>NC_056734.1:860271988-860379488 GCF_019279795.1 Protopterus annectens
ATTTATTACAGACTTCGGTTTCCATCACTTGATTTACTTTCTGCCAGGCAATGCTTCAGGAAGTAGGTTGTTCTGTTCTTTCCTTGATTGTTTTCAATTTCGACTATGAGACTGATAAAACCATGTTCTTGACATGTTTAAAATTGGGAGGAGTTACAGTTTTCCAGTTTTGCGTAAATATTTCCTTGCAATAGCAAGGAGAGCCCACAAAATTACATATTTTTGCCTTGAAACACAAGACGGCACAGGTGTCTTCAACAAAACTAGAGATTATGTAAGTTGGAAATTATCAGTGAACAGTGCCTGTGACAAATAGTTAATACTTTCCCAATATTGTTTAAGTAAATGGTATTCATAGAACATGTACTGCCACTTGGCTATGGATTGTGATTTACACCTTTGACATCTGTTTTCTTTATTATATATTCATTCTTATTTGTGTGGTGTTAAGTATGTTCTATGTATAAATTGCCACGTGAAAAGTTACCAATATAGTGATAAAGATGTTAGTTTTGGAGATGTAAGAATTAGTTTTTTATCTTTATCATCTGGCATTTTACCATTAACTGTTTCATGGTATTTCCATATATTTTGTTTATTGTGAACTCTTGTTTCTTTAACTAATTTGTACAATACTGATAAAATCCCTTTGCCATTTGTCGTAAAGTCCATCAGCATTATTAACTGCTCTATGAACTTAGGAACCTTTTCCCTAACAGACTTCTGCATTATTGCCTGTTGGTTTAAAACTGTTTGTCTTAATCCCTGCAGTGTTTTTGAGGGTGGATTGCACTAAGGTTTGCACATGCCTGTCTTTGAAGGTGGGTCACTAGAGCTGTGCTCTTGTATAACAAAATCCCAACATAGCCCACCCGCAAATATGACATTCTGTTATAATGAACACAAGTGAATTGGCAGCTCAGCACAGAAACAGTGAGCTTCTCTGCCTTTTGAGGCACATATTCAGAGACTTTAATTAAATGCATGAGGGTAGAAGAGACACAATCTTGGCATTTTGCATGGTGTACTTAGAAACCATTTTATAAGCACAGTGTATAAGAACAATAGTACACAACGAAGGTCTGGCACTTGTGTCTTGTGGCTTCAGTGGTTTTTTTGCAGATCCTGATAATGATACAGAAGAGGCTGTAAATTGATTCTTTATTTCCCATGGTAATTAATTGCACAACCTCATCTATACATTGTTCTACAAGTAGTCAAACTGGTCACAATTATTTTAATTGAGGTTTTTCAGCAATACATGTAAGCACTTAGTAAGACAGGTAGCAGCATTTACATCAGGTTAGTTGAATCTGCACTATTTTAACTGAATGTTTATTGTTCTGAAAAGATGTGGCATGTTAACAATTATGGTTTGCTGTTCCTAGATTATTTAAGAAAAATGGTATTTGAGGACAATCCAAATGCTTCAGTAAGAAATAAATAACCTCTCTTTTTTAAAACTGTAAAATTACATTTAGACAAATGGAATCCTTCAATGTGGATTGTTAATTAAGCTGAATTAAAAAAAGCTATTTATGCCAGTGGTATATGTAAATTCAGATGATAGCAGATTCTAACTGTAATGTGTCTCAGAAGTGTCTTGGCATGATTAATTTTTATAAACTTTGCATAAAATTTAGAATAAAATATTTGAATAGAAAACAGTGAGTAACATAGAAATGCCAAGGTATATATAATGTTAGTAAGTTATAATGCTGTGATATAACAGGTTTTGATGACTTTAACTTAACATAATAAACTATAAGATGGAGATTTTGCCTTAATAACATTAGAAGAATACTGCTTCTTGCAGATATTATTTTAAATGCCGCCTTACCTGTAGCTCAGACTGTAAGCAATATAAAGGTTTTCTGCAAAATATCAGATCCTGTTGTTCATTTATAACATGGACTGCATTGACTTGCTTCTTTTAGCTGCATAAAGAAACTCCACATAACCCGTTTAATTATGAAACTAAATTTATCTGGTTTAATAACACATATTCAGATGTCTTCTCAGTATGATTCATTATAAGCATTTTCATTCATTTTTGGCTATCAGGCCAAACAGAAGGCAAGGCATCATAAAAATCAGCCATATATATGACAGTGCATATCTACAAAATGAATTAATAAGAGTGTAGACTGTCATCAGATGTAAGGCAAAATGTCATCCAGGCAGTACTGTCATTTCTTGCTACACGAGGTCTATGCTGTCAAATATACTTAGCAGAATGGTATGGGCTGCCTTCAAACATGCAAAATGAGTCTACAATGGTTGAAATTTGAGTTGCTAGAACAATAATTTTAATGAGGTCACTACAAAGACAGAAGAAATGCAGTGAATCACCTGACAAATATTTAAAAAAAAGTATCAACTTTCTGTCAAAGCTAGTCATTTCTTTCTTCAGGTTGTTATCTTTTGGATCATGTAGGTCATATCAGCATGTGATGGGGTTCACAAAAATAAGTGTCCCACACTTTTGTTGCAATTGTGAATGCATGAAGAGTGATATTATTGTTGCGGTTCAGCAACAGGATCCTATCTTATAGAGCAAAATTTGTCACACTAGCTTATTGTGCATGCTTTGTAATATAAACTTTCTCTTACAACCAATAAGCCTCTTTGCCCAGTCCCTCTCATTTCCTATGTTTTTTATCACCCTTGGTACTTATTATAACGTGTATAAAGTATTCCCATTATAACATGCATACCATATTCCCATTGTAACATGTATACTATATTCCCATTATAACTTGTGTACTGTATTCCCATTATAACGTGCATACCATATTCCCTTCCTCCGGCTGCTGTTTTTCTTTCCACACTTTCTATTTTCACCTCACACAGCTTACCTATTAGTTGTCCTTCTGAACTTACTACCAATAAACTGTTTCTCTCATCTACCACCTTAAATATATGCATGCACAACTCATTTTTTAGGATGTCGCTGTTAGTAATATGTAGTTTATGTCTGATAAGTTGCTGTTACTATATTCTGCATAGAAATGCTGCAGCTTTATAGAAGTAGAATTTAAGCATGATAGACATGAGAAAATGTACAGAACCATGCATACTTATAATGAATTGTCAATATACTACAAGTTTTAATGGCTGATCAGCAGCTAATGGCAAGCGTCTACATTTCACTGTGACCACTGTTGCTATGCTAGCTAACACACAGCATTTGATTTAAGTGATTAGGCAGTTTCCAAGACACAGAAAGCTGAAAACCTGACTCACATGCAGACAACCTCCTCCCCATTGGCAGTTAACAATCCTATTTTATCACCCAGTGTTCTTGGTTATTGTGTCATTAATGAGATATAATCCCAACCTGAAGTGATAAACTCTACCAGCTGATTTTGCAAGGCTGTGCACATAGCTTGTGTGTGGATTTTGACCGATCCTTCCTTTATGTAATATATGGAAGTAAATAATGCACAGTGATACCATCAGACAAGTAAATAAAGTCATATTATCTGTTTTGTCTACCATAGAACTGCAGCACATCTTCTGCTAATGTAGCTATCCAGCCAAACTGTCACTGGTTTTGTGCAACCATGAAATTTATAACAACTTTGTGCAGTTTGTTTACAGAACAGGTAAAATAGCTATTCCAAACAATGAAACAACCAGGAGCAATGCTAATAATGGGCATGCATACACAGCTTTAGTAATTCAAAATGCAGTTTTGTAAGCAAAATTGCTGAGTTTTTTTTTAAGAGTAAGGCTGCTTGCATATAATCATATTTTCTGAATTTATAGTGAGGTAGTCAAAAATTGAGTTAAAATACTTTTAAATAGCTTATTGTCAAGGTTGTAGCTAGGCATACTCAGTGTACTCAGATGAGTACATTTTTTTCGGAAAGCCTCTCAGAGACTTTGACTTAAAGGGCACAGATTGTTTGCAAAGGTCTTTACTTTGTCTACTTATAGAGCTAAACAAACCAATAGCAATGCACCTCTGTAAGTGGCAACAACTGATAAAATTAATGTGTTCCTTTCTGAAATATATAGAGGCAGCATTTTTTAAATGATAGGTGGGGTGGGGTGAGGGGCGTCAACTTGAGGTCTGGTACAAAATATATAGTGCTGGCAACACCCTTGCTTCTTGTCCATTTTTTCAGGAAATATATTCATTATTTGCACAACTTTGTTGCATCCCTTTAAGAAAATAATCCTGACAAAATTTTTATTGCACTAAGCAATCTTAATGTGTTTATCCGTTTCTCATACTTTGGCAAAGTTACTGTAATCTTGCCTATAAATAACATGAATTCAGTGTTTATTAACTTGATCTGTTAATTGTGCAACAGTCCTTTATTAAATTCTAAGAAACTGGTACCCCTAGGTCCAATTTCTTTTTTGTGCAACCATTAGAAAAATCTGTTAAATGTAGTTGATATAACCCTCTCCATAGGATCATAGGGTCACAGGGAATTTCTAGGCTGATAACCCTAGTGGACCTTTTGAAGCCTAGCCATGTGTCCCAAAAACATTTGTCAGGATTTCGTTCTGGTAAACTCTGGCATTTACAAGGTACCTCTAATAGAGACATAGGTGCCAAGTTCATGAGTCTGAGGCGTTATGTATATGTTTATTAGCAGTTGTCCGTTTCCATTTCTTTTATTAGGTGATTTTATTATTTTCCTGTGAGCATCTTACTTGCAGGGTAGGGAAATCATATAAGAACTGTTTCACCCATGTGTTTCCTTTACAGTCTTTCATTATTATACTAAATACAGTATTAGTAAATCAAAATAGCAGGACTGAGCGAAAACAAGTGTAACACTTAAAGTTCAAAGTACTTTATTATCAATAATTAATAAGATAAGCGCTTTCGCTGTGCAGCTTCATCAGATCTTACATTCATTCTAAGATTCCACATCTTATATATACACAGGTTTTAAACAATTAATCAATCAAGTAAGTTAATTGGTATGATTATTTAATAGACTTTTTTATACCAGAAGAAAGTAAATTGATAGAAAGCATAAATGCGAAGCAACAAATGTTATATAGAGACTTTGCTGATGTTCTAGTTCAACCACTACTGGAGAACTTACTGGACTGTGTTTTAGCATTTGAAAGGAAGCTACTACAACAAAAAAGGAATAAAGCTAAAAGAGACATTAATGATTTTAGACAAAGCCATGTCTTTACTTGGCCCAGACCAGGGCATGGACAGAATGAACTAAATGCAATGGTGAACAATGATAATGCTATGAATAGTTCACAATATGTGAATAAAAGGAATGTAGAGAATGTTATCTTATGTGACAATATTAGTAATGAAGTTAAGAAGAATATGTGTACTTTAAATTCTCCAAACAATAATGCTGGGAATAGTAATATGTCGACTTTAAATGTTCAGAGTATACCTTCTGCTGATGAGATTACAGAATTAAATGATGATGTTTGTATAGAGAATGTAGCAATCGATGTAAC
The DNA here is from genome assembly GCF_019279795.1 of Protopterus annectens. Taxonomy (NCBI): domain Eukaryota; kingdom Metazoa; phylum Chordata; order Ceratodontiformes; family Protopteridae; genus Protopterus; species Protopterus annectens. The sequence goes on from NC_056734.1 coordinate 860,277,443, forward strand.
TGATAAACCCCACTGTAAAGATTCAATAGATGTTATACACATCATACACCCCAGCGTGAACTTAGACACTAATTTATATCCTAATGTTCACATGGTTAAAGACAAGACACCTCATATGAATCAAGACTCTGAGGCTGTAGTGAGACCAAAGGTTAAAACCACAGAAAAATCTAGCAATAAAACAAATGCTGAATTGGTTTTTCCTCTACCGATACGTATGGACAAAGGCCCACAGAGGTCGAGGTCTATGAGTTGTGGGAGGCAGAAGAGGAAATTTTCAGGAGACATTCCATCCAACCAAACTTTAAAGAAAATGTGGATGCACAAGAATTAGTGCACAATATATCAAGTAAGACACTAACTTATGAAGATATTCAATTGTTAAGCAAGGGTCTAAACTTTATTCCAAGAAGTCACAGTAAACTAACAGACACAGTCACTGACTTGAAAATATTTTGCAGAAATGTCATGCTAAAATTGTTATATAAAACCCAAACTAGCAATACTTCCAAAACAGAAGCATTCACATTTAAGAGACTAAGTGATTTCGTGCCAACCCATCACCCACTCGTTGAGGCATATTTGAAGTTAACTGAAGATGAGTTACATGTATACTATGCAGATAGAGTAGAGCAAAAAGATGTAAAAGGAGAGATAATTTAACTTATAAAGAAAGAGTAAGTCTAAAACAATTACAGGAAGACCCTACTATAGTTATTAGACCAGCTGACAAAGGAGGCAGCATTGTTGTTATGGATATGCAAAATTATATCGGAGCAATGACAGAATTGATGCAGGACAAATTCTATGATTTAATAACAAAAGACAATGTTATAGAAACTATAAGATATGTGAAGAATACGCTAGAGGATATTTTCAAAAGTAAACTGATTGACAAGGAATTATTTGACTATCTTAATATTCTAACACCTACTATACCAGTTATTCAAGGACAGCCGAAAATATACAAGGATAATAAGAACCCACCCATGAGACCAATAGTTTCTGGACGAGGTTGGGTCACAGAACATCTATCAGTATTTGTAGAAAAACATCTGAGGGCTGTACTAAATAAAAATAAAATAGTACTAAAAGACACTAAACAATTCCTTACAGAATTTTATGATTGTATTCAAGACAAAACAATCACTAAAGACTATTTATTTGTCACATTTGACATACAGTCACTGTTCACAGTGATTCCCAATGAACTGGGCTTGAATTATACATTACAGTACCTGAAAAATCACAGTGACTATACCAATGTACTTATTGACTTAATAGTTCACTTTTTGGAATTAGTCTTAGAAAATAATGTCTTTATGTTCAAGGATAACCTCTATAGACAGAAAGATGGCATAGCCATGGGTACATCTTGTGCCAACAGCTACGCCAATATGTTTCTTGCACATTGGGAAGAACATACATTATTTCTACAAAATTTCTTTGAGAAACATGTGATATTTTACAGACGTTTTGTGGATGATGTCTTTATTCTTTGGAAAGGGACACCCCAACAACTTGAATCCACATACCTAATCGTGAACAATTTAATACCATGTCTTAAGTTTACCATGAAGTTTTCAGAGGATAGAATTGAGTTTCTAGACTTATATATAGAGAGGCTACATAATAATTTAATTAACACTGGAGTTCATCGTAAAACATGTTATGTTAACTCATTGCTTCTAAGATCCAGTATGCACCCTCCTTTTGTCTTTAGAAATATTGTGAAAGGACAAGCTATTAGAGCTTCCAGACTGAATCCAATGGAAGAGGGATTTCACACTGAGATAAATGATTTGAAATATAGACTATTAAACAGAGGATATAAAGCCGAGGAAATACATTCTAAGATAGACGAAGTGTACAATTTACGCTCCACTTCAGCTATGCCATACTTTGGATCCAACAGTGCTAGCTATAATGAGAAACAAAATATGAGTGAATCTTTCACTAAATTCTCCACCTTCTTTTCATCTGATCATATAGAGATTAAGCAGATTATAGACAAACACTGGGGTATATTACAGATAGATGAAGAAATTAAACAGATAGTAGGAGAAACACCGAGGTTTATCTTTAAGAATAAACACAACTTAAAAGAATGTTATGCCATCCTAAATTTGATAGGAAATCTATACAGAATGGATGCACAAGACGCTGTGGTCGCTGTAATTTCTGTTGTTACATAGACAGTAAGACAGAATTCTTTCATCCTAATCAACAGAAAGTTTTTAATATAAGAGCTGAAGCCAACTGCATGACTTCTCATGTGATATACCTAGCTGTTTGTCAATTATGTTCATCCTTCTATGTTGGTAAAACAAATCGACCACTGAGGGATAGGATAAGGGAACATGTATATCACATAAGGAAAGGTACATTACATAATGCCCTTGCCAAGCATGTAGCATTAAATGATGACACACATAGATTTTTGTTCAAGGTACTTGAAGTAATTACTCCCAACTCTAGAGGGGTGACATTAAGATATATACAGAGAGTAAGGAAACTGAATGGATAATTCTACTAAGATCAGATAAAGGATTAGGCCTCAATGATAGGGCCTCTATCAAGCCAAAATTAAGACAGCGTAGAAACATTAGATAAACCCCCTAGAAATAGGTATTCTATCTCTCTGTAAACGAATTGTCTTTTATATCACTACCATGTCATTACGTCATAGATTTAGTTACCACATGTAGTGTGGTTACTTTATTTTATAAGACATTATATTAATTTATACATACATATATATGAAATTTTATATGTTAGACATTAAGCATACTTGTCTATAGAATCTTTTTCACACTAATATCTATTTTAATTACAAATATATATGTACTAACTGATATGTTTTTTATACATATTTGCTTCTTTAAATAATCATACCAATTAACTTACTTGATTGATTAATTGTTTAAAACCTGTGTATATATAAGATGTGGAATCTTAGAATGAATGTAAGATCTGATGAAGCTACACAGCGAAAGCGCTTATCTTATTAATTATTGATAATAAAGTACTTTGAACTTTAAGTGTTACACTTGTTTTCGCTCAGTCCTGCTATTTTGATTTACTATAACTTTGATTTATACTGCTTGCACGAGCGTTTACCAGCACAGCAGCAGCCTCCATTACTTGTTTTATAAATACAGTATTAGTTAAATCACTTTACTTAAATAACTTTGTCCTCAACATATTTACTTAGTTGTTTGCTGAAACTTCTGAAATCCCACTTCTTTATCCACACTTAAACTTTTCCACTTATTTCAAATATTACTTTTTCAACTGACTGTGTCTTTCTCAAATTTGGTTTTGATACATGACATTTCTTTCTTCCTTTTGTTAAAATTTGGTATAAATGCTCATTTAGTGCAGATAAAAAAAGATACGTGGGCTATTCTGACTGAAAGTGACACAAAAAAAAAAGACACCAATAGCATAATATAACAGTCCTAAAGCAAATTTCAGTTTTAGTGAGTTCAGAGTATGGAAGAAATGTTGCCTGAGGTAAGAATGCAATTAATGGGCATTTCTCATTTATACCACAGGAGACTTCTTGCATTTTCCCTTTGGAATGGTGTTGTTTCAGTGAAATGGAAATCAAGTGTCTATGGACCTTGAACAATATGTGACAATACAAAATGATCTGCTGTCATAAAACAGAGCCTGGCAAACCATGTTGTTATCTATAACACGTTTACACCAATACAGTATGACAACATGAAGGGAAAGCCCTTCCTTTGTTGCAATAATAAATTTATAGATGCAGTGGCCTGAACCTCAAGGATATGCACAATAACCCTCACAGTGTTCAGGACCTAGGCAAGACTGCCAGGTATGACACAACTGTGGTTTTGGTAGACTAAACCTATCAATTGCATGCATTTGAAAAGCAAGTAGAAAAAAGGTTAGCACCTATTAAATTTACTTCATTATGTAATGAGTTACCTCATGGTCTAACTTTTGTCAATTGTCCTAGAATAAATCCACAAAAGTAATGCATTCCTTAAGTTCAACGCACTCTCTCAAAAAGAATGTGCATTTGTATCCACCTAAAACTGCACCTACATATTTTTTTCTACTGCATCTACAAACTTAAGAGCATTAGTCTTTTTCCTTTGCAAAATACTTTGACCAACCATTTGTCTTATTCCATCTTGTTTTCTGTACTCTTATTACATATATCCAGCACTTCAGTGCTTTTGGCATATTTACAGTGCCCAGTTTCACTGATAATTTACACCACTTTTCTAGACTTTATCCAGCTTCATAATATTCGAGTAAAGTCTAGTGAGCTCTCCACAGAGGTTTAAATTAGATCAATAAGTACTCTGCAAGATGACAGCATGACTTCTGGTTTCTCGTAGGTCCTTTCTCAATAAGTGCAAAAGCCACTGCTAGTTCTGCTGTATTTCTACCATGTTGCAATGAGTCATCCGTCAGGTCAGCAGACAACTCAAATCTATTTCCCTTATAAGCATTCTACAATATAACCTCAACAACCTTATGTCTTACCATTCCATTCCTACCATGGAGATAACATTTAATCTTATAAGAGTCAATTTTTACCCATTCAACCACCTTGCTAGTTTATTCATGTTGTGTTATAACTTAAAAGATCTATTCTTGCTTTCTAACAATGAATCATCTTATCCTGTATCCAAAACTCATATTTATACCTTTTTAATAAAAAAACAAAAATATGTAAAAACTGACTCTGGTATCATCCTGGATTATATATTGTTCTTGATCTCTCTGCTACACAGTGTCCCTTCACCTGCTCCTCCATCAATGTTCAACACATAAAGTGGAGTAACTACTGTATTTGCAAATGGTAAATTAAATATTTAGTTAAATGTTCATCAAAAATCATTAGATACCACATCCACTAATTTCCTATATCATTCAGTACGCCTTTTCCTTCACAATGGTAACATTGCACCCCAAATACAAGCTGTCAGACAAATTGGATTAAAAAAACAAACTCCTTCTGTCTCAGCCCCACTACCACATATATCTTAATGTACCATTAGAAATCTACCAACAAAACATAAAACATAACAATATATTCATTTATACCACAAAAAAATCCTTTCCATCCTCTACATGAAAAGAGATGTGATGGAACTCTCAGATTATGTGGCCCAGGCAGGTATGACCCTAGCCCTGAGCAGTATTCTACTGTCACCCAGAATGATACCACAGTATGAGCAGAAAATGATTGACTTCAACAATTGGCTAAGTTTCTGGTGTCATTCTACACGGATCCAGTATCTGTCTGCCTGGGATGACATGATTGACAGACCTTGATGCTTTGCCAGAGATGGCCTACATCTGTCACCCCAGGGATTCTGGGTACTGGCTAAGGCTGTTGCCACCCCTATAGTGCTTTTTTTAGGCAGTGTTCCAAAGACCAAAATTCCACCATAACAGCTACAAACAAATACAATCTGAGAGTCATGCTGCTGAATGCTAGAAGCCTAAATCTCAAGATGCACTTGCTCGAAGCTGTCCTCAAAATGGAGAATATCTTCCTCTGTGCTGTAATGGAGACCTGGTTTGAGAGGCAGAAAGCTCCCCTGCACTCCCAGGCTACAACTCATACCTTTTGGACCCAGAATATGGCAGGAAGCTCCAAAGGAGGTGGTGTCTCCATATTCTTAAAGGATATGTACACCTCTAGACTGGTATCCCAGCACAATGCATCTGAGATACTTCAGGTGCAACTAACACTGGGTAAGATGGTGATACAAGTCATAGCCTGCAATATTACCCCAAACATGTCCCAAGACTGTCACTCCAAGTTCCTAAACACCCTGGAATCTATCAAGGTCCAACCCAATACTCTCATACTGGGTGACTTCAACTATCCTTCCATCAACTGGGAAAACTATTCAAGTACCAATGTACAGGCCCAACGCTTTCAAGAATTTAGCAATTCCAATGCCCTGGACCAGCTCATTCTGACCCCCACTAGAGGAAGTAACATCCTTGACCTGGTTATCACCAACATGGGAGACCATTGCTCCACACCTATAGTCAATTCCTCCCTGGTTAAATCTGACCACAAACTGTTCACCATGGAAAGCTCCATCTCACCTACACCCCCCCCCCCAGGTGACCACCCTGAAAAACTTCTCTAAAGCCGACATTGGGCTCCTAAAAACAGAGGTGGCTAACTTCTCTGCACCCATGCCAATGGAAAATAGCTGCATGACTGCAGAATCATACACCAATGCCCTGTACAAGCATGTACACAAATGCATGGACCTTGCCATACCAAATAGAAATAAGGCACTCTCCTCCAAAAAAAGGAAGCCAATCTGGTGGTCCCCAGCCATCAATAAACCCACAACAGAAGGAAGAAACTGTTGCAGAAAAAAATGAAGTCACATGACTGGAAAACCTCAGTCTCAACAAAAAGCTGAGATCCCTTATCAAATCCTCTAAAGCCAGCTATGAAGGTAGAATTGCAGCTGACACCAAAAACAACCACAAAGCCTTCTATGGCTATATCAAAAACCTCAAAGGCAATACCCAGATTTGCTCTCAGTTATTGCACAATGGCACCTTCTATACTGAGCCAACAGATATAGCCAACTTACTGGCTGTCAGATTCAGTGCCAACTTTACCCCTCTCTCCCCACTCAAGGGCCCTGTTACAATACCAGAAGAAAGCCTGGTACCCACCATTTCTTTGGCACAGGTAAGGCTGCATTGTCCAAAGCCAAGAATACAGCATCCATGGGACCTGATCATCTGTGTGCCCTGTTCACTCACAGCCTTACCTCAGGCTATGTCCCTAACAAATGGCACACTGCTATAGTCATCCATAAAGGGGGGAGCAACTATAGACCCTGGGAACTATTGCCTCATTAGCCTGATGAGTCTGGTATGCAAAGCTATGGAGCGCATCATCATGGACCTGCTTAACAAAGATATAGCAAATCTTCAAACTCTTGACCCCACACAGGATGGCTTTGTCAATGAGAGATCCTGGCTGCTGAACCTGGTTGACTTCTTCGAGGCAGTCACCAAGGTTGTGGATGAGGGTAAGGCAGTGCATACAGCCTACCTCAACTTGGCCAAGGCCTTTGATACCATTTCCCACTCAGGTATCATTGATAAACTCATTAAACTAGGCATCAATCCTTACATCACTAGGTGGGTTGCAAATTGGCTCACAGGCAACACCCACAGAGTGAAAGTTGTGGATTCCAAGTTAGATTGTTGACCAGTCACAAGTGGAGTCCCACAGGGCTCAGTCCTGGGCCATCTCCTGTTTGGCATCTACTTCTCAGAAGTTCAGGCCAACACAGAAGGACTTTGGCTGACCAACATCACTGATGACTGCAAGCTAAGAGTTATTATCAACTCCCCAAGTGATGCAGACATCCTACAAAAGGGCCTCTCTGAGACCAATGACCGGTATCGGAACCATAGCCTGAAGCTTAACACCAAAAAATGCATTATTATCCCCTTTGGAAAAAACTCAGTTCCCACAAATTACCACTTTGATGGGAAACTGAACACTGAAGGGGCACCCAGGTCAACAGCCACCTCAGCTTCAACCACCACATTGCCACTGTGGTCAGAAAGTCCTTCTATGTGACACATCTTATCACCAAAGGTTTTGCATTCAGGAAGAAAGAGGTCATCATCACTCTCTACTCATCCCTCATTATACCAATCATCGAATATAACGCCCTGGCATGTACCTGACCAGACACCTACAACAGCTGGAGGGGCCACAAAAGTACCTCACAAAAAGAATCCTAGGCCTTAAACACATGTCCTACATGGACAGACTCAAGAAACTTCAGCTGTTCTCAGTTTCTTATCATCAACTTAGAGGTGATCTTGACTTGACTTACAAAGCCATGTCCAACCCCACCCTACTTGAAATGCTACACCTAAAGAAATCCCAATCCCCCACGCCACATACTCCAGAAATCACAGCCTCATTATCACAATTAACAGAACATGCTGGAGGGACAGGTTCATCTCCCAAAAGACTGCTCATACTCTGGAATAAGCTTCCCATTCATGTCATGCAGAGCATTTCGTTCGCTGTCTTCAAGAGAAATCTTAACGAGTGGATGGGTAAGAGAAAGTTCACTCTAGGGATCATTCCAGTTGCCCTATTGGATAGGGGCACTGTGAACTTACATTAGGTGTCACGGTACCTGGGCAATTTTTTGGGGCTAGGCTTGTAAAAGCTCCAGAGCCATTAGCCTAGTACACACCTGTTAACCTATGAACACCAATTTAAGTTAAATATTCCATCTGAGAGAACACACAGCCTCAAAGTTAGGGAAAACATTTGGCTTTTTTGTAAATACAAATACTTTTAGTCTATAGTTGTGTGACCTCAGATCTGAAATACCATTAGAAGTGAGTATGATAGTTCAGCTTCCATGTGGAGGTGGTAGAAACATGTACCCATACAAGAATGTGCTTCTTAAAAGCAGTAGTGGGGGTAATTCTTCCTTACCCTTTAATGAGCCTAGGTTTTGAGAAGAGAAATGTCTAGCCAGTAGAAAACGAATGTCATGTGATGTGAAGTATATTTTGTTTGTAACACACAAACAAAGCAGTCACTGGAGCCAGCTTCCCAGGTTAAAGATCATATTTATTTGCAATAAATAAAGATCAGAAAGAAGGAAATGGAATTTGTAGCAAACAGTTTGCAATCAAAATAAATTCTCTTCTCAGCCTTTTGCTTTACAGCCTTTGCAAAATTCATGTCAAATGCAATACTTTTTTCTTAAATTCAGATGCAGTGTCCCCTATAAAGCTGGTTGTAATTCTTTTGACAGGGGAGACCAGAATATATATTCTTCATCCAAATATAATGGTATAAATCCAACCTTTAAAGGGTTTAGCTGCTTTTTATCAGACATCACTTTTAGATTCCTTCCTTCTTGAGTCCTGCCAGGATCATTTTAAAACCTATTGGTCATGAGTCTGTTCTATATCTGAGCACTGGGCTTTAAATGTCCCTCATTAACTCTAACCTCTTCCCTTGTTTGTGAGTTTGTTTTTTTATAGAAGGGGCCATCTACCACTATGCTACCCCACCTTTCTGAGAAAGTGCATTTAAAGGGACACTGTTACATGTTTGACCATCGATATAATCTGGTTCACCTAATTGCCAAATTTCAGTCTTACGGTATAGTGATGTCTGATAAACAGCATGGCCAGTCTGTGCACTGCCTTGCATAACCTGAGTGTGCTGGCACATACATCTGTGTTATCTGTGTCTTGGTCCATAGTTGTGGATTGGACGCCACCAGTTTGCCAGAGCTACAATGGCTGATACATGTTCCTCCCCCAAATTTACATCCAGCTCTTCTGCCACTGCTATGATTAGTATAAAAGGTTCTACTGTGATATTCACTTGCATATCTGGTTGTTTCCACAATGCCATGCTGTATAACAGGCACACTCAAAAAAAAAAAAAAAAACTTGCTGCACATATCAGGATTGTATCACATTGCTGCTTCTGAAGTATTTAGACAACAGATGCACACCTCCACGTTTTGACTTCAAGAAGACTGGTTCAAGGTGCCTAACATCTGCCCAAGTGCAAATTACACTCCAAAACATAGGCCCAGGAACCCCTAAGCCAGAATTTTTATTAATCAGCTTGTTTCAGCCTGGGATGATGAGGACTGATATCTCCATCCCCCCAGCTCAGCTCATTCTCAATATCACTTAACAGTTGGCTGAGGACAAGATGGATTTTCTAAAATGCAAGTTGTCAACCTCTGAAGAAAGCACTATGTCAGAAGTGCCATTCTCTTAAAAAAAAAGGGAAACTTCTTCCAAGGTGGACTCAGATGCATCAGACTCAGATGTGAAAGCACTGGATGACGTTAATCAAATATCTCCTATCTCTTATCTGCAGCCTGACACTGAGATACCCTTTCCTTACACTTGCCAGCTGAGAATATCTTATATGCTATTTACCCTTCATAGGATAAAGGAGACCTTCATATGGAAAGCTAGGGACTTCATTCAGGCATAGATCATCCATTTTCTGGGCCTACCAGATCCAAAAGCTCTGGCCATTCCTGTAGGTATGCAAGCCTTTGATTATGCATTTTACAGTGTCTCCTTGCATCTCAATTCCCAGCTCACTGCTCACTGCTTTGAGGAATATTAATATGTTTTATAAGGATCCATGACTCCCATAAATACCTGCACAAGGAGCCAATTTCTGATACAGGAGTGATGTCCATGGATTCCAGCAATGAATGAAATGTGGCTATATTCAGGAATACCATTCCCAATGACAGTGTGGGTTCAGTTCTTGACAATTTTGAGAATACCACCTATGTCTTAGTTATCCTGGCTGTTAGGGCTTTTAATTACCAGCATCACATGTTAAACTTCTTGGAATCCCTACTTGGATGGTTAAGACAAATGACACAGGAAGATTGAAGATAGGGGCCTAAAAATGTCCGTGCTCAATTTATGCACCCTTAGGTCAGTTGGTTGGTGTGCTTTCTGTTCAGAGTATACCTGTCCTCCCTGTGCTTGCATGGATTTTCAAATGGTGATCTTGTTTCATCCCATTTTCCAAAGACATGCATTAGGTGTATTGGAGACTAAATTGTCTTAGGTGTGTGTGCATTTGTGATACAGAAGAAAGACCTGGAAAACTACTACTATTTCCACATTTGCTGTATAAATTCAGCAGGTAGCAGTGGCTGTGCATAAGGTCATCAAGGAGCCAGCTGTATCTCGTAAGAGAGAGCGGGAGAAGAAGTTGCCAGGCTGTCCATTAAATGCGAATAGAATGCAGCTGATGTATCCTGCTGTGCAGCTGCTATAGGGACTCTGGTTAGGAGACATGCCTTACTGAGGACACAGCCTGTACCAAATCATGTGAAAGCAGAGCTCCTTAATGCCATACCTGATAAGGAGCTTCATTTCAGACACTGAGCTGAAAAGGTGTTTATGTTGCTGGTTGAAAAGGAGAAAACTATGCAAACAGTTGAAGATTTTTATCATTCCCAGCTCCAAGGTATATCAGAAAGTACATCAGTAAAAGCTGATCATTCTACACTAAACATAAGAAGGAAAATTTTGAAAGAGAAAGAAGGGCCAACACAGAAATAAGCAGTCAGCTGATCATAGATGAAAGCTTGGTGGTGGGCTTCAGAGCAATGACAATCAGAGGGAGAAGCTATATCTCAGCAAAGTTCACCCATCTCTCAGACCGCAAAACCCCACTTAAAGTAATGCCTCTCTATGGCTCACCAATTCCACTTCTCTTGAGGATAGGAGGCAGGCTGGCTGTCATAGGGTGGTTGTGGAAGATCATCATATGGAACAGATGGGTCCCACAAATACTAGAACAGGGTTATAGGTTCAATTTCCAGAAGAAAGCAAGATTTGTAGGCAACCATCATGTTCCCAAAAACAAACAGCTCCTTATGCCTCCAGAAATGGAAGGATTGATACCCAAAGAAATCCAGGGAAGGCTACATAAAGAGGAAAATAGATTGGGTTATATGACAAGATGTCTGTAGTTCTAAGAAAAGAAAGACTTTGGAAAACCATTTTGGACATCACCAGACTGAACAAAATTCTTGAAAGGTTTGAAGTTCAAAATGCTGTCTTTGAAGAGCTTTCTGTCCTAGCTGACTCCACAAGTCAATATGTTGGCCATGGATCTAAAATACACATAGAAATAGCCTAGGAGGGTAGACATTACCTCAGATTCTAAGTAGAGAGTATCCATTACGACCTCACCTTGTCATCCTTTGGCTTGTCTGATACACTGAGAGTATTTACAAAGTAAGTTATTATAATTACTACAATTATTGCTTGTTTCAGAGTAAAGTTCATCCACATTTACATTTATTTGGATGATTGTCTCACCCAAGGTATTTCTCTGAAGGAGAATTGGAAGGCTCTACAAACCACATTCAACTTTTTCAAGTCACTGTCAAAATCTTTCAGTCCCAACTCTTCCCCCACAGAGGGCTTCATTTTGAGAACACTGCTGAATACAAGGGAGCAGGAAAAAGTCCTCCCAGGGAACATGTTATGTTTAATGACACAACTCTTCAGAAAGATTGCCAACCTGAAACAGGTCACTACAGGTGAGTTCATCAGAGTACTGGGATGTATGGGCTCTTGTACAGTTATGGTTCTCCTGGCAAGACTTCATATGAAGAAACTGCAGTGGAAAAGGTTCTTCCATAGTGGCTTATCAGAGAACAAGTCCCACATACAAGGCAGGTTTCTTGTTCTCAGCTACCTTTTTGATCTATACAAAATTGGCATTCCTTATGCCTTTGTAAAGGTACCTATAAAGGTACCTGCCTTGACCATATCTCCATGTCTGCCACTTGACACCCTCTGTATACTCCCAGTTACAGATGAAACCATTCCTTAGAGAGGGTCTTCATTTAAGACCACTCAAGAAAAGATATATCTCCACTATGGGACATAAATTATGTCTTTGGAAAATGTGCATTTTATCCATCTAAACAAGCTTCCTCCTTATAAAGTTGTTTGTATTGGAAGACTTCCCTGCTGATACGCATGACCTTGGTGAGGCAGATTTCTGATTTGCAAGTTCTCACATACCTGAAACATTTTTTTGTTATTCCATAAGGACAGGGTCACACTTCAGATTAACCCATCTTTTGACACTAAGGTGATTACAGAAGTATCCTTGAATCAATCTGTCAACCTCTTTATATTATTTCCATCTCCCAAGAATAAGGAATAAAGGATTTTGCAATCATTATATAGATGTATATAGATCAATGAAATTCTACCTGACAGAACATACTGACAATACAGGAATACAGGATCAAGGTTTTTATTGTCAATGTCATGGAGTGAAACCCAGCTAACAAACATAATTTCAAAATGAGTATCTGATTGCATTGCTTTCTGCTGTAGTCACCCTGATAAACCTTAGACGGGTCTAGTAATAGTTCATTCTAATAGTGTCACAGCTACCACCACCTTTCTAAGAGGGTTACTACTAGTCCATTTTGGAAACAGTTATCTGGTCCTCAGTGCACACATTTGCCAAACATTATGACTTAGCTTGTATTTCCATGGCCTGGGAAGGTTTTTCCATAGCCATAATACAGGTCCCTGTGTCCATGGCTGCCCCAACAAGCAAGCCACACTTTGGTCTATAAACCTTGCAATCATTCTGCAACACTGCATTATGAAGACCGTGGTACAGCTGTTGAGGGAGTTGCCATAACTATATATGTTTGGCAATAACAGAACCTCCCTCCTAAACCTCTGTCTCTGGGATAACGCTGAGTTAGAGTGAATACGTGCTGTGCCTTTTTGCACCTTCACTATGTACCAACTAAACAGGTACCTGCTAAATCTAAGCTCAAGAGCGTTCATCTAGCTGTGACTTCCCGCCTGGGATGGGTCATCCGTGGACGAGTTGTGCTATGACTACAGGGAGCAAACCTGCACCTGCTAAAACTAGAAAGATCTAAAGATGCTATAGTGTGATGCTCCTTTATACTACTGAAATCCTGATGTTGGCATAGGAGGGAGTCCACCAGGACTGGAGGTCTAAGGGTGAAGAGTTCTAAAAGTCAGGATGACCACTGGGAATGCTTCTTCTTCTTCTTTCGGCTGCTCCCGTTAGGGGTCACCACAGCAGATCAACTGTTTCCATTTTTTCCTGTCCTCTGCATCTTGCTCCGTCACACCAACCACCTGCATGTCCTCTCTCACCACATCCATAAACCTTATCTTAGGCCTTCCTCTTTTCCTGTTACCTGGCAGCTTCATCCTTAGCATCTTTTTCCCAATATACTCTGCATCCCTCCTCAGCACATGTCCAAACCAATGTAATATTGCCTCTCTGGCTTTGTATCTAAACCTTCCAACCTGGGCTGACCCTCTAATATACTTATTCCTAATCCTGTCCATCCTCGTCACACCCAGTGCAAATCTTAACATCTTCAACTCTGCCATGTCAAGCTCTGACTCCTGCCTTTTTGTCAATGCCACTGTCTCCAACCCGTATAAGATAGCTGGTCTCACTACCCTCTTGTAGACCTTCCCTTTCACTCTTACTGGTACTCGTCTGTCACAAATCACTCCGGACTCTCTTCTCCACCCACTCCATCCTGCCTGTACTCTCTTCTTCACCTCTCTTCCACACTCACCATTACTCTGAACTGTTGATCCCAAGTACTTAAACTCATTCACCTTCGCCACCTCTACTCCCTGCATCCTCACCATTCCTCTGTCCTCCCTCTCATTCACACACATATATTCTGTCTTAGTCCTGCTGACCTTCATTCTTCTTCTCTCTAGAGCATATCTCCACCACTGGGAATGCTAAGAAGCAATATTCTATTAGTGAATATACTTCAACATCTACAAGTGTGTTAGAAACACCATTTACTTGAAGTGTTGCCTATTTCCATCAAACTAAGGCAACTGATGTGATTATCAGCCAGAAATGTGCAAAAAAAGCACTTAATCTGCTACAGTAAATGGTTATATAGTAGGATTTATGATTAATTGTTGAATACTTTTTGTGTAATAGACAAAACATTGAAAGAAATTGCTGAAAACCACTTTCATGAAAAAGGACAGAGGCTAGCTCCACTGCATACCCCATGCATAGCGAAGTCGACACCTATACCAAATCACTTATATATACTAATTCCATATTCATACAACAATGGAGGAAGGGAAGCACCATCTGTTCATTAAATTTGGATTTCAGCAATAAAGCTGTTGCACTATTGTCAATTCAACAAACAGTATTTGGAACAAACACAGAATCCCAAACAGTAATAGCTAAACTATTCAGGTTAGAGACCTACAGCAGCATGTCATTTCAGTATTAAAGTTCAACAGCAGATGATTCTGGAAAGTTGTTTAGATATTAAATGCAGAATCAGTCAATAGCATTCAACGCTGCCTATAAAAATAAGCAAAGGGGTTTGTCATTTTGAATACAGTGTATGGAAACCTGATTGCTCTAACAAGGTACCCTGAGGTTAATTATAGAAATGCTGGACCTGAAAGCTTGAGGCAATGTCTGGCAAACTGAGGAAGCTGATAATGCTAATCAAGGGTAATTATACATTTGTTACACTTCAAGAAAGTTTTGATGGTCCATATGGATGGTGAAGACTGAATTTCTGTCAGTGAAGATATTGTCAGTTAAGATGGCCATCCACAAATGTATAGGGAACACAGAATGCTCTTAGCCTTTCAGTGAATGTTCAGAAAGGTCAGCAGTGCCATTGAGTTTTTACAGTGAGGTCATTTGCAATAAGTTCTGGAAATATTCCATCGAAAAGTCTTCTTACAGCTTTGGGTCATGCAGATGGCAAGCCCTGAGTGACTCAAAATTAGAATGTAGGAGAGTTCCTGGCAATAAAACTAAACATGCAGTGTCTTTGTTGACAGGAATCACAATTTGTGAGTAGGTGCTCTTATAAAGTCAGACCTACCAAAAATAAAATATTTGTATTTATCTTTAGTTACTCTTCTTTTCTCTCTCTCTTTCAGTCCCTCTCCCTCTTGTTCTCACTTCCTCTTGCATCCAGCTAAGAAAAGATGTAAGATACTAATCCATATTTGTTATGAGGCAAGAAATAATCCTTATTCATTATCTTAAGATGCACAATATGACCCTTATCTGTTATGATAAGATGCAAGATGTAATCCTTATTCGTTAGGATAATATTTAATATGTAATCCTCATTCGTTACGATAAAATGTACGATATAATTCAGATTTGTTCATTTGTTAGCCATGCAAGTGGGCTAGTCTGGAGATTATGTTTACTGAAAAAATTGCAGAATCACAGTCACCTGAGGCTGTCATTCAGGATTTCAAAACATGGAATTCGGAGTGCAATCCTTGGAATTTGAAGATGAAGTGATACTTATCCATAAAATGTAATGACTAGGAGGTAGGAATAATAAGTTAGGTATGTAATATAAAGCCTCCTGCATAGACGTATGGTACAAAGTATAGCGTTTCACAGTTGCATCTTAGTGGTCTTGGCTGGGACATGAATCATCATACTATAGCTTTCAGAATTACAATGCAGGACAGAAAACACAGTATTAAAGTGTGCAATCATTTGCAATATAAAATTCTCCAAATATTCTTCCTCAAAGGGATTTTTATCTACAGTAAACTACAGTTTGCTTTATATATCCAGTAAAAACAAGTTAGTACATGGCTATTGTACCCACTAACAAGTATCTTTGCATGTCAATATCAGTTTACCAAATTAAGACAACTGTAGCTTCAAGCAATTCTTTCAGAATGTATGGTAGTTCAAAAGTTACAGGGAATTAAAATAAGTAGCTATTACCACAGTTTTTCCTTCCAAATAATATCAATGAATTATTTGACAATTACCAATCATATGGTGCATGAGCACTTTCTATGTACACTAACATAAGCCATCTGTTCAGCACTATGTGTCACTCACGTGCCCCTCACCTCTTCTGGGACACTGTATGTCCGAGCATAAGATATAATCCTTGTAGCAATTTAGCAAATGTAACTGCTGATGGTTTAAAAAATGCAAAATTTACATTTCATACAAGTAATATCTTCTTTAAAGTTCAATTTGCTATTCCTTAAAGACACTACATTTAAAAGTATTTCTTTATTCTTTTTCATGCAGTATACTTTACAAGGTATGCTATTTTATGTGGCAACGTGGCACCTGTGGCACCCTATGTGCTCTCTCCCTAATTTAGGGCACTAATCTTGGTATCCTAGTTCACCCCCCTCCCCCTTGTCAGACTAGGGTCTCCATCATGTCCCTTAACTGGAAAGTGCTGGTGTGTTGTCAGCAGGGAAAGCACCCCCCCCCCCCATCAGACTAGGGTCTCCATCATGACCCTTAACTGGAGAGTGCTAGTGTGTTATCAGCAGTGGGACCACCCCCACTGCATACAGAGGGAGGCTGACATATGTACCCTGCCTACTGTATTTATGTGCAAGCATAATGCTGTAGAACAGACAAGCCACAAGGTATGGCCCCAGTTGTGACCCTACCAAATGCCATTTGATGTTTATGCCACTGTGGATCCACCCAGCAACTTTGTTCAAAATGCTTTGCAAAGCTCTATTGTCCATAAGAGCTACAAAAGTGGACTTTTCCTTCAACCTCAAGTCATCCCTTTCACTTACCCTGGTCCCTTTCCCTTACTGTAGTGAAAGATAAGCAGGCAATGCTTTTTTATCCCTTTTTCTCCCTGACATCTAATCAAAGGTCACCTATGTAATAGTCAGGGCTTTATCCTTCTGAATTTGTGAAAAACAACATGGTGCAAAAGATTGCCTTCTTAAAAATATAATTGAGAACAAAGAAGTATAAAACATACAATGACTACTGGCTGATAGAGTACATAGTTATTCCACCACTGACTTTCATGCGACTTGTGAGCTGCTGTAAGAATGAACATGTTCTGTTAAACTTATGGCTTGAAGGAGACCATTTTACAGCAATGAGCATAATTTCTGGTCACAGTAAAGAAGTAATGACAATGCTGAATTTGGCATAAATTATCAGTCCCAGCAGTTTTCAACATGTTTTCCCTATGCAGATACAACTGATTGCATCAGCAGTCAGCAGAATGTGATTTGCAGGGCTTGCATTGCACATTACATTATCTTAATACAAACTCTTTAGTGAAAGAGACATGTAAAGTAATGACTGCCCAAATACTGTTGAACGACAGTAGGAACAGGAAAGAGAGGAGGGTCAAAAGGGTGATGATAGCACTGTTATGTGTTGCTTGTGGTGCATAATGAAAAGAGAAAATAACCTTGGCTACAAGCAGAATTGGAGTGTAGAGGTTTGTTCATAGTATCCAGATTTTTTCACAAATCTGAGACTGAGAAAGATAAGAATGAGGGCCGGTAATACTTCATACTGTTACTAGATAATGGTGAGTTTAACCTATGACCTATAATATTATGCCCATTCAGTGCCATAATTTCAGTTCTAGCTTTGTTAATTAAGCACAGAGACCTTCAGTCACATTTGTTGCTGAACTTGTTTTCTAAAGTATAAATATAACATATTACAATTTTTTTAATATAAAAAAAAAAAAAAAAAGAGTATGAAAAACAAATCTGATTGACTTATTCATGTGCAATGTGTGTGTCTTTCAAAAAGTTGCTGATTACATTGTTTTGAATAAGGCATTAATGTTACTGAGTATAACTATCTAAGTGTGACGGCATGATTATATAAGATGCCTGAATGCCAGTGCTGCGTAAAATACATAGGAAAGTATTAAGGCATCTGGCTGTTATTAAGTAATGGGAGGAAAGTGGAGTACTTTGATGTTTGGACACAAAATCTGCTGGTAAAATAGATAGAATGACTACCTTTCTGAAGCTGCAGAGTGAGCTGCTATCTCAAATGTTGAGGGACTTGTTTATCAAAACAGTAATATAATTAATTGTTTATATAAAGCTTTGAATATAATTTGGCAATAATCCATGACTGGCTGCTGGTAATGCAGAATTTACCCATGTTTCACATTGTTTAATCTTTAGGGTGACAAACTCTGGGTAAATCCTTAATTACAAACCCACAGGTGTGGATTATTGCTACTATACAAGGACATTATTTTAGAAAATAAATCTTACTTTGTATAAGTAATGTAATTGTAAAGAATGATTCTGGTGTACTTCTGCCTGCTTCTGGCATTTTTGGGGTATCAAAAATATGTAATGACATGCTGTTTGGTTCCAGACTACATGGCTGCCTCTGTCTTTTTATTTTTTACATTTGCTTTTGTATCTTTTGTGGGATCTGTTAATGATGGCCTTAGGATATTTGTGTGCATTTTCTACCATATCATTGAGGAGTATACTAACTAAATAATGGAAGATGTCTGTTTTGAGAGGTAAAATGTTTCATTCATTCATTCATTCATTCATTCATTTATTTATTTTGTTTGGGCAAAGACTTTGATATTCTCCACTATAAAGCAATATTGGATGTCATGAAGAAAAGAAGTTTAATTAAAATGGACTTGGTCATAGTTAAGAGATAGATTTGTATGTGTGAGGATAAAAGGCAGACAACACCTCCATGCCATTCCAAATACATAGAAGAATGCCTCAGGCCTTGGGCTTAGTGTCATTTCTATTCAATGATTTTATGACAAGAATGCAATCAGTAGACCATTGGTGGCTAGTTATATGCACAGGAAACAAAACTGCCTGAAGTGATAATCTCCACAGAAGGCCAGGAGAAGTTACACAATGTTCTTTGGCATTTTTTAACTTTGGTAACATGGGGTAAAAATCAAGTTTATTAGAATAAATACAAAATCCTGCATCTAGGGCTGTCAAATCAGCATTATTCATATGGAATTTGTGATAATGTTAACTAGCAGTGGTCAGGTCAGGGATTTGAGGGTCCCAGATAATAATGCTTTAGGCTTTGAGTCCAGTGTTAATGCCATAATTCCAATGTGGTTCTTAGTAATCAAGGCACTTCTAAGGAAAACAATCCCTAGACCCACATGGGTCTTGATCCCCTAGTTTATAATATTTATTAGCCCAATAATTAGGTACTCTTCTTGGTTCTGTGTAACAGTAATGGAATCAATAGGGGTGAGAGACTTCCTAAATATAACCCCAAGAAAATCACTTCATTTAAAAGCTTAACCTGTAATGACTGGTGTGATGTGTTGAAGCTATATTTGATTTTATCAAAGATTTTTAAGGCAGGATCTGATAAAAATAGTTAAATCCTTAAGGATGAGGGTCTAATGGTAATAATGGATATTAACATTGTCCATCATGGGAAAGGGAAGAGAAAAAAATAATTTGCTTATGTTAATATAGGAATATAACAGCAATATAAAAGTAAACCTTTTCCATATAATCATATAATAATAGAAAATACAAGGCAACTAGACCCTGTGATCATTTACACCATGCCAGTGCCCTCACTTATACCCCACCTATTTTCCTATTTTTTAAGGAGCAACAGATAAATCATATCAGGGTTGAATATTTGGGTACCCATCCAGATGTCTAACTGATTTGTGAAAGAAGATAGTGTGTCTCATTGCTTAATTTGGAATGGAAGCTTTTTGAAGAGAAGGAATAAGATTAGCATGACAACTCAGTGTTTACATCATATTTTGTTTATTTAAAGAACTGGGTTTAGTTTACTGCTTTTAGTGTTAGCGGGACTGTTTTGGAGATGTAAGAAATTTGGGACCAGATTTATAATAGATTCAAAGGCAATGAACCTGTAAGATACTGAATAAAGGGACATTGCTTCCGGCCTCTTTTGGTAGATTATCTTTTAAGTCTGTGTTTTTTTTTAGTTAGGAACCTCAGTGGTCTTTCCAGTAGCTTTATATGCCTTGAAAGATACAGCCCAAAGGATTCACTGTATTCAATAATAATTCTGATAAATGTGGAATATAGAGAGGTAATAACTTTATTAAATCAAGATAAAATACCTTTTTCAATCAGCTGTATCAGGTAAAAAGCTTTCCTAATCACAGTTGCAATGAGATGGTCAAAGGCAAGGGAATTATCTAGCCATATTCCAAGGCCAGTTTGAAGTGGGGTGTTGTCTGCACTAAAAAAAGAATGAATAGATTATTTACCAAATGCAATGACTTTGCATTCTTTAGTATTTAGTTTTAGTGCAGTTTTGAACATCACTTCCTGATGCGTGTGTTCCAGGTGGAGCTTCTGCTTATCAGAGGGAGACTTGAGGATGACACCAAGTCTGCAGCTGTCTATAAGCTTCATTAGCAAGAGATTCCCATTTGCAATCTGGAGATCTGCAAAGTAGATACTAAATAATAGGGGTCCCAGCACAGACCCCTGAAGAACACTGCTGGTTACCTTCATGTTAACTGAGAGCACACCTGATACCCTCAATACATGGGTTCTATCCCTCAGTCAATTTACTACCACAGAGTTGCAAGGATCTGCAATAAGCTTCTTATTCAAATTGTTGAAAGATAAAACTTCTTTGCATTTAAGAAGTACATTGATGTTTTTTTTTTTTTTTTTCGGAGATCTTATTTACAGGGCAAGAATATGGATCCTGATTGACCCATAACACAACTGTAAACTGATACCAAACTTCAAAACATTCATTTTGTGAAACATTGTCTGCTATATCTAGTCATGTTGCAGGGTTGAAATTGTCCAGATTCTTCAGTCTTCTTCATTCTCCAGACAAGCATATAACATTATATGAGACAGCATTATAATTATGTTTTTACAGTAAAATTTGTATGTTTATATGGATTATGAATCAGCTCCTATAAAAAGTGCTTGGTTCAGTTTTCCTTTGGCAGTGGAATATGGTTATTTTTTACCATCTGTTCTAAAATATTTTTTTAAAGGTTTTTTTTTTTTCCCTCCATTTTTTCATGATTGCTGTTCCAGCCTCCATCCATGCTAGGTCTATCAGCTAACTCCTTGACCCCAGACTTTATCTAGTATTACTAGGGCTTGTCAGGCAACCTTAGGCTTCCAGGGGCTCAGTACATTAAAGCATCCATCTGGGGGAGGGGGTCTTTAGAGCCTACCATTTTCCCCCTCCCCATTGTGTTTACATGGTATATTTTAGGTGGGTATGCAATGTGAGTGAGTGATGTGCCACTCCACCTCCACAGCAGCTCAGCCAGGACCATCTTTCTAATGACATCCCTGGCCTTCACCAATGAGCAGCACAAAGAGATGCCCATGCACCGTCCGACCACCAGGATAGGCATGCCCATCCCTTCCTCTTGCTGCCCTGTCAGTCACTTAGGCTGTTAATCAAGCCTGGATCATCTGGGTTTTATTCACGGCTTTATTTATCTACATCAATGGTGTGGCTATCTGTGCCAAAATGTTTTGCATAAGATTTAGGGTTGTGGCTTGGCTCATTTGTGTAGGACAGACTCAAATTTAATTTGTCTGTATGGAAGCTTGTGGCTTTTGCTTTTCTTCATGCTGTTGAAGTTCTACTAGGTTTGAGGTGTTGGGGTTTAAAATGTCTCATAGTGTTTCTGAGTTTTTGTACCTCTTTGAGTACTACTATATTCTTAGTTGACCACTTATGTGTTCTTTCCAGTTTTCTTCTACTTCATAATTGCTGCATTTATTTCTTCCTTGTTTATAGTTTGTCTCAGCTTGTAATCTATTTTATTGCCTTAAGCACAGAGTTTTGTCAAGGGATATCATGAGCATTTGCAGCATCTGCTAGGAAGACGTGCTTCGGATTTGTCTGCAATGATGTATGCTTTGACTATAGAGCAGGGACAGCTGATGATCTTCATTTGCATGTTTCTTCTAGCACTCCTTTTTCACCTCCTCATGCATGGCAATGTAAGGAAGAGGAATGGATATTTTATGTGGTTCTGCATTGGGAAGAATATTAAATCTCTGACTTCATTCATCATATTGCTATTAATCTGAGATTGTAGTTATTTCACTTTGTTGTTTGCTTGAGGGAGTTCAGATCAGCTTTCGTTGCATCTCGATATTGTTTTGTGGTACACTTTTTGACCTGAATTGTATATCAATGTACTAACTGTCACTTAGTGCAGTTGTCGTGGTTTCCTGATTTTGGGTTACATTTGTCACCCATTGTGTTGTCACAGTTTGTATAGTTTTGGCTAAAGCTAATGCAACCATAGATATATATATATATATATATATATATATATATATATACACACACACACACACAAATATATATAAAGAGAGAGAGAGAGATAAGGTGTGTGTGTGTGTGTGTGTGTGTGTGTGTGTGTGTGTGTGTGTGTGTGTGTGCGCGTGTATGTGTTTGTGCGTGTGTGTCTATGTGTGTTTTTGCACTCAATTATTTATTTACTGAGGCAGTAGTGTCTGAAGACACAAGCTGTATGCTTAGTGCATACATCATAAAAATTTCAGAAGAAAGAATCTATAACTGTTTGCAGTTGTTGCAACTAGCAGTTTGTACCTGCCCCTTCTACTCTGCCCACTCCCTTTATTCTACCTACGCTATTTCCTTCTGAAGGCATTTCATGATTTGTGTACCGCCTGTTCTTAATTCATAGAAAGATGGACTAACAGGTCCGGTCCCATCAAATGCTGTGCTTCACATCTGCTTCCAGTCTTGCTGACATTTTCAGATCCACAGGATCCAACTCCAACCCATTCATTTTTTTTTCCAGCCCCATGAGAAGTACAATGCAAAAGCCTTGTGGTTGCCCAGGTACAGCATCCTGTGGGATTCCACTTAACAATTTTTAGAGATCTAGTCAGAAAGCTGAATTACTTATACTTATGGCACCTCTGCTATGTGAAGACCTGTGTCCAACAGTGTCATAAAATGTAGCACTCAGAACTCCAGCACCCTGACAATGCTACATCCTTAATCTTCCGTTGAAAGACAGTGAAACCATGCAATTGCAAAGGCCATCATTATGCAAGAAAATTATTGCTGGAATGCTTTAGTTTGTAGGAATGACACCAGGAAAGATAAAAAAAAGTCAGCAAGAGGAAAGATCAAAATAGGTCTATGTTTGTAGTGATCCCTCATTCCATGCACTTGTCTGTACCTTACATTTTTCCTGTTTGAATTAATATACAGATCATATGTGTTCCTTTAATAAGCCACATAAAACAAGCACAGAAAACACATGTAATTTAAGGTAAGCTATCCTGCTTGCAGATTTTCTCTTATTGGCACCATCTGTTATTCAAATACTTAATTAAAGCCTTCTGCAGCCCTAATTTTGCACAGTACTAATATAACAAATCCTGTGCAACAAGAAATGTCTGAGATTTATGTGGGAAGTAATTGCGTGTTTTACCTGAGGCTCTATATTATCATCACATATTCAAGAATTCCTTAACATTCAGGACCACACATGAGTATTTTGTTTTGTTTTGTCTTGCATATGCATTATTCAGATATCATTGAGTTCTCTAGCTGTTTAGTGCTTATTCATTTTTTAAAACCCACTCATAATACTGTTCCTCCTACTTTTATATCAAAAATCCACTATCTGCCTATAAATTGCATTAATCTGGTAAAGATTAGTATGTATAAAAAAGTGGTAGAGGAAAAGGTGATTATAAAAATAAAGAAGATTATTGAATACATAGACAAGATAACAGGCGAATATAAGAAGAGCTAATGCACACCTTCTCATTATGTATATGTTTTCTGAGGTAAAGTTTATCAATGTTATATAGCCTTGTATAGATTTTACAAGTTGGGTACACATTCCTTTCAGATATTATATATGCCATTCTCTTCCAGAGTCATGTAGACTTGAGTCTTGTAGCATTTATCTTTGCAGCTACCCAGTGGTATAAAATTTTCTCATCCTTTTTAATGATATTTTGTTTGTTTATGCATTTACTTTTGAAAATATGCAGTAAATCCTCCATTACAAATTAGTGTCACATTGCTGCATTTCAGCTGTTACACAAACTTTCGTAACAAAAAATAAAAAAATAACATGCATGCCTTCTTCTGTAACACATCTTCCCGCACACTGTCTAAATGTCATCTATTACCATTTAATAAAATATGCATTCTCATTTTTTGCATCATGATTTTATTTCAGCCTACATCTCAATTAAATGATAGTGACAAGTGACCCAATTCAAGCACAGCTTTTACTATTCAGTCTTGGCTGTTTACTTTAGCATGTAATGCATATTTAGTCTATTAGTCATGAATTTGCATGCAAATTACTTGAAAAAAGACAAAACTTATATTGACGTCTGTTCCACGCCATCCCCATACTAGTGGGCTATATAGAATCTATGAATAACTTTCCTATGACCGTGCACTTTTATTGCATTGTTTCTTTTCATAGAACAGTTTCCTCTATTTCCCAGCCAACGTATTTCTTGGCTGTATAAGAAGCCCTACCACTGCTGTTGTAATATTTCTCTGCAACATTCTCTTAATCACAGCACTGACTTTATACATGCATCTTTCTCAAAATTTAAATATAACACTTGTAATATATCTCCACACATTCACCAACCTTCTAATGATAACATTTTTGCCCGTCCAACTGACCCATGACCCAAACTTCAAAAGAGTGTGAAATTCAGTTACACACTAATCATCTAAGATAACATTAAATTCAGACTCTCCGTACCTTTGGAATCTACAAACTTGGGAGCATGTAATAAGATTCTGCTTTATAACAATTCCACCTTCTTAGTGTGGGTCTCTATGTTCCACTTTTGACACCTAGTTGTCCTGGGCTCTACTATTTGAAACATTTCAAGCTTGTGAAACCTTAAGTATGTTTACTTCCCCCAAAACATCCTTTGATCCATATCTGCTGCACATTAATCTTGAAACCTTCACTTCCAGTATTAACAGTACCATACAAAGTTTTTTTGTACCATTTCTTTTTGGTATAAATATGTCCATGTTGTGTAAAGTTTTTTTTTATTCTAAAGCGTATAGTTTTTACTTTATTTTTGTGGACCTATATTTATTAAGTTTAAATAAACTTGTGTTTTTGTTTACTGTATGCTGAGCAACTCTCTAATTAATTCTTGATTCCATGTCATTCAGCCCTGCATTCTGCTGATGTAGTAGTAGGGAGAAATAGTTTATAGCAGATAGGCATGTTTGTTTTCTGTAGTCAGTGACCTAAATGCAGCACAGTCAGTTAGTCAGACAATAAAAAAAATAAATAAATAAATGTGGCTATATTTAAGTGAAATGTAACAAAAGTAAGATGGAAGAGGATAAGACTTGATATATAGCGTTTAGCATACTGTGTAATAAAACAGATGTAAAACTGTAATAGTGAGGTATATAGCGCTTAGCATACTGTGTAATAAAACAGATGTAAAACTGTAATAGTGAGGTATATAGCGCTTAGCATACTGTGTAATAAAACAGATGTAAAACTGTAATAGTGAGGTATATAGCGCTTAGCATACTGTGTAATAAAACAGATGTAAAACTGTAATGGTGAGGTATATAGCGCTTAGCATACTGTGTAATAAAACAGATGTAAAACTGTAATGGTGAGGTATATAGCGCTTAGCATACTGTGTAATAAAACAGATGTAAAACTGTAATAGTGAGGTATATAGCGGTTAGCATACTGTGTAATAAAACAGATGTAAAACTGTAATAGTGAGGTATATAGCGCTTAGCATACTGTGTAATAAAACAGATGTAAAACTGTAATAGTGAGGTATATAGCGCTTAGCATACTGTGTAATAAAACAGATGCAAAACTGTAATAGTGAGGTATATAGCGCTTAGCATACTGTGTAATAAAACAGATGTAAAACTGTAATGGTGAGGTATATAGCGCTTAGCATTCTGTGTAATAAAACAGATGTAAAACTGTAATGGTGAGGTATATAGCGCTTAGCATACTGTGTAATAAAACAGATGTAAAACTGTAATAGTGAGGTATATAGCACTTAGCATACTGTGTAATAAAACAGATGTAAAACTGTAATAGTGAGGTATATAGTGCTTGGCATACGGTGTAATAAAATATATGTAAAACTGTAATAAGTAGTTATCTACAAACTGATTGATCACTTTTAAGGAGAAAACTGTGGATGTGTGAATCACCTCAATGATAGCATTACTGTACAACAAGTTTGTACGTTACAATACCAAAGGATTACTGCTGGAAAGAAAACATTTGGAATATTTACACATCTGTAAAGATGAAGATACACAAATGATCACTTCATAGTAGACAGTAGTTAACTACAGTGTGACATCTGTGTTATTGCACTGTATGCTAAGCACAATACACTTTAATAAGAATTTAGTTGTAGTACATGGAGTGCACAATTACACTCCAAAATCAGAAAAAGAATAGACTTGTTAAGTGCTTCCCTAGTACAAAACCCAAACTAAACAGCACTTCGGGGTGCTTAACAAAAGTTTGTTAATGGTATTTACAGTAAGTGCTATTATGATCAAACTAACAGTGGGCAGTGATGGCCAATGAAGAGCAGTGGCAGAAGGCTAAACAACTTTTAAAATCTGTTATAGTTTCATTTTTTTCATATTTACAAACAGAAAGTATGCTATACTGAAGTGCCTAACAGCTTTTAAAGTAATTAATTCTGCAGAGGAGCATATTGTTTTGGCTGCAGTCCATACATCTTAGCTATCCTTGATTTTATAGAAAGTCTCTGATTTCACTTCATATGTTTGACCTGTTCCTCAGAAAGGGTATGAATTTCTGGTGAATCACTGCAGGCTACAATCAGTAAATAATGCAAGACATTAGAGTTTCATTAAGCAATAATCCAAGACTGAATGTGGGCATATCAGGATTTACCAATGGTTGTTGTGGTTTGATCACAAGGGCAAAGAAAGTGATTGAACAAAGCCAACTCTGGCTAAATCCTGATATATCTATAAAGATGAATGGATTAGTGCCTTCATATAATGACAAAAGAAATTGTTTATCTTTCATAAATAATGTCTTTGTATAGTGGCACTTAGTCTTCTTCAGTCTTCAGTCTTCTTCTGTGTTGCATTCTCTGGACTGATATACCATGCATGATATGGGAGTTGCAGTTCCATGCTTACACAGTACATCAGTGCAGTGCAGGAAAAACAACAGAGAGAAGAGAGTTTCCATTTTTACAAGGGATAGCACAGAAGGACAAGTAGTTTAAAGTGCAGTGATCTTTTATTTATTGATTTGTTCTCTGATTGTGTTGCAACTTCTGCCACTTTGTACTGAAATCTGCAGCAGAGTACAGAAAGTATGCCATTATAACATCATCAAAAGGCTGGCCAGATGACAAATTTGGGAAGTAACATGGTAGATGTTCAGCATACAGAAAATACAAACAACTTTATTACACTTAATAAATATAGTTCCACTGAAGTAACTAAAATAAAAATATATATTTTATCATCAGAAATCCAACAAAAGTAATAGACAGAGATATACCTTTGTACATGATCTTTAAACATCTTTTTCTAATTGCCAGTTAGCCATTTCCTTTCCCTTTCCAAGTATCTCACCTTGCTGTAGGTGTGGAGCCCTGTGTTCTTATCTTACGTATTTCATAAATGCTCACTAAAATATATGATTTTTAAGCAGGATGTTTCTTGTTTGCGTTCACTCAGTTTAGACTGCCCTTTCAGTTCCTCAATTTTTAAAGACTGGAGTGCAAGAACTAGCCAGCTCTATCAAGGAAGAATATTAGTGACTTTCCAGCCTTAGGGTTAGATCCCACCAGCTTTAAACACAGAGTTTGACCAAATTTGCTCCTATATTGTAAGCATAGCTTCTCACGCAACAATCAGCTTACCCTTCTCTGATGTGTGCTTAATGAAGCACATAGGATTTTTGAGACATTTCCTTTCTATTACCTACATATGACTTCAATCACTATTGTTTGTCAGACCACCTCATTTAAATCTGGACACTCATAAGCATTTTAAAAATCCTTTAAAGGTTTATGTTAAGCCTTGTCCTAAGCAAATGCTTTTGGGTCACTGCAATTCAGTATCAGGGAATATGTTGCATGTTCACCAGCATGAGTATTGCTTCATAATTTGCAGTTTGTGTAATTCCTTTAAGTCTTCTCCCCAGGATTTAATAAAATCTGTGTAGGGTCCATGTAGAGCCTAATGGAATGTATCCATGTACACAGCAATGGTTCCCCCTTGGCAGCATGCCATGCATTTTAATGATGACGTGCTGCCAAGGGAGAGAATAGGAACAGTGATATTGTATCGGTGTAGGGATAAGTATAGAGGCTACCCGTGGTTGTGGATGGCCTTTACTGCTCTCCACTACTGTTTAAACACTGTGAATTGGGTCAAATGTGTAATATTTTAATTTAAATATTTTTTCCATTTTTTGCATGTTTGCGCGATGTGGCGTTGAGCACAGCAATGACAAACTTTGCTCACATATAGACAGCTGACACCTGCCAGGCATCTAAAAATAGAAACTGGATGTTATTAATTATGATAATTATAAATTTATGCAATTTTAAATATTTTTTCTTTTTTTCTAATTGCTGTTTGAGCAGCACAGCATGGAGTGCCACAGAGCCAAGCAGAACTCATACATACATAGCCAACAATTGCTAAACATCTAAAAATAGAAACAGATGTAATTAATTATTTATGTTTATTTAAGCTTGTTTGCATGGCACTCCGCTGTGCTTAGCAATGCTAACAGGTAGCGCAGTAGTATATGTGAAGGTATACTAGCTTTCATAATGTCCAAGTCGCTAAATGGGTAATGATACAGTCTAAAGTTTTGTAGGTCCTGAGTTCAAGTCTATAGCAATGGCAAGATGTATATAAATCAATTTATTACATATGTTTAATTATAAAGACAAATGTGTAAAATATGGCACTGCTGCGTTGGGCTGAGCACTGTTTAAACATGCTAATGGCTACTTTTATTTGTGCGGTGCTAAGCTGAGCTAAACCCATGGTTGTGTGAGTTTTCACACTGCTTAGCTGTTCTTGGCTGGTTTGCATGCTGCTAAGCAACATGGAGCTTTTATGAATGTTGCTCAGTGATATGTAAGGGCAGGAAAACAGCCTATATTAAGCATAATAGGCAGGAATTCTGCAACAGACTTTGGATTTTTATCTACTGCGGATAAGGCAGGTGGTGCTGGTGAAGGTGCAAGATGTCCCAGAGATAGGGTATTCAGGAGTCCTGGGTCTTTGGTGGGCTCTTGGTTAAAAATCATGAACCCAGGCTGATGCAGGGTGGTTTTCAGGGCTCGAAGTGTAAGGTAGAAGCCTGGGACCAGTTGGCCAGGGAACTCACCGGTGTTACTGGTATCAACTGCACAGGTAAGCAGTGTTATCACCATTATGATGACCAGAATAGGAGAAAGAGGGGAACCTTGGACACCTAAGTCCAAGAAGCTAGAGCAGGGAATGCCCACAAATACATAAGTATGTTTTCCTCTGTTTTATCAGTATACACGTTGAATGTCTGCAAAACTGGTATGCATAATGGTGTGCTTCTTTCCAAACAGCTGCAGCCAAGAGGGCTTACAATGTCAAGTCCCATGCTTGTCTCTTAATCAGGTTGCACTGTGAGTCTGGCATGTATGGATTTATTATGCTAACTGTAGTGCAATAAGCAAGAAAGAGTAAAGCATTTACTGCAATAAAGTGTACACCATAAAAACTGTAGTGCAACATATAGGCAAGTTAGAACTGTAGTGCAATAAATGGCAAGTAGAGCTGTAGTGCAATAAATGGACAATAAGAACTGTACTGTAATAAGCAATACCAATAACAGTAAGGAAAATGTTGTACAGTAGGATTGTGTTGTCATAACAATTACAGCAGAGCTGTATGCATTACTTGACTATGGTAAGGTTGCTGCAGTGAAATGTAATACTGTAATAGTTGCAAAATGCAGAATTAATGGCCTACAAATTATATTGTTTAACTCATAGTATGGTCCAAGGTTGTCTCCAGGTCAATATCAATCACATATGTTTTTTTCTGTTCCTTCTACTTCAGGTAATAAAACTGCAAAAATAACCAAATTGCAAAATGCTAATGTACCACACACTAATTGAAGATCAGCCAAAGGAATGCAGCTCCAAAAGACACAGAATTCAAATTTTGTAGAAAGTTTTAATAAACAAGGTGAAAGTGGTAAGCGCTTTCACTCGTATCCAATGAGCTTCATCAGACCAAAAAGTTTTGGTCTGATGAAGCTCGTTGAATACGAGTGAAAGCGCTTACCACTTTCATCTTGTTTATTAAAACTTTCTACAAAATTTGAATTCTGTGTCTTTTGGAGCTGCATTCCTTTGGTTGATCTTCAATTAGCGTGTGGTACATTAGCGTTTTGCAATTTGGTTATTTTTGCAGTTTTGTTGAACAAAACGCTGTTTCAGTTGACTTCAGGTAATAAAGGTATATGACTAAGGAAGCCCAGTCTATGGGCAGATACTGTGTTGACTTCACAGACATTTATCAGCAATACCAAAATATGTTAAGTGGCATTGTTAATTCCTACAGAAATCTGTTTTAATAAATGTAGTATGGCTGTCTTTCTCTCCCACTCCAAGAACAAAAGGTATATGGGTGAGGTAGCCCATGTTATGAGCAATATGATTGTGGTTGCATTTCACAGACACTTATCAGCAAAACCAATAAAGTGTTAAGCAGCATTGTTGATTCCTAAATAGATTTATTTCAATAAATGCAGTATGGCTGTATGCCAGGCATGTGTGTTCTACTGTTACTGCAGTCAAGTATAGCACTGTAATAGTTCTAGAATGCAAAATGGATTCAGCCACATAATGCTGTATTTCCTCTCACTCCAGGAACAAATGGTATGTGGTATATGGTTGAGGTAGCTCATGTTATGAGCAGATATGACTATGCTAAGATTTCACAGACAGTTATCAACAATACCAATAAAGTGCATTTCTTTGCAGATGTCCCCTGCAGTCACAGGTATTGGCTTCTATTCCCATGCCTGCCAACTATGGCATGATAGATGTCTAAATTATGTACTGTACAAAAACATGCCTCTCACGTGTCATGATTTCATGTAATGTAATTAAACTGCCTGATCCATCTATCACATGATTACCAGAAAAATGATTACCTGGAATGCAATGTATTACCAAATCTGCTTACAGAACACTTTGGTAGTTATAGAAGTCCACATTATGTGAAAGTGTTCTGTATGGCAGTGTACCTGCATTTGTTCTTGCTTGGCCCATACTGACCCATGTAGTATGTAAGTGTTACACCAGCTATAAGAGAATTGTAGCCACTGTACTCAGAACTAATACTACATGTCTGCAGAGTATTTAATAGCAGTGTTTTCAGTGATAGAGTCTGCGTTGTCAGTAATGGATTGTTTTTCTCTCTCCCTCTCTCTCTCCACCCCTTATCTTCATTTATTTATTATTGTTATTTGTTATTATGATTTCATATTAATGTATGTTGTTAAACTAACTATATTTTTGCAAAATGTAATGTAATATTGTCACGTGATATTATGATTCACTATTAACATACTTTGTTAAACTATTTTGTTGCCCTTATGATTTACTTCTTACTGGCATGCTGTTGCCATACTGACTGTTATGTAATTTACTGTTGTGTTACACATACTATACATACACATACTAAACACTAATATGCATTTGTATGAATTAAAATGATGTTCCATTCTGTTAATACAAACAATGGTTTGGTTATTACTAACTTTAACGTATTGCTATATCTTTATCACCACAGCACGTCAAGGTAGGCCAGTTCTGGTTGATCCCCCTACCATGCTTCAACTGGTTGTGGCACTGGGACCCAGCACATCTGGGACCCAGACTGGTGGTGCTGCCTCTGCTGCCCCTGCACTATCTGTGGCATTGGGTAGTACTGCCCCACAGGACAGGGCTTGGACTCCCTCAGGAAGCAGCAGTGGAGGGGATGTTGTCACCCAGGATGAGCTGCTGGTCTTGGTGTGCAGGATAGTCTACCATGGGTTTGACCATCACCTATGCCAGATTGAGGGCATGCTGGCCACCCTGGTGGGGCAGCCTCGCCTTGGGGACCAGCCTCCAGCACTGCCACCCTCAGGGCAGCGAAGGAGCAGTGCCAACAGTCCTGTGGGTGGGGATGTGAGTCATGATGCTGCTGTCTGGAGGCACATGGGACTTGGATTCCACAACACCCTTCCTATCCAAGGTGTTCACCCTCCTCATGTGTCACACACTGCTCCTGTCTGCTGTCTTGTCTGTCTTGTCTGTCTCCAAATGTATCCTCACCTACCCAACTTACTTCCCCCACATGTACCTATGACACTTCCCCAACATTCCACTATCACCTTAAAAAAAAAAAATGAGCACCCGTCCCCAAAAAAAAAATATATATATATATATATATATATATTGTCCCATACATAGATCTACATTTCATACATATGTCCACTGGACACATGTAATTTGGTCCAACTGGCTTGACAACGCAGTTATGTTGTCCTCACCCCTCTTTCTGGGGTTGAAAGTTCAAAGTCATGTACAAATTCTGTCAAAATGCACATTTGTTGCTGTACAAGAAATGGATAGCTATGGTTCTTTCCTGCACCCTTCCTATACATCCCTACCTGCCTTTTACTACATTTTTCCCCGTGCTTGCACCCCATTTCACCACTTTCATATCTCACAATTTTTCTTTT
Organism: Protopterus annectens; assembly: GCF_019279795.1. Taxonomy (NCBI): domain Eukaryota; kingdom Metazoa; phylum Chordata; order Ceratodontiformes; family Protopteridae; genus Protopterus; species Protopterus annectens. Next base: position 860,310,643 of record NC_056734.1, read on the forward strand.
CTTTATTTTTTTTGGTGAGTTACTGCACGGCACACTGCATCACGCAGCTTTGCTAAGCTCAGCTAAATAGAGCTTTACTGACTATATGTGTTTATAAACTTGTAATACACACTTAAAAATAAACACCTGTACATATTTCAAAGACAAGACCATTGCTCCTTCAGACCACTGCATTAACCTGCCACACCACACAACTCTTACTTAAAATGTAAGTGAGGCCTGTGATAGCAGGTAAATGTGCCCTTCAGCAACAATGTGTAGAAAGACATCTGCTAAGGCATTAATGACAAAATACATGTTCATCTGGGACCCTGATGCACACATACATCTACATAAAGCCATGCACATACTGATGGATATAGAAAATGTATATCACAGCCTGTATGTGTGCACATACATCTTTCAAATACAACTGCTACAGCAGTGACTCAGTAGCTCAATCTGTTAATTGCCTTGGGTTCAAATCCAGTAGTGCGTTGAAGTGAATTTATAGTATTGTGATGGCAGCAATTAATGACTGTGTCATGCACACTCTATCCATACAATGCATTTTAAATTACATGCCTGCTTTTCACAGATGGAGGTCACAGGCCTGCAGGTAGGAACACACTTCACATATCCTTATAGTAAAATTTATATGTGCATAAAGTGTCATGTCATGCATTGATATGCATTCACACAGAATGTCAATGCAGGTACTGCAAATAAGGGCCACTAATATCAGAGTGCACTACACAATCCTTCCAAAGTCACAGTGCAGATTATCATAGCTGCACAACTAACATACACATTAGAAGTCTCTGTTTGTAACAAGGTCTGCCCTCATACACCCTGCAAATTACTCCCAGACTGCAACACATGGCCTGGCAGTTGCCCAAATGGTGGACATATTCGGGTCCCCTTCACATGGTCGACTTTTCAGAAAGTCGACCTTCATATGGCTGAGACCATATGATCGACTTTCAAAAAGCCAACTGTGGGGAGCTGCTATCACCATACAGTGGGGAATGGGAAAATTTCCTCGTCCGCACTGTAGTGCAATCTCAGAGTTAGTATATTTAAGTTACGGGGGGATGTGAGGGGCAGAGCCCCCCATGGAGGGTGCAGAGGTGCTTGCCCCCCTGCTAACAGTTGAAAGGTAAGTTTTTGGTGTGTGCTATGTGTTTATTTCACATGGTCGGCTTTTCGACAGTCGATCATATGGTCTCAGTCATATGAAAGTCGACTTTCTGAAGAGTCGACCATGTAAAGTAGACCCACATATTCTTATATTTATAACCCATCTTACTCAAGGACACACCAACCATGTTGCTTAGTACTCTGTTAGTGATACCATTGCCTAACATGTTTACCTTAAACACATGCCTTAGTTGGAGTGGAAAGGGTAGCCTTACTCTGGCTCTCCCTCAATAAAATGGCTGACATAGCACCCGCAGTTACTCTTACAGCTTGTTATCATCAAAAGTGTTCACACTCTCTGCCTATGTCTATTACCAGCAGCAGCAGCTGCAGCCTGTAGCATAAACATTGCTAGGGTAAGGTTTCCACGACAGACCTACCCTCTACTACAATGTAGTCTCATCACCCCAGTAATGTCCAGCATAACATATCAGAAAGGGGCCCTAACCTACATGAAGGCCTTGTATGTTGTACAGTGGTTGCATGTCATTGGCTGATGATAGTGCAAATCAGCTGTGTTAACTGCAATTAGCATTTCAGACCCACAGTTTGTTTTAGAGGAAATCACCTGCTGATGAGAAGCATGTTTAAAAGGCAAGCAGCTGGCAATGGGGAACCAGTCTGTATGAGACTTTCCTCACATAGAGCATGCCTTTGTGAAAACTTTGTGGTCATCACATATCAACAGAGTTGTACTGCACTCCATCAGGTATGTAACTAATTTTGTGTACAACAGGATGCAGATGGATGAATAGACGTATGGGGAATAGGGAATACAGCATTAAGCTTTTCGTATACCTGTGATAATGACATGCCATTGCTTTCTTGCTGTTTTACACATACACAGGATGTACTATACATCAAGGGTGCATTGTCTGTTGTCATTGTGGCACACTGGTCTTGTTGGACTCTCCCTTTATAGTGGTTGCAAATGCACACTGTTAATTGTATGGCATTGTTCCTATGATGTATTATCAAGAGGTTTGCCAGTAGGGGACACACCACCATAGACCCTGTATGATCATATAGCAGTATCTGTCATGCCACACATGGGAATACCTGACTATTGATACTATCTCACTTGTGTCCACACACTTAGTATGTTTGAACACTGGAGTATGACATGTGTGACCAAGCAGTGGATAGTGCCAGCCATGTTGTTTTTGCTGTATCTCTACATAGTGTTTTTTTTTTGCCTTTCAGGAATCATGTATCGTAGGCACCATGCGAGTCTATATCAGAACATCAAAGTATTAAAACTTTGAATGTTCTGATATCAAACAATATTCAGTGAACACTAAGAATAGCAAAGCTGCAGAACAGTAATTTTTTTTCCTCGGGAAAGAATTCAGTTGGCTGTTTCTGTGGCTTCGCTATTCTTAGCACTGTGGTGGAAAGTTACAGGTTGGGTTCAGGTAAGTGTGCGATTATTTGTATGTTAGGGTTAGGGGCGGGTTAAGTGAGTTAGGGTTAGGGTGTGGGTTAGGTGTCTGTGCGATAGTGACAGACTTTAGGGTCAGGGTTTGGGTTAAGGTAAGTGGGTAGATAGTAGTGTATGTTTAGTTTAGTGTAGTGTTAGATGTAGGAATTTAAGTGTATGTGTGTGGTTGCTGTTTGTTTGATGTGCTTGTGTTGTGTGTATGTGTTTCGGAGCAGCAAATTTTTTCCATTGGAAAAAATTTGTTGTTCTGAATGTGCAATATTTTCATGTTTAGATGTTTTGGGGCCGATGAAATAGCATTCGCTATTTTCATCTTTCGATAATGTGATATAAATGCCAGCATGCACACTTCCCTGATGTGGAAAATGAAATTATACTTGAAGGAGTAAGGCAACATCATCACATCCTACTGTCCAGGGGGAGGCAAAACAGGGTATAACGGGCTATATTGTGGGCAGACATTGTCCATGATGTGAATGGCATGGGCCATCAGGGCAGGGCATATGAGCAGGTTTGACACTGTGCAAAAGACATTATCAATTCTGCACAATGAAGGGCAGCAGATGTATCCAGGGATCATGCCATCACCAGTGGAGGGCCTGCAGTGGAACAACAACTCACAGCTACTGAGGAATTCCTGGTGAACCTAGGCACACATGACAGCTCCCAGGCATCCATCACACCATACATTGTGGAGGGGGGGTGCCACAGTTTCCACAGCAGAGGTACATGCAGGTAGGCTTACTGTGATCAGCATTGTAATACTGTAGTAGTCAGTGTGTCAGGCTGTACAAACATTTACATGGGTGTCAGGTCTTAGGTCTTTGGGGGGGGAGGTACCTCGGTTATACTCTCATGCTCAGAATGTGACCAATGCAAAAAGTAACACAGTAGGTACTGTAAATGTGAAATATATGGATGTATTACCTTGTGCTGCAACATGCGTTGGTACTGACATTACCTCACCCTCAAATTTTCAGGTCCATCAGGTGGTGGCCAAGGCTGTGGTCCTGCTCCTGGTAAACATGACACTGTTTTGTTAAGGAACATTTATATTCTATTAAAGTTAATGGCCAGAATACCCCCTATTTAAACATAATGTCATATGTAAACAGGGTAGAATGTTTTCATTTTCCATTCTGGAACAGGTACATAAGGATCTTAGAGGGGGTAATCAGGAGTGTAGCTGAATAAATAGAAACACTTTGGCAGTGACACTTAAGAAAATATAAGCCTTCCTGGTTTAAATGAAGCATTTATTTTAAAATGACTTTTAAAACACAAAAGAATGAAAGGTCATTAAATTTGGAAGTGAAACGTGTATTTCAATATATTTGTTAATATAGGTGTACTGGGTTTTTATGTGTCGATTTATCAAATATACTGTCATATCGCTTAATTAAAAGGTAAATTGTACTGGTCATGTTTTAGTTGATTTACTTGAAATGATTGTTATAAAGGTCATGAGTTGAATATGTATTTTGCTCTGAGGAAGTCTATTTTAGACGAAAGTGGAGAGGAAAAATTTGACCGCTAATCCAGTTGTGGATCTTTGTTATTATGAGTATTGGTGGATTTTTCATACACAATAGTGCAGGTATTCATGTACCAATTTTTTCTTTCTTGTCACAGGTGATCGGGAGGGGTTGATACCTGTCCCCTACACAATCTGATGCCAGTGTCTCTTCAGACTATGAAGATGATGGTGGTCACAGTAAGACACAGGTGGGGGTATTGGAGGCTGACCCTGTCCCAGAGGTAGACATCCATCTTCTGCCTCCATTGCACTGCATGCAGTCAGTATACTCACACATACCCTGTCTCCGGAGACCACAGATATTGGACAGTCAGAGGATGTGGACATTAAACAGGAAAGTGTGGCAACTATGGCTCCAGTGAGTATAGACACTGGTCATAGCCAGAGAGCTGGTGAGGTCCCACACAGGAGAATTGACAGGGGTGCTTGTAGGAGGCCTGCTGTCCATCCACCACCTGTTGCAGGTGTCACATCATGGGTCACTCGGAGCATATTTTGGGCCATCATGGAAGCACAAGCACACTCTGAATGGAACAGCAGACATATGCTAAGGGTTATGGATGGAGCATAGTCTGACATCTGTGACTGCCTCCACTGGATTGGGGACATCCTGGATTGGTTGACTGATGCAGTGGACAGAAGATGGGCTGAGACAATGTCTGTCTTGGACCGCACATTGTCTGTGCTGAAACGTGTGGTTGGAGATGAGTGTCAGATTTGTGGATGTAGGTCAGCAACCCCATTAGCTGAGAGTCCATGTGGCTGTGCACAATCATGCTCCCATAGTGCCAGTACATCCAGTGCTACAGAGGGGAGTGTGCTGTCCACACCATGATGTGGCAGGCCATGGGCTTGTGGTCCTGGGTATTTGCATGGAGGACACGGACCCAGCAGACAGCAGTCACCATCAGGTACTAGCACCACTTCTGACCTTAGGCATGGAGGTGGCAGTGCAACCCCTAGCAGAGCCAGTTCCCATGTTCAGGGCCAGAGACGGTGAACTGTCAGCTCTACCATGCATGGTCCAAAGCTGTACAACATACACACATGTAGGGCTAGCACTCAACTTGACTGTGTACATGCACACACTTACACATCACCGTCAAATGCAGGTCACCTACAGACACATACAACACATTTAAATGGTCCATCTTACCTGCTTCCCTTTCTGGCTCACACACATGCTGCCAGCCATTTGGGTCAGCCTAGGCCTCCTACACCCCCACACAACACCCTTTGCAAGTGATGATACCTGTGCCACATCCCTGTCATCCTTACTATTGATGCAGGGAAATGAAGATATGTATCTGATGCACAGGGTGACTATATTAGTTAACATGTACTTATGTAATGTAGTGTTGTTTTGCCATGCTACTTGCAGTGGTTAACAACAGGTACTGTATGCTGTTATTTTTCATGAGTAGGCCACATACTTCTGTGTACCTTATGTTGTATGATGTTGTAATGGCTGTTTAGTTACATGATGACAGGAGTGTCAAGGACCTGTTTATGTTTCTGTTTCAGGAGTCTTTTAGGATAACCTATGGATACACAGCAGCAACGAAGCAGCACATGATAGCATGCCAGCACAGCAGAAATATGTCTTTAGCAAGGTACAGTACTTTAAGTGCATGGCTCCATAGGTTCATATGTGTATAACAGCCTAACAAGGACAATGGCAACATTCACGGTACTCATGCATCCCTAATCTGTGAACAAGTCTGCTACCCTTGATATGTGACACTAGGGTTTTGGAAACACACATCTACAAGCTGTGGTGATGGTGATGCCCCATCTACCAATATCCTGTGTCCAGAGCAGACAGTTTCCTGACACCAGTTATGAATGTTGTGCTCTGTATCCCAGTGTGTAATCTGCACATGATGTGTGTCACAGCAGATGTGTGCTTCTCATGCTTGGAGGGCCTGTTTCATGTAGGGTGTACTGTCTGTGTTACACACCTGTCTCAGCATGTATTATGTATATCACAGTGGTTGTAGGCATGTACAATAGGTGAGACATGTTTTAGTCCTGTCATGGATACACGGGAGGTCAATCTGTATGGAACCAGATACATCCCCTCCAAAGCACTTAGGGGACAGACTACATATGTACAGTTGTGACACGGATTCCACAGGACATGTTAGCTATGGTGTTTATTGGTGTACCATGGAACCTGTGTGGCTGCTACGGTTGTGTAGTGACATAGCAAGGGTGCCATTGCACACAATGATAGCCATGATGACAAAGGCTACATTATTCTCTGTGTCCATAAATCCATGTGTAATGGCTCAACTGTGTGCAGTGTGTGGACACTCTCAATAAAGAAGTTCAAAACAGTGGTAAATCAGTCCAAGTGACACTACAATATTTTGCAGGGGTGGATGATATCCCACAGGATAGTATTGTGCAGCCGTTGGCAGTTAGTCTGACCAAATGTCTGAACCTGTGGTTCCTCTCATACTGAGCAGGATTGATATCACAACAATACATCATCAGTATGGTAAAACTTACCTATCTCATGATGGTCTAAGCTCAGCTCGCATTACCTATTAGTGGATGAACAATCTAACGTGCGGTGAATTCTGCTTCACAATGACAGGAGGAGCTGACATCAAAGGATCAAAAAGTGATGCTGCTATGAACATTTGGCTGCCACAAGCCAGTTACCCCCTGTGGTAATTTTTCTGACACTTCCTGCTTAAAACCCAAAAAGCCAGAAGAGTTGTGAGGCCCCGCTTTCATGGTCTGTATTCAAACTAAAAATCAAAATCAACTGAGCTTTTGCCATTCTGCTCCATGTGAGGTTTCTGCCCTCCCTGAGTGTGTCTTAGGACACCTGCATTACTCTTTGACAGGTGTACCGCCCCAGTCAAACTCCCCACCTGACACTGTCCCTGAATCGGTTCACACCCGAACATCTGCAGTGATTGGAGCCAGAAGCAAGAGACCTAGTGGGGCTCGCCACCCTGCCTCACCAGGTAAGTGGCTCAATTACAACTGACTGTGTCTTAGGCCATCCTGGATACTTGTTGGTTCTGTGTGGGAGTCTGCATATTGGTAGCTGTCACAATCATCTGCTAATGTACTCAATCAGAGGTCACTGGCATTGGCTGTGACAGCAGAGAGGGAATAGGTAGATGGGGTACACCAATAATGGAGGATGGTGAACCCCACTGGTGACTGGCATCATTGTAGCACAGGTCTCCCACTGCTATCTTCCCAGAATATGACTGCCAGACACTTGCCTATCCACCAGCTGATATAACACTCTGTACATGATAAACACAGTTTCCAGCAGGGCCTGTTGGCCTAATATTGTCATACACCTTGTCAGAGCATGGTTGGTGGAGTGAGACATATGTCCCACATCCATTACATAGTGTAACACTCAATAGGCTCTGTTGTTTTACAGCCGGTAGGCATGATCTGGCTTTGAGCAAATGTAACAGTGTTGGGTCCAGTGTCACTAGGTGTACAACAGTGTTAGTGCTCGTATCTATGCTAACTGCTATCATGGCATTTCAGGTGACATGGATCAGAGATCTGGAGACACCATTTGGCACTACCTGCTAGTTGTCCTAAATGCAAGTAAGTGTTGCAGTTACTACCAGCATGTTGCAGGAAGAGAGTCATGCATGGTGTTTGTACAGAGCACAGACAAACACATTAGGGAAGTGTAATATGTAGACACTGTATTACTTAATCATGCTGTGGCTCACTTGCACAAAGGATTGTCCCAGTCCTTACTTACAATGCCCTGCAGCACTGCTGCAACATCCCCACTTGGTGAACCAATGTAGTGCACCATGTGTTTACCAATATGATTGACCAGTACAACCCCCCAAGTGTGAGGTCCTCCCTTGGGGGATCTGGCCACAGATTAGTCTCCTTAGAACTACTGGTATGTACCCCTGCTTGCTGACAATACAGACATATATGTCATGACAGCCATTTATTACCATCTGTGAGATGAATGACATAGCATGACTGCACTCCCCCTTCAGATGAGACAGGCAAGTATGCAGAGCTCTACATGCATGCATTATGTCAGCAGCATTAAAACAGCACAAACTCGGCTGTATGTGACAGGAAGGAGACAGGCTCATCATAATTGCCATTAGCAGGCTATACAGTAACATTTGGACAGTGCTGTGTGATAGTTGGGATAAGGTTACACCCCTTACATGGAGACACTACCTCCTCAGCTAAAAGAAGCACATAATGTTGTTGTGATGTTGAGTATACACTGTAAGTGACAAAAGTAGTTGCCCATGCAAAGCAGAACCACAATGCACAGTGTACTTACATGAGTGACTCAAAGGACAGGTCCAGATTGTCGGTGACCTCATACATCATGATGCCACATATGATGAGTCTGGATTCATACCTCACCTGTACACCCACACTGCCTGCATCAGCTGCACTCCCTTATCCCCACCACATGTGACACATGACATTCCTACAACTTGTCCCATAACTTCTATATTTACAGAACAGTTCATAAATGGCCTTTCATTGGAGGATACACAGCATTTATCGCACATGCTAACATTCCAGGCTGCATCCCACATGTGATCTGACAAGGATTACTAACACCATTGGGACAGCCTTGCAATCATACAGACACTACTGGCTGCACAACAGCTGAGTGGACAATTGCAAATGTTATTCCCTTGCACAGCGGTGGTGCATCCACTGACCGACAAAACTGTACACCTCTTTGAGTATTCATATCTGTATTGCTGTAGGGATAATCATCATGGAACTGATCAGCACACAAATATGTATTCTACACACAGCTGACTGTACACAATTTGGATGTGTGACAGGGGGAGCATGTCTGTTACATGTGGTGGATATTTCTGAGACAGTAACTGTGGACCTGGGTAAGGGTACATCAGGGCATACAACCTCCTAGACTCAGCCAAGCCATCTGACTATATCCCCCACTCAGGCAACATTTACAAAGACTTAGGTATCCACAATACTGACATTGTAGGGGTCACTAAGTGGCCCATTGCTGGAACACATGCGCAACATAGGGACATCTGCCTCCGATAGCTGATCTGTCAGCAGCAGTGCTCAACAGGGCGCAGTCCTTGGTCCTCTACTACTTGGAATCCATTCAACCACAATACATGTGACTACTGACTGACTGTGGCAAACAATGTTGGCTGATGCCTGCAAATTGTGAGCACTTATAGAGTCTCTGTGGTATGTCACTATCCTGCAAGAGGGTATTGCAAACACATTCCTGTTGACATTGTAATGGCCATAAACTCCATGCAAATATATATGTAGTATCAGTTCCATCGGTTAGACCTATGTACCTGGTAAGTAGCACATCAGTTGCAATATGTGATGTACATAGTCAGGGGTGAATGAACTGGGCACACACACCTGACCACACAGGTTTACACCTAATGTGTCTCAGATAACCCTGTTTCTACAGTGGTATGGCAGGAATCATATGGCATAGCTGAGACCACAGTCACCTGTATGTGACATGCTCATAACCTCCAAGTACTTTTCCCTCAGCATGTCAATATCTAAGTACAATGGCCATTTGGTTATGTACATTTCCAAGCAGTACTGACAACTGCACACAAAAGTATGGTCCCTCATAAGGTCACTTCATGTCTCCAGTATGTGTTCAATGCAGATAATCTGCAATGAGTGTCATTGCCACCTGGGGCATATAAACTATGCAGAGGTGATCTTTGCCTTACATACATGGCAATATGTGACCCTGCTTTACTGTATATGCTGCCTATCTATAGGAGGCATTGTAGATGGATAACCCACTCTAAGGACATTAACCTCGTATGTTATATTGGTACTACATGCTTGTTAGAGAGAGTTGTCTACCAGACTTAAAACACACCCATGAAACAGAGCCCAACCTAATGGCACACAGAGCACCTCAAGGCACCTCTCCACATGCCATCTATATGAATGGCTGGGCAATTATTATCTGAACACAGGGCATCTGCTTGTGTCTCTCATGGACTGAGGCAATATGTACTAATCCTGCAACTATGAGTATAAAGATGTCTATGATTGTGAGGGCTTTATAGCCATTATGCTGGTGATGTTCAAATGTCCTATGGTTCCATAATATGATGTAAAATGCTCTAACAGGCTCACACACAACCATGGCTACAGTGAGGCTAAGACCACTTCCAATCACTGCATACATGGCACACCAAGGCACACACATAGAACAGTTTGGCTGTATGTAGATGAGAACACTTACCTATGTAATGGTACACACTACAGATCCAGTACATGATGCATGCTAGACACCTCATGTCTGCTAGTACTATCAGTTCTGGACATACTATGCTTGATGACATCAGCAGACCTTGTTGTGGTCAGTCCATTGGGGGGGCCACATCACATGCTACAAACAGAGTACTGCAAAACCATACATATTTCTGTGTTACCAAGATAATCATATTTATGCCATTGGGACACACATGCTTCACGTAGCCTGCAGTGAGATTAGATGCCCTACTTATTTAGTCTTATACAATGTAGATCACAGTATTTATCGCACATGCCAAGGCTTAGGTCCTGATACTACACTGTCAGCTGGTTGGCAGTGTGGAAGCCGGGAGGAAGTTACAGGGCCAAAAAGTGCATAACCATTGAATGTGGATAGTCCATGAGGGCATGGCAGTGGTTTTGAAAGGGTATGCACACACACTCACACACCCACGCCAAGTAGCCAGCAGTGAGATTAGAACCCCTACCTACCTAGTTGTATTTACTATAGATCCCAGTACTTATTGCACATACTACAGGTTGAGTCTGTTGGATATGTGATTGCAGGCACAGTACTTGTGCATTACACAAACTAGGTGTGTGTTGACCAGCATCTATGATCTTCAGAGTGATATTGCTTCATTTTGTTATCTGAATCTAGTATCCTAGCAGTGGGATAACTGTTATTATCCTAGCTATGTGTATACATTTACCAGTATGACCATATGTGGCTGCTTGCAGTTAGATGGGCAAACCTGTGGACAAGAACAATGTGCCCTGTCCATAAGTCCATTCACAACATTATATATTGCACCACCTGCATCTCTGTACATTCAGCAGGCACAGGGATTTGCAGTCAATTGGATTATGTACTGTTGCACCATTAGTTTGGATCCTTTGAGAAACAGTATGGATGTGTGATAGTGCAGATTTAATCACCATTATTATGGTATGTAGGACAATACAGACATCCACACACATATGTCTGTAATTAACAGGGCTGTATATATAAATGCAGTGGTGTGTGTCTATGATATGTATATGTGCTATGTAGATATATGGGGAGAGTATATGCATCACTGTGATAAATATATATATATATATATATATATATATATATATATATATATATATATAGCTATATAAAGTATATCGGTATATATCTAGGTCAGCACAATGGTGCAGTGGTAGTGTTGCCACCTCACAGCAAGAGGTTCTCTGGTTCAATTCTCAGCTGGGATGCCTTCTGTGTGGAGTCTGCATGTCCTCCCTGCATTTGTGTTGGTTTCCTACGGGTGCTCTGGTTTCCTCCCACATTTCAAAGACATGCATTTGGAGCATTTTTCCCTGGGCTTCTGCTGACAGTTGGCTTTGTTCCAAGTTGGACTTTCCCAGTAAATAAATACATAAAATCTATTCGATACTACATAGCGAATCATATACTATGTAAGTGAGAGAGAGATAGTGGCAGATGGATATGTATACATATATGCTTGTATGTAGAGCCATATCTTTACATAACGACGATCTGAAGTAGATACCGAAAGCGCTTATCGTTTAGAATACATAGGGACTGTTTTATTCTACATCAAGATTTTAACTTGACATGACGATTTTAACTTTTCCTACAATAAAAGGATTTTAACTGCCATTAAAGCTAGAAGCTTTTATTTGATCTGTTAGACTGGCTAAGCTGTTATCACAGTCACATAGCAGCTACTACATCTTCAGTGTGGATACTTTGTATATCAGACCAAAAGGATTGGATACTTTGAAGCCATTATAAGACTGGATACTTTGGAGCCATCATTTCGCTATGGTATAACTGCATTCACAGCGTGAATATCTTGTAAGTGCATTTAATTTAAGTACTGGAAATGTATGCAAGTTTTTTGCTATATATGTTGCACTTTTAAGTTTTATATCATTTAACCACACTAACTATTATACAAGAAAACTTTACTTCATTGGCCATTGTTGTACAGCGTTTTATTTTGAATACTGTTTTTACTTGTTACCGATAGCTGTATGTTAGCATTAGGAGGTACTCTTTCTTTATTATATTATTTTATCTTTACATAACAAGTCAGTCTGCTGACAGAGCAGCCAAACTGTTTACCCAAATCAGACAATGTGACCGAGACAAACTAGAATCATGCTACAATAAAATAGCCAAGTTTGCTACTAACTCAACCTATAGAACCCATCACTGTGCTGCACTAAAAGAACTAAAATGGCTTGAGCTACCACAGCTGCTTAACTATCACCAGCTGGGCACAGCCTACAATATTCTCAAATATCCTGAAAAAAAACCCCTCATTATCCAACCTACTTACTATCTATACTACAAACCGATACCTAAGATCCAGTGAAAAATCTCTCCTCTCCATCACCAAGGCTAACAATAATGCAGGGAAAGCGCTCTACTCCCACACCGTTGCCAGAAATTGGAACTCTCTTCCCCTGTCCATGTCCACTGCCCCCTCCACATCCATATTCAAAAACTCCCTTAAATCGCACCTTCTTTGTACCTGGTTATGCTCTTGTATCACATTACCCTACCCATACTACTACTAACTCCCCAAATTCCTCTCTGATCACATGTTGGAGCTCTGATCCCCTGTAGGCTTGGTCATCTGAAAGGGTACTTTTAACTGTATAATCTTACTTGATATATTTTCTTTTCTTACCAATGTATGACTGACATTGTCTTTTTACCCATGTTCTATGTCTTATTTTACTATGCTCAGCATACATGATGTAACTTGTTTTGTGTATTATGCTGGATGCACTGTATTTGTATAACTTGATGTTGGAGCTTTTCTCCCAGGGCCTCCGCTGAAAATGGACCTGGTCCAGTCGGAATTTCCCGGTTAACAAATGTAAACTAAATAAATAAATAAATAATACATTAATTTTATCCAAATGTTTAGACATTCCCATTGTGACTGTCAGTACTTATACATTGTCTCCAGGGCACAATTACCTGTACTCCAGTCTAGGATTTTGTGTGTTACAGACTATACCTCTCAACTGTCCAGAGTTTTGGCTCATGGTCTGTTCCTCATAAAATCTGTATTTTTCTGGCAAATTACTTGGATGAACATAGGACTGAAGCCACTAAATAGTAACATACATTTAAGTGTCTGACTTCAAATCCTTTAGAAAATTGTCTGTTCACCCTGTAAATAGTCGGTTACGTTTGTTTTTTCTTTGTTTGTTATTGTTTATAATGTGATGTAATTCTTGACATGAATCTTATGTTATTCATTTATAAAATTAATAAAAACATTTAAAAAAAAAGAAAATTGTCTGTTGAAGCACACCTTCTATAATTTTAGCAACTGTTTACATTTATGAGAGCATTATTTAACATATGCCCCTATTTGTGGGCTTTTGTCACCCCATTTTGTAAGGCTTTGAACAAATTTCTTGCACTAAGAGTTTGAGAGGTATGTTACAGGCACTGACATCTGTCCCCATTTCTGCAGTGCTGCACGTCACACTAACTGTCCACGGCATTCCCTAGTTGTCTGGTATGCTTAATAGGTGACTGAGGTTCATAATGTTACACCACACATAGACTAACTGTCTAAAAACACCAACTTAATAATACCTCACATGCAACAAATGTGCCTACTTCCAGATTACAAGCATCAACACCATCACCAGTGCTAACTTTCCAAGTTCACTGAGCAACACATGCTGCCCGAGTGTGATCGAGTTCTATGCTACAGCCCTGAGATTGCCTGGTCTGCTGATATACTATTGCTGACTTACTGTTAAAGCAGTTATATGGACACACTGCTGTTTTGGGTGTGAGGGAACAACAGCACATGATCTGCTGGGATAGGCAGTAGTCCAAATATCATGTGACTCCACTGTTTAACAACTCCCTTTCCTGATATAGTGCATATTCCAACTATGAGGCCTAGTGATTATTAGGGAAAACATACTATTGGACTGGGTACCTGTAGTCTCATGTGGATGTTACGTCTGTCCACATAGCACACTATATTTCCTTGCTTAAATGCAGATCCATGCATATGATACCATACTATGGTAATGCTTACAAGTAGTGTGAAGTTTAGAGACTTACCTTGCGAATGCAGCAGTTAACGGGACTGTAGTTCAGGGCTGACTCTTTGTGATGCAAGCAGTGCACAGCCAATACATGGATAGGTACAGGTTGTGTAGGTTGTCTGGCATCAACAATTTTACTATATGTATGTGAGTTTGAATAAGGTGTCAGTCCCTAGGTTGTCAGTGAATGTGCTTTGCATTGTTTCTTAATGAAAGCCAGGGCATACTGGGCATGCCTAAGTCTGCCTACAGGGACATCATCAGGGGGTTACTCCTCTGAGTCCTCCTGTGACTGCGGCTGTCGTGATGCAGGTACTGGTGAGGGGGATGTGTATCCCTTCCCTTTGCTAATCCTGCTACTGTTTCCACAGGATCATATTGTGTAGCATGACGCATACTGTGAACACATGGGCACATGTGGTTGGAGAATACTGCAGGGCTCCACCAGATATATTGAGGCACTGAAACCATGACTTCAGAAACATCAGAAGCCCAAACACATGCTCTATGATGTTCTTAGTTTGTGTGTGTGCCTCATTATGGTGTTCTTCAGTGGGCGTGTGCGCATTTCTGATGGGTGTCATCATCCATGGTTGCAGTGCATAGCCAGAATCCCCCAGTAAATGGCCATGTAGGATGTCTTCCCTAGCAAACATCTGGTACAGCTGTGATGCATGCCAGATATGTGAGTCATGATAACTGCCAGGGCTGCAAGCACACACATTCATAACAATACCCTGGGCATTGCACGTGACCTGGCAGTTGATAGAGTGGTACCCCTTGCAGTTACCATAGATTTTACTCTCCTCACTGGGTGGTGACTTGATGTGCACATGAGTGCAATCTATGGCAACTAGTACCTTCAGGTTAGTGTTTTAAATGGTAGAAGTGCTGCATATTGATGGCCCTGGCCTCAGGGGTGAGGGGAAAATAAATGTGGTCACTGGCATGTGGTGGCATGGCATCCAGCAACTGGTGGAGTACCCTGGAAGCAGATGCCTGGGAGATCCCCAGCATGTCCCCAGTTGGTCTTTGGAAAGTACTTGCAGCTAGTATCCCAAGGGCTACACATACCTTTGTTTCCACTGGGATGGGCTCCCCTCTGTTGGATCTGGGTCTGAGTTGAGGATGGCAGAGCTCAGTGAGTTGTTATAGTATGCCCCTGTCCACCCTGAAGTGCTCTAGAACCTCCAGCTCTTGTAGCTCCTGGAAGGTTACCCTGGGCCTGAACTCTCTTCTCCTTCTCTGCCTAGGCCTATTATCAGCAGCAGCAGCACTGATTTCAGCATCTTGTACATGCAGATGTAGCAGACCTGCAGCAGCCCCTAGCATTCTCTCAGTTAAAATTCCCAAGTTTGTACCCCAGTGGTGCAGAGTATGCTGGAAAAATCAGATTGTATGGTGTTGTTGTTGTTGTTGTTGTGTCTTTCGGCTTTTCCCGGTTAGGGGTCGCCACAGTGGAACTCCGGTCCACTAATGATTGGTAGTTGATTTTTACGTGCCGAGTTACCAGCCCGATGCACAGCCTTCAACGAAGGTACACCCATTCATGCATGTCTCCACGCAGGAGATGCTCTAGCTGAACATCGAATCGGACCGCGTTTTACTGTGAGGTGACAATAGTGCTCTCCTGTAGGTGCTAACTATGTGATTGGCTACCTATGATGCATTCCATCTACCTAGTACATAATTAACATCACTTAATGGCCCTAGTTTAAGTTAAACAGAGGTCAAAACTAATTAATATTTCACTGGGTTTTAGATACAATCAGCACTGTGGTGCGGGGTGCAAACACGTGCCCTGCAAGTAAACAAAGTTTAGCAGTCAGTGTACTCACCCCCCACAGACTTCCACACTTAGCATAGTGATGTATTGTGCAAACACACAGAAACACGCTCCCCTTAGCTAAACAAAGCTTAGAAGTGAGTGCACATATCCCCCTGCAAGGATATGCTCAGCACTGCGGCACCACACAAACAGGCTGAAATAAGCTTAACAAGTCATTGGACACACCCTCCCCATATGTCACCTACCTCCTCTGTAAACAACAATATGCAGACATGATCACCTGAAATACAAATAGCACCAAAAAACCACTAATAATAAATCCACGTACGGAAGCACAGTGAAAAAGAAAACCAGCCAGCAATAGCGTACAACCTTTTTTAATTTCTGCTTTCGTCACTCGACTTCCTCAGAATGCAACAGAACATAACAAATTACACACTTATATACCAACAATAATGCCATACAAATAGGTTGTTAAAAACAATTAATTAAAAAACATTTAATGTTTATAGCATCATTAAGACCTGGAAATTTGTCAGAATTTAATCTAATCTGCCATATTGTTTCACGTTGTTCCAGGTAATTCTTATATGTTTTTTAAAGTACAGAAAATTGCATATTAATAAAGACAACAACATTAGTTTGTTATTGAGATAGTATATGGTATGTTTTTAATTAATTGTTTTTAACAACCTATTTGTATGGCATTATTGTTGGTATATAAGTGTGTAATTTGTTATGTTCTGTTGCATTCTGAGGAAGTCGAGTGACGAAAGCGGAAATTAAAAAAGGTTGTACGCTATTGCTGGCTGGTTTTCTTTTTCACTGTGCTTCCGTACGTGGATTTATTATTAGACATGATCACCTCTTTGTGCTATTCAGTAACTCCACCTCATTTGCATAGGGATCCATGCCCACAGTTTGGAAACTCCAAGTTTCAAAGCCCTACCACATTAGCAACAGCACCAATGCACCATTGCAGATACGCCATGCACAGTCCTGTAATACATTTCTGTCACATCATATTAATTTTGTTTTTTCCTCATTTTTTAAAATTTATTTATAAAGCATGTTTGCACACTGTGGCGCTTCGTGTAAACATGCCCATATTACTAAAAAAGATACATTTAATTTAACTTATTTCCTTTAATTTTTCAGACATGCTGGATCAGTTTACCTGCCATATTTCCATGAGATTCACCTGCTTATGAGGTGATTTGCATGCCAAGGAAGTTTCAGTGTTGGCATGCTCATGCGTGCCACTCAGTAGTGCCTACTGAATCTAAAAACGCTCACGCCCATGTTAGCAGTGCAGTGCATTGCCTACACAGAAAAAAAACAAACATGTAGGCTTTATTAAATTCCCCCCTTCATGTATCTTTTCCTGTTCTTATGACTTTGGCTAGGGTTATCGTCCTTATAACCTGCTCAGTACTTACAAAGATAAATCAAAGCCTCAAAAATCTCTGTATTTGCATTATAAGTATTTTAACAGCCCCTGCACTTTTTAAACATTTTTATTTATCATAGCTATCACACAATGCTTAATAATATAGCTTTCAACATACTTCAGCAAGAGACAATTTGACTAAAGGATCAACGTTTTTGTTTTATAGCAACAATTACTTTTTGTTAATCATACAGTGTGATCTGGTGAGAGATTACAGAAAAGTGAGGGTTAAGAAGTTTGTCTTTACTTCCACTGCTGTATGATCCCAGAGTTTAACATATTTAGACAGTTGGAAGTATGACAGTGCAATTCTCCATGTTGAAGGGATACTAGGGTATGTTCCCTTAAAAAAAAAAAATGGAATCTGTGTGTTTTTTTTTGGATAGTGTGGAGCATAAGTGATGCATCATACATTCAATAGTCAGGACCAATCCAGCAAAAGTGTGCAAATGTTAAATACAAATAATGTAATTGTTTATGAAATATTAAAATTCTATGAATGCTTTGGGGTACTATTCAGTTTCCAATTTTTGTTATTTGAATCCCATGCAAACTGGAATCAAATGGATTGAGAGCCTGCAAAGGGAAAACTTTGACACATACATTTATGACACGAATTCTCACTTTTAGAGTCACTTGACTAAAGAGAGACAATGAGATTAACAATAGGAACTGATACGATGGATTGTGCTGAATGAGTAGCGTGTGGTCTGCAATCACAAACAGACTCGAACTTCCACTCTTATTGTTGACAAATATATAGCTTTATTAGACATTGATCTAGTTGTTTTCAACTCAAAATAGTTTGATTGGTATTCTGGAATGCTGCATGATTGCGCTCCATACCTCTCAACTGACAAATTGTCACAAAATGTCCAGATTTTTGCATCATATCTGTAATTCTTTCCTCATAAAATTTGTGGTTTGCCAGCAAATCAAAAATCTGAAGTCAGTAAATAATGACATACATCTGAGTTTCAGACTTTAAATCTTTCAGAAAATGGACAGTAACATAAAATGTGTTATTCTAGCAACTTTCTAAGTCTATAGGAGCAATATTTAATATTTGTCCCAGATTTTTGTCATTTGTTCTGCTATTATTTTCTACTTTGCCCAGATTTCTTGTGCTTAGTGGTTGAGAGGCATGATGTACTCCACCATATAGACACCTCTAACTGAGGCTTCAGAAAACAAATTTCTAAGTCCAGCTAGTGGTTAATATGCCTGAATCATGTTGTGTTTCACAGGGAACTCTTAGTGAGTGACAATCTCACATTCAGTGATCCTCAAACTAGTTATTATTTGTTCCCTTGATTTGGGGGAGGGTGTCTCCCCAGCATCTGTTAAAACTTGTATATCTGTTCTTTGGTCAAACACCAAGGACTTTCTGTGCAATGACTTTGCATGATTGGTGCACACTAAAGACAGTTCTCTGCCTAAGGAAAAAAGTGAACATTTTAGTTTAGGCTGGCTGCCTTATGTAGAGCAAATATGCCTGGTATTGTTTCATAGCTTCCAAAGTGCTTTATACTGGCTTTACATAGGCATTTGTATATGTACAAATTGGAAGTGATTTTTTCTTCCACATTCACAGGGAAACAACTTCCCTTAGATATCTCAGTGAAGACTATAGCTGTAGTAATAAGTATTTCAGGAAGCAGTGTGTCTGAGGAATAGCAATCATGGGTGACCTTCTATGGGTGCACTTTGATATAATTTTAAGAGGATAAGATTTCTCTTGCATACTTTCTTTTAACAATTCCAGGAAACAATGATAAACTTAGATAAAAAGCAGAAAACCCTCCTCCTTCTTGAAAACTATGGGTTTTGAGGAAAATAATAAGGAAGTACATTTCTAATCTGTTAAATGGGTCAATGTTATGCCTTTATTTGACCACCTTTAAAAGGAAAATATTCCTGCTTCAAGGGGAATGATATTAAACCATCCAAAGGACATGTAAAAAAACCTTCACTTTACAAATGTAATTAGATGATTTTTTTTTACATTAGAAATTGTTACATGGGTTGTATTAACATACTTTGGCATGCCTACAATACAAGACATGCATTGAAACCCCAGTGCTAATATTATAATTAAAAAACAGGTAGTTAAGCAACATTGTGTTTTTCATCTTACAGGATGATACATAAGTCTTCTGCCAGTATAAAACTGCTATTGCCATAGTTGAAACTCTGTTACATGACAGCAAGCATGGTAAGGCTAGACTACCACGTGTTCTCTCCAGCTAATGAGCACCTCTCACAGTAAGTGGCTTATGGGGATTCTAAAGAAAGTCTTTCTAGTCTTGTTCAATTTATACAACTTCTTAATTTCAGCATGCAGTAACAATGTTTGGGTGCTATATAAAATGTTGTGTAGTGAGTAATTTTCTGGCAATATTTATCTGTTCCATTGCAATGTTAATGTCACACCACTGTTTTACATTGAAATTATGCTATTTTGCACAACTGACATATTCAGATTTGAATTCAGGATGCACTAAGGGCCAATTTTATCTCTAAGTATAGGATGCCTTTTATGAAACATTCAAAGGTAAATTGAAATTTTAGATCAGTAACGGGCAGTAAATAGTGGTACAGGGTTACTGATTGAATCATATTAGTATTGTTACCTGAATACTCCCTAAAGTGATGCAGGCTTTGCCAGATAATTGCTATGGTAACCATGGGGTTCTGCAGCAACAATGCTAAATCATCTGCAAAAAATGTAGTTTGTTGATAACGAAGACAAGTCAATCTCAGAAAGCTGGCATTGTAACACAAGTGCTAATGACCCCACTGACAGGGGCATCCTTCCTTATTGCCACAGAGGATTGCAATTCTGCCAGGGAGCATTGTGATTATTTTAACTGCTAATAGGATATCTTTAAGGAAACCAGTACAAGCCAGGGGCATATGTTACTTCTGCAAGACACCAAATAAATATGGTGTATAATAAGATCAAATGTTTTTTTTTCATGCATATATGGGTAGGGTTACCTAGGGGACAGACTGCCTATTATATCAGTTCATATCTGGGCTTTATCTTTGGGTTAACATATGCATGCCTATCCATAGAGAATTATGACTTGTTGCTATGTACCAAGTAAGGTGCAAGGGGATGAAGACTATTTGCTCAAACCCCATAAACATCTGTAGTCCATGTTCAGTAATGATATTAAGAAGCAATTGTGCAGATTCTGGTTCTTCTAACTTAGTTTCAGCACTGGCGACTGAATATCTTGCTTGCATGAAGGAGGGCGGCATCATGTATTTGGATGTGGATGCTACATGCCTGATATAGAATCCCTACTTCTTTTGGGAAACTTCTTGCATAACTTTCTATACAACTCCTTAGGTCCTGAAGCTTTAAACTGACTTAGTCTGCTGAGTGGCAATGCTAATGCCTCCTTGGAAAAAAAAAAGTATGTCATCCTCTCATTATCTCATTAACCTCCTCAGGTATGATGATAACGTCCATCTCCAAATCTGTAAACACATTCCTATTATCTGCCTTAGGAAGAGTGTATGAGATGTAAACAGCAGTCAAATGTTCTTTAAGAATTTCTGACTCTCCTCTACTCTTTGAGTTTTCTTCACAAAAATAGGTTGGACCAGTAAATGGAGATCTGCTGGCCTGGTCTGCAGTCTCCACTTCTTGGTGAAAAGTTAATACACACCAATGGAGCCATAGCAAAATGTTGAATACACACAGCCTATAAAGGTCCACTTTGGTGATTTTGTCAATAATACACTGTATCTCAATCTCCATTTTTTTCTTAGTGATCAGTACTTTTGAGTTCCTCTTTGTCGCATGTCTCTTGTATTCAAATGAGACACTGAGGCACAGTGATGGTTCAAGTTATCTATTGTACATAAACAAATCAATAGCTGTAACTGGAACATATATTTAAACTAACTGACTGACTCATTACTTCAAACATACTTGCATGTGCATCTCCATTCATGCCTGCACTCACTCTGACTGGCTATACAAAATGGCACTGATCTTGCACGTGCTCAGTAACTTATATAAACGTGCTATCTAGTTACAGTGGCTGACTAGGTACAATACACACAATGATCTACATCCTCCCTCTTTGATTTTTTCGACATGCAATAGAAGAATAAGACATTTTTACAAGCTAGATATTGGAGGACAGGGAGACCTGGTGGTGGAATGAGGAAGTACAGGAGAGTATACAGAAAAAGCGGTCCGCAAAGAAGACGTGGGATTGTCAGAGAGATGAAGAAAGTAGACAGGAGTATAAGGATGAGGTGCATGGCAAAGAGAGAGGTGGAGAAGGCTAAGGATAAGGCATATGAAGAGTTGTATGAAAGGTTGGACACTAAGGAGGGAGAAAAGGACCTGTACCGATTGGCTAGACAGAGGGACCGAGCTAGGAAAGATGTGCAGCAGGTAAAGGTGATAAAGGATAATGAGGGAAACATACTCACAAGCGAGGAGAGTGTGTTGAGGAGATGGAAAGAGTACTTTGAGGGGTTGATGAATGAAGAGAATGAGAGGGAGAGAAGGTTGGATGATGTGCGGATAGTGAATCATGAAGTGCAGTGGATTAGCAAGGAGGAGGTAAGGATAGCTATGAAAAAGATGAAGAATGGAAAGGCTGATGGTCCAGATAATATACCTGTGGAAGCATGGAGGTGTTTAGGTGAAATTGCAATGGAGTTTTTAACTAGACTGTTTAATGAAATCTTGGAAAGTGAGAAGATGCCTGAGGAATGGAGAAAAAGTGTTTTGGTACCAATTTTTAAGAATAAGGGTGATGTGCAGAGCTGTAGTAACTACAGAGGGATTAAACTGATCAGTCACAACATGAAGTTATGGGAAAGAGTAGTGGAAGCTAGGTTAAGAAGGGAGGCGATGATTAGTGATCAGCAGTATGGTTTCATGCCAGGAAAGAGCACTACAAATGCAATGTTAGCTCTGAGAGTGTTGATGGAGAAGTACAGAGAAGGTCAGAAGGAGTTGCATTGTGTCTTTGTGGAC
Source organism: Protopterus annectens (assembly GCF_019279795.1). NCBI lineage: Eukaryota > Metazoa > Chordata > Ceratodontiformes > Protopteridae > Protopterus > Protopterus annectens. The sequence goes on from NC_056734.1 coordinate 860,333,403, forward strand.
TTAGAGAAAGCATATGACAGGGTGCCCAGAGAGGAGTTGTGGTATTGTATGAGGAAGTCAGGAGTGTCAGAGAAGTATGTAAGAGTGGAACAGGATATGTACGAGGGTAGTGTGACAGTTGTGAGGTCTGTGGTAGGAGTGACAGATGCATTTAAGGTGGAGGTGGGATTACATCAAGGATTAGCTCTGAGCCCTTTCTTATTTGCAATGGTGATGGACAAGTTGACAGACAAGATCAGACAGGAGTCCCCGTGGACAATGATGTTTGCAGATGACATTGTGATCTGTAGTGAGAGTAGGGAACAGGTGGAGGAGACCCTGGAGAGATGGAGATATGCTCTAGAGAGAAGATGAATGAAAGTCAGCAGGACTAAGACAGAATATATGTGTGTGAATGAGAGGGAGGATAGAGAAATGGTGAGGATGCAGGGAGTAGAGGTGGCGAAGATGAATGAGTTTAAATACTTGGGATCAACAGTTCAGAGTAATGGTGAGTGTGTAAGAGAGGTGAAGAAGAGAGTACAGGCAGGATGGAGTGGGTGGAGAAGAGTGTCAGGAGTGATTTGTGACAGACGAGTATCATTAAGAGTGAAAGGGAAGGTCTACAAGAGGGTAGTGAGACCAGTTATGTTATGTGGGTTGGAGACAGTGGCAGTGACAAAAAGGCAGGAGTCAGAGCTGGACATGGCAGAGTTAAAGATGTTAAGATTTGCACTGAGTGTGACAAGGGTGGACAGGATTAGGAATAAGTATATTAGAGGGTCAGCCCAGGTTGGAAGGTTTGGAGACAAAGCAAGAGAGGCAAGATTACATTGTTTTGGGCATGTGCTGAAGGTGGATGCAGAGTATATTGGGAAAAAGATGCTAAGGATGAAGTTGCCAGGTAACAGGAAAAGAGGAAGGTGTAAGATAAGGTTTATGGATGTTGTGAGAGAGGACATGCAGGTGGTTGGTGTGACAGAGCAAGATGCAGAGGGCAGGAAGAAATGGAAATAGATGATCTGCTGTGGCGACCCCTAACGGGAGCAGCCAAAAGAAGAAGAAGAAGAAGAAGAAGATATCACATCAACATTTAACAAATAAATTCAAGTCCAAGTCGCTGTGTATTCCAGATTGGCTCCAGAAATTCTATCTAGTTTGGTCATATAAAAACTTTGACTAGGTTTAGCAAGAAAGATAGTCTCTGGGGATTCTTTACAATTAGAACTTCAGGGATTACATCAGGATTACTTCAAGAATGTACACTGTCATCTGGAATTTGAACAAGTGTAGAGTCAATCTGAGAAATAGAGTAATTGGCACAGGCGATCTGCTGGGATACTGGTTCAGAGACTGGTATATGCATCTTAAATCTCTTCTGAAATCCATTCCATCAAATTGTATGATGTAAGATCTCAGTTCTTCACAAATATCTTTGATGATTTCCACTCGGTCATATCCTTTAGATGTCTGCAGTCTCTCAATCTCCCCTTGTCATAATGGTCTAAGATGTTTGCTGGATTTATTGTAGTACAACTTTTGTGACTGGCATTTTTTCAAAAGTTGAGTCTTGATCATTCTGTTGTTCTTTGCATTTGGAATCAATAATTGTTTACTGATAAGAAGAGTTGTTCTAGTCTGTATGGGCATCAATCTCTGAGCAGGTGAACTAAGCAAATTATCTCAAGGAATGTTTCTGAGATTATGTAGGTTAAGAAGGACGTCAGTGCCATCTCTCCTGCATTTCTCCAACAAGTACTTTGCACTTTGATGTACACGGTCAGCTAATCCATTGGACTGTGGATACTCAGAACTACTAATAACATGGTTGAAGTTCCAAAACTCAGCAAAAGTCTTTAACTGCTGACTTGTAAACTGTGCACCATTATCAGATACAGATTTATGGGGACTACCATGAACAGAAAAATGTCTTTTCAACTTTGTAATAACAGTTCTGGATGTTAAGTTAGGAAAAATGTCAATTTCAAACCAATCTGAGTAAGAGTCTACTAACTTTAAGTAATGTTGACCATTCCATTCGAAAATATCCCTAGCAACTGTCAATCATAGTAAGGTTTAGCTGAAGTGGTTCTTTTTGTTGCTGCAGTTTAGTACTGTTGCAAATGAAACATGCTAGAGTTTCTTTCTCTATATCTTTTGACATAGAAGTCCAAAATACTATGCTTATTGTTCTTCTTTTGGTTGAATCAGTACCCAGGTGACCATGATGCAAAGTTTTAATATATTCCTGTTGTGATACTGAAGGAATTACCACTTTAGGACCTTTCGTGATGATTCCATCTTCCATCATGATGAGCTCATCTCCATAAAGAAAATACTTCTGCATGCCAAGTGGTGAACTAGTTTGTCATGCAGCCCACCTTGACTGATAACATGCTTCAGCTTCTGGAGAATTGGGTATGAAGCTGTGTGATTTCTAAGTTCATCCAGGCATGATAAGGAAAAATATCTGACTTCCATGACTTCAAATTCAGTTTTCTTATTGTCATGCTGTTCTGCTGTTTGTCTTGGTGCTCTTGACAAAGCATCAGCAAGGTACAGAAATTTGCCTTTTGTATAGACAATATTGAAACTGTACTTTTGCAATTTTAATATCATGTGTATGCATTGGCTTTTTCAGAATTGTCACTAGAGGTTGGTGATCAGTCTCTGTTTGGATAGGTCTACCATAAATATAATCATTGAACTTCGAATATGTGAACACTACTGCCAAAAGCTCTTTTACAAGTCCAGCATACTACATTTCATTTTGGGTTATGCATATGCTACTGGTATGCCTTCTTGAAGACATGCTGCAACAAGACCATACTGTGAAGCATCACATGAAAGAGTTACAGGTTTGTGAACATCATAATATCTCATTGTGGGTAGACTGGCAATTTTCTCCTTCAGAACGTTAAATGCTTTTTTGGTGTTGTTCCATCCAGGACCAGTTTATGTTTTTGCATGTCAGCTCAGGTAACAATGCTGAAAGCTCATTCTGAGCTGGTGTAAACTTTCCTAAATAATTGACCATATCAAGAAAACTTGGCATCTCAAGAATTTCTGCTTGCTTAGACAGATCTGGTTATAAGCCAGAACTGGTAAACAAATGACCCATGTAAATAAATTCTTTCAGTTTTAATTTAAATTTCTGAGGATTCAGTTTAAGACTGACTTCACGTGCACAATCTAGAACTTTCTTGAGGTTTCTATCATGTGCGACTTCTCCGTTGCCCCTTACAATAATGTCGTCTACTATAATAGCACAAGGATAATCAGAAAAAAATTGTTCTACATCAAATTGAAATACTTCACATTTCAGAATTTATCCCAAATGGCATTCTCAAAAATCTGTATCTACCAAATGGTGTACTGAAAGTGTTTGACAATGAAGAGTTGTGATCCAGCAAAATTTGTCAAAAGGAACGTTTTGCATCTAAGACAGAAAAAAACTGTAGCATTTGTCATGAGATCAGCTACTTCTTCTACTGTATGCATTGGATGATGAGGATGTTTAAGCAGTTTGTTTAAATCTCTTGGATCAATACAAATTCAAATATCGTCTGAGATTTTCTTATGAGCTACCACCATGGAGGATACCCTTTCAATTGGTTCTTTTACTGGAGTAAGGACATCTAAATTTGCCATTTTGTCAAGTTCTGCTTTCACTTTGCTCTACATTGCTACTGGGACCTTTTTTGGTGATCTGACAAACTAGGCTTACTTCATGGTTTAACATCATGGAATATGTAACTGGAAGTTTTCCATGCTTGTCTGTGAAAATATCAGCATATTCAATAAAAATATTCTGTATCATGGTTGTTCAGACTTATGTGGTGAACCTCTTTATTAAATGAAATCACTTCCATTCTTGAACTGTCTTTGAGGCCTAACAATGACAGTATGTGTCTTTTGACTATGTAAAACTCCAAGTCATAGCTGTTCCCAGCAGAATGGCATGTGAGAACTACTGCCCTATCAGTTTGAATCTCTTCACCACCATAAGCAACTAGTTTTGCACACTTTAGTGAATCAAGTTTCTCACTAGCTTTTACTTTAGCAAATATTTGTGCTGATATAACATTGCACTTAGATCCAGTGTCTACTTTACGATCTACATGCTTCCCATTAATCTGAACAGTACAAATATTTCACTCTTTGCTGCCAACTGATAATCTACTGTGTTAACTGTTTCATCAGTCACAGAGATACCATCAACATAGAAAGTTTGCTCACAGTTCTCTATCTGATCTACTTGCTTCTTTGGATGCTCTCTTTTAACAAAAGTATGTGCCACTTTAGACTTGCAAAGCCTGTGGAAATGATTCCACTTTTTACATTTGTGACCCTGCTGACCAAAAGCTAAGCACTTTTCTCATTTAGGTTCATGAATGCCTCCACAATTATGACAGTTAACAATAAGGTTGGATGTTGTGGCCCCATTCAGTTTATATTTCTTTTTCATCTTAGCTTTATGTTGCACACTATCAACATTTGCACTGGCAGTCACTACATGCATGTTTTTCTCATTTGTAAGCATACATATGCTTTTTTGTAAGCTGATATATTTGACAAATTTCAATGGCTTTGCTCAACATTAAATCACTGTCTCGAAGCAAAATGTTTCTCACTGCATCATTATTAACACCACACACAGGCGTGTCTTTTATCAATTCATCTCTCAGATCACCAATCTGCACATTTTTGCTTTATTTCTAAAGTCGGTAATATATGTTGCTATATTTTCACCAGGCTTTTGATTTTTTTGTGTAAAACACGTGCCTTTCCATTGTAATATGTATTTGAGGGTTACACAGTTCTCTAAATTTACATTTTAAGCACTCAGGACCTTACTGCATTTCAACCTGTATCACAATATGGTGGTTCTCCCCTTTCCCTACATAAATGGCAGATGCATACACAAATAAACATTCCCTTTCAATGGCTACTGAGCCAGTTAAATTAAGGAGCATGAATGTCTTTGTATGTGCGTCTTTATCAGAAAATGCAGCCTGTATGAAAATATTATATTCTTGCTCAAACACTCACCAATTCTCAGCAATATTATTATCAAACACCAGCAGTCCAGGTCTGTGAAATACTTCTGCCATAAGAACAAAATACGTCTAAATATAAGTACAGACCAGGCACTTGTAATTATGCCCAACTGCATAACAATCTTTCTGAAAAGGCATTATTTCAACACTGCAAACACTGTGAACACTCTGGACACTTTGAATACTCAAAAAGTTTTAGTTAATGTGAAAAAGAAGTACATTGTGAAAAAATGTCCTCATTTTAGCCTTGTCGTACATTTTAACACACTGGAAATTGTTTTGAATACTTTTGTATTTATTTAGAATACTTTTATCAGTATGTGATAATTTCAGACATTTTGTTTATCTTGGTAATTATTCTGAATGTTTTGAATGCTTTGCCACTTATTTAGCAACTGAAAAATCATTTACCTAGTTTAAGTACCTTTGAATAACTGATGACCTGTTTGTGAGTTGGCTGCTTTATATTCCTTCACTTCTAACTGCGTGCCTCATGATTTGTTAGTAGCTTCAACTTCAGATCCCATTCTGACACTATGTTGCATGTCTCTTGGATTCAGATGAGGCACTGTGATGGGTTCAAGTTATTAATTGTACATAAACACATCAGGAGCTATAACTGGAACATATATTTAAACTAAATGACTGACTCATTACTTCAGACACACTTGCATATTTATCTCGATTCATGCCTGCACTCACTCTAACTGACTATACTAAATGACACTGATCTTGCACATGCTCAGTAACTTGTATGCACATACTATCTAGCTACAGTGGCTGACTAGGTACAATAAACACAATGATCTACACTCTTGGTTTACTAGGGAGAGATAACAATCTTAATACTGCCCTGGAGATATATGAGCTGCCTAAGATATTAGAAATATAAAATGTTCACCTACAAAAGGTGAAGACAATGCAAACACCATTTATAAGCATACCAGAGTTTGTTTAACTGTGTAATATACTTCAGCATTAACAATAAGAAATCACAATATGGGCATAGAAATGTAAGATAACTATTATAAGTGCCATCTCCAATGCTGTGGAGGACAGTCAGGTAGAAATGTTAACAACTTTTTCTTTGAGCTGAAGTATGTAACAATGCCAAATCTTGCTACAAAGTTAGAGTATACTCATCTGCAGTCATCATCTTCTTTCGGCTGTTCCCGTTAGGGGTCGCCACAGCAGATCACCTGTTTCCATTTCTTCCTGTCCTCTGCATCTTCCTCTGTCACACCAACCACCTGCATGTCCTCTCTCACCACATCCATAAACCTTATCTTAGGCCTTCCTCTTTTCCTGTTACCTGGTAGCTTCATCCTTAGCATCTTTTTCCCAATATACTCAGCATCCCTCCTCAGCACATGTTCAAACCAACGTAATCGTGCCTCTCTGGCTTTGTCTCCAAACCTTCCAACCTGGGCTGACCCTCTAATATACTTATTCCTAATCCTGTCCACCCTTGTCACACCCAGTGCAAATCTTAACATCTTCAATTCTGCCACATCCAGCTAAAACTCCTGCCTTTTTGTCAATGCCACTGTCTCCAACCCATATAACATAGCTGGTCTCATTACCCTCTTGTAGACCTTCCCTTTCACTCTTACAGGTACTCGTCTGTCACAAATCACTCCTGACACTCTTCTCCACCCACTCCATCCTGCCTGTACTCTCTTCTTCACCTCTCTTCCACACTCACCGTTACTCTGAACTATTGACCCCAAGTATTTAAACTCATTCACCTTTGCCACCTCTACTCCTTGCATCCTCAACATTCCTCTATCCTCCCTCTCATTCACACACATATATTCTGTCTTAGTCCTGCTGACCTTCATTCCTCTTCTCTCTAGAGCATATATCCATCTCTCCAGGGTCGCCTCCACCTGTTCCCTACTCTCACTACAGATCACAATGTCATCTGCAAACATCATAGTCCACGGGGACTCCTGTCTGATCTCGTCTGTCAACCTGTCCATCACCATTTTAAATAAGAAAGGGCTCAGAGATGATCCTTGATGTAACCCCACCTCCACCTTAAACGCATCCATCACTCCCACCGCAGACCTCACCGCTGTCACACTACCCTCGTACATATCCTGTACCACTCTTACATACTTTTCTGACACTCCTGACTTCCTCATACAATACCACAACTCCTCTCTAGGCACCCTGTTATATGCTTTCTCTAAGTCTACAAAAACACAATGCAACTCCTTCCGACATTCTCTGTACTTCTTCATCAACACTCTCAGAGCAAAGATCGCATCTGTAGTGCTCTTTCCTGGCATGAAACCATACTGCTGATCACTAATCATCTCTTCCCTTCTTAACCCTGCTTCCACTACTCTTTCCTATAACTTCATGCTGTGACTGATCAATTTTATCCCTCTATAGTTACTACAGCTCTGCACATCACCCTTATTCTTAAAAATCAGTACCAAAACACTTTTTCTCCATTCCTCAGGCATCCTCTCACTTTCCAAGATTTCATTAAACAATCTGGTTAAAAACTCCACTGCCATTTCACCTAAACACCTCCATGCTTCCACAGGTATGCCATCTGGGCCAACAGCCTTTCCATTCTTCATTCTCTTCATAGCTATCCTTACTTCCTCCTTGCTAATCCATTGTACTTCATGATTTACTATCCCTACATCATCCAACCTTCTCTCCCTCTCACTCTCTTCATTCATCAACCCCTCAAAGTACTCTTTCCATCTCCTCAACACACTCTCCTCGCTTGTGAGTATGTTTCCCTCATTATCCTTTATCACCTTTACCTGCTGCACATCTTTCCTAGCTCGGTGCCTCTGTCTAGCCAATCGGTACAGGTCGTTTTCTCCCTCCTTAGTGTCCAACCTTTCATACAACTCTTCATATGCCTTATCCTTAGCCGTCGCCACCTCTCTCTTTGCCATGCACCTCATCTCCTTATACTTCTGTCTACTTTCTTCATCTCTCTGACAATCCCACTTCTGCTTTGCCAACCTCTTTCTCTGTATACTCTCCTGTACTTCCTCATTCCACCACCATGTCTCCTCGTCGTCCTTCCTCTGTCCAGATGTGATACCAAGCACCTTTCTAGCCATCTCCCTTATTAGCTCTGCTGTAGTTACCCAGCTATTTGGTAACTCTTCACTGCCACCCAGTGCCTGCCTTAACTCATCCCTGAACTCCACCTCACAATTACCCTTTTTCAATTTCCACCAGTTGATCCTTGGTGCTGCCCTAGCACTCCTCCTCCTCTTCTTGATAACCAACATCATCCTACAAACCACTATCCTATGCTGCCTAATGACACTTTCTCCAGTCACCACTTTACAGTCTCCAATCTCCTTCAAACTGGCCCTCCTACATAAGATATAGTCCACCTGTGTGCATCTTCCTCCACTCTTGTATGTCACCCTATGCTCCTCCCTCTTGTTAAAATACGTATTCACCACAGCCATGTCCATCCTTTTCGCAAAATCCACTACCATCTGACCTTCTGCATTCCTTTGTTTAACACCATACCTACCCATCACTTCCTCATCCCCTCTGTTCCCTTCACCAACATGCCCAATGAAATCTGCTCCAATCACCACTCTCTCACCCTTGGGTACAGTCATCACCACTTCATCCAGTTCTCTCCAAAATGTTTCTTTCTCATCCATTACACACCCAATGTGTGGAGCATACGCACTAACAACATTCATCATTACACCATCAATTTCCAGCTTCATAAACATCTCTCTATCCGACACTCTTTTCACCTCGAAAACACTCTCAGCATACTGTTCTTTCAGAATAACTCCTACGCCATTTCTCCTCCCATCCACATCATGATAAAACAATTTGAACCCACCTCAGATACACCTAGCCTTACTCCCCTTCCATCTGGTCTCTTGCACACGCAATGTACCAACCTTCCTTCTGTCCATCATATCAGCTAGCTCTCTCCATATACCAGTCATACTGCCAAAATTCAAAGTTCCGACCCTCACTACCACAGTCCTAGCCTTTCTCCTCTCCTCCTGCCTTCGGCCATGTCTTCCGCCTCTTCTCCTCCTTCGGCCAACAGTTGCCCAATTTCTGCCAGCACCCTGTAGGCTAACAGTAATAGTGGCGGTCATTGTTAACCCGGGCCTCGACCGATCTGGTATTAAAATATTTCTTGGTGACTGCATGAAATGTTTTGGCGAAGTTTTATGCCGGATGCCCTTCCTGACGCAACCCTCCCCATTTATCTGGGCTTGGGACCGGCACAAAGAAATGCACTGGCTTGTGCATTCCCAGTGGCTAGGTTAGTACACTCATCTGCAATAACTGGCATTTGAGTTGCCAGCCCAGCACCCAACCTTCCACAGAAGGCACACACACACACACACACACACACACACACACACACACACACACACACACACACACACACACACACACACCTAGGGCCAATTTAGAGTGTCCAATCCACCTGCAGCATGTCTTTGGGAGGAAACTGGAGCACCTGGAAGAAACCCACACAACCACAGGGAGGACATGCAAACTCCACACAGAAGGCACCCCAGCTGAGGATTGAACCAGAGAACCTCTTGCTGTGAGGCGACAATACTTACCACTGCACCACCATGGCCACCCTAAGATAAAAACGTGATTAAACATCAGAAATGTACATTTAAAGTACTTGTTTTCAAAATATTTATTTGTTTTTCCTTTGCCATTTGCATGTCATTTGGCATTGCTCTCCATTGACTGGCAGTAGTCAGTAGCAGTGAACAACAGTTTACTGCCCAAGGTAAAAAAATAATCAATTTTATTTGGACTGCCATCAATAGTGCAATTAAGACCAGCAATGTTGCACTTTCCTCAGCAGTCTGGACAGTACTGAGTATAGAAATTCAAGTTGTCACACACACATCTCTGTGCCATAATGTATATATATATATATATATATATATATATATTCACCTGAGGCAAACAGTACAGATAGTGCAGGGCTCAAAGCCATTTTACAGACGGAGGTCATAATAAATCTTGATATTCATTTTTCTATGAATATTTTGATGCAGGGAAACTCAGGTAAGGTCAGTACTGACTAAAAGTGACAGACAGATAAATCATTTGAAATGATATCAAGATTTAATTGTTTGTTATGTGTGAAAAATGAAAGCATTTCTGCTGTTCCCTTCTCCATTTCTATGGCATTAGCTAAAATCTGATATTGTGAGATGTACATGATAGGAGTGATGTGGCAAGGACATGTGAGAAGGCTGAATGTATCAGTGTAATGCATTAGTAGCTCTTCTTATTGTTTCATATGCTCTGTGATTCATTTCATGTTCCTTCAAATTGTTATCCTAAAAATGTTTAGTGAATGCTTCTGATAAATGTTGCCTTCTGTATTTACTAAACATTTGGCAGTGTGAAATGTGTTTTCACAGCTTAAGAAAAAAAGTGAAAATTTTAGTTTAGGCAGCCTTATATTGTGCACAAGCATGGTGACATTGTGCATTCCTCAGCTCTCTGAATAGCACTCCGTTAAGACAACACACATGTCAGGTAACATTCTTCATTGTGTAAGTTGTAAGTGCAATGAACATAGAGAAAAAGGACAGCTGGTGCATGGTTCAATTCCACTTGAATGATAATTTTACAGAAGGTGGTCTGAATACATGCTTAATCACATTTTGTGATACTTCTGTGTTGTTTAAAATACAACTCTTCGCTCACTTGCTAACAACATGTGAGATTTTACCTGTCCACTTTCACCACATCTGTCATTAACTACAAATCTGAAAGTGTGATCCATAAAGTACATTTCTGATGCTGCAATGAGATGTTATAAGGCTGAATGTGTCACTTGAATGCACTTCTTGCTCTGGTTATTGCTACATAATCCCATTGATTACATTTAATTTCCTGTCATTTTTTTTTCTGTATCATATATTTTCTTCTAATGCCTTTTCCATTTGTTCTCCAATAATCAACATGAAAATACAGTTCACTGCCTAAGGAAAAAATGAAAAATTTAGTTCAGGCTGCTTTAAGTACATCAAATATGTCTGACATTAGTAGGCAGCTTTCAGTAACATGGATAGCAATTACTGTGGAGAATGCAAATCTGTGGCACAAGGTGTAAATTTAAGTGAACTGAGTGAAATAAGGGTTAGTATGCATTGATCGAATCCTGTTCAGAGATCACATTGCAACAGGACTAGATGAAGGCATAGCCAAAAGTGCTCATCCTGTTTGTGAGGATTTGCACCCTGTTGTTTGAAGGATTTTATCTGTTTTTTATTAAATTGTGCTGGTTTTATTTTGATTTTATCTGCTGAGCATGCATTCTACCCTCTTTTCATGGTAATATTGCAGTGCTTGTGTTTAATCTTCACTCATTGCTTTAACACTGCAGTCTTCAGTGTTTAGTGTTTTTTGTTTGTTTGCTTGTTTGTTTGTTTTACCCTTTAATGGTCAGTAGGAGACAGAGTGAAAGTACAGGGCTTTTAATTTATCTGCACAGGGGATGTTGTTAACACCCTGTATTTTATTTGTGAGGAACCACTGAGCTCACTACAGTATACATTTACTTATAAGTTGTGCCACATAGGACTTATATAGGGTTTCTGTGAACAGTTTCACACAGGCAGGAATGTTCTCAGGGTTTATGGGGCTTACAGATCTTTAGAAATCCTGTTCAACGAATCTGGTAAAATCACAAATACTAGTAGAAACAAAAGATATACCAAAACCACAACAGCTATAAATAGTAGGAACTGCTTAAGTCACAAACACTGTTTAATTCACTGTAAAATAAATAGTTTCTGCTATTTATAGCTCTCGTGGTTCTGGTTTATAGGGGCTTGAAATTTTGACCAGTTATCACTTAATAGTATTAAGTTAGCCTTAGAATAGCACCTGAACATTTCTGTGGTTCCAGGTTTCATTTTTACTTCAAAGGAGATCATTTTGTGGCCTGACCTTACCATGGAATACATTACACTAGGGGATGTGCAGCACTCTCCTGTATTAGTGAAAACCATACCCAGTATGTTTGCACCCCTGGTCTGCGTACTGACAGTTATTTCTAGGGAGTTTGTATGCAAAAAATAAAACAGGAATCTCTGTGCCTGCATGTTTAGTATCATATAGGATTCCCAGTTAACAGTGGGGTAGGTAAAGTCACCCAAAAATATGGTACTGGATTGGATGGTGAGTGTTTCCTGTAAGCTTGAAGGCATGTTATTTGTTTCCTGGGTCACAGAGAAGGACCTATAGCTTGCATGGAATTGATATGGGATTTTGCCTATGGTGATCTGAACATGGATAAACCCAACTGCATCATTATGTTGCACCATATTTGAGGTATATTTATTTTTGATGTAAATCGAAATACCTCCCCTTTAGTCCCTCTCTGTGTAGTAGTCACATGCAAAATTAACTTTAAAGGACTGCATACAAGAGCACAAACATGCTTTCCCTGAGGTTCCTGGACTTTGTCAATACAAATGCCCTCGAACAGCAAATATGCATCCCCACAATGGGTTCAAATGTCCTAGACTTAGTGCTCACCAACATGGGAGGTCACTGCACTGCCCCCTGTGTGTTATCCTCTCTACTAAAGTCAGACCATAAATCAGTCTCATTTGAAATAATGACCAGACATGATACCCCACAGGTGCAAAAAACTGAAAACATTTCTCCAAAGTAAACTACAGCCTACTAGGCAATGGTATAAAAAGTTTCAAACCCCTTGCTAACACAGCCAACAATTACTTCTATGCAGAGCAGTACACAAATACCCTGTATAACCACCTAAACAACAGCATAGACTCAGCTGTACATGACCAGATTAAAACCTGATCCTCCTGAAAAAACAGGTCACCCTGGTGTACCTCAAGTATAAATAGGTAATATAACAAAATGAAGAAATTGATGTCTAAAAACAGGAGGAAACTTACTCAGCAGAAGAATATTGTCCACAGCTTGAGCAAGCAAATCAGATATCTTGTAAAGTCCTCTAAAGCTAATTATAAAGCTAAATTAGCATTCCTACCTAAGGATAATCATAAAGCATTCTTTAGTCCAAAATCTAAAAGGGAAGGCCCAACTATGAGCCAAACTTATAGTGAAGTATACTTCTCATACTGAAACTGAGAAAAATTTCAACCTGCTAGCTGACAGATTTGGGGCAAACTTCACCCCCTGTCCCCACCAGCCATACCCAAAGCATACCTGACACCGGTCCTCTGTCTAGTACCTCCAAAGACCAGCTTATATCCATGCTTTCCAGTGCCAAAAACATGGCCTCTATGGGGTCAGATAACATTCCAGGCTGCTTACTAAACAATCTAAAACAAAATCTAGTGGAAACACTTGGCACTGTCTTTAACCTCAGCCTGGGTACTGGCTTTGTTCTAGCAGAGTGGAGAACAGCAATAGTAATACCCTTGCACAAAAGGGGTCCATCAACCGACCCTGGGAGCTATAGACCCATAAGCCTAACCAGCTTTATCTCTAAGGCCATGGAAATAACCATCATGGACCTTATCAACAAGGACACAGGTGACCATCAAACTCTTGACCTGATGCAACTTGCTTTAGTTAATCGTAGATCATGCTTTTTGAACCTGTTAGACTTATTCAAGAATGTCATCAAAGTCCTGGATGAAGGCAAAATAGTATATACTGCCTATCTTGACTAAGCCAAGGCTTTTGACACAACCCCCACTCAGGTATCATTCAGAAACTCTCCTAGCTGGGGATTAACCCATACATCACTAGATCAGTAGCCAACTGGCTCACCGATAAAATGCATCAGTTGGGAATTCTGCCTCTACCAGTAGACCAGTTACAAGTGGCATACAACAAGGATCTGTGATAGGTTCTCTACTGTTTGGAATTTATTTATTGGAAGTCCCGGTGAAAATAGATGCCCTGTGGCTTAACAAGTTCATTGATGATTGCAAACTGGGTGCAATCATTGTGTCCCCAAGTGATGTTAACATATTACAAAAGGGGCTAACACAGACAAATGATTGGTGCCAAAGTCATGGACTAAAACTAAACTCAAAAAAGTGCATTATTATCCTCTTTGGCATATAAGAAGTCCCTGCAAATTACAATATTGACAGTACCCTCCCCCCCGCCAGTCTCAAATGCTTTGGTGCATTATCTGAGAACACAGATTGATAGCAATCTAAACTTCTGATTACCATGTGTCCACACTTGTAAGAAAAGCCTTTTACATTGCTCATCTCATAAGTAAGGGTATTGCATCCAAGACTAAGGATGTCATAACACCTCTGTACTCGACCCTCATCAGAGCACTATCAGAATACAACTTTCCCTTTTGTATGTACCTCACTAGACACCTGTAGTAGCTGGAAAGTCCACAGAGTTTCTCACCAAGAAAATTCATGGCCTCCAAAACATGACCTACATGGAAAGACTGAAAGTGCTGTCACCGTACTCTGTATCATACAGGCTGCTGAGAGGTGATTTGTGCCTGACCTACAGAGCAGTCTCTGACCCTGCCCTAAAAGAAATGCTGCACATCCGCAAATCAAATGGGACAAGAGTCACTCGGTCTAGGGATCTCAACCTAGCCTGTGACATTAACAGAACATGTTGGAGAGACAGATATATCTCCCAGAGATTGCCTCTCTTCTGGAATAAATTCCCAGTTCACATGAAGCAGAGCTCCTCAATGACTCTATTCAAGTGCAGCCTAGACAATTGGATGGGAAATCATAAATTCACCACAGGGTGTCACCTATATCCCTCATGGACAGGGGCAGTTGGTGCCAATCAAAAACTCAGTCAGTGAATAATGACCATCTAACCAAGATCAGTTAGGGAACACAGTTATAACATGGCTAAGCTTGTGTTACTGCACCTTGAGGCAAAAGCAAGACTTAGCTGCATTCAGCTGCTCCTGTAAAAGCCCATTTATGCCAAGTGCAAATCTTTAAATGCTTTGTCATTTTTTCTGACTAAATACTGGGAGACGTAATCCTTTTCATAGATGTTCTATCATGTTTTTAACAGAAACATGATTAAGCAGTGCTTACACATCTAACCTCCCATAAAATTGTAAGTTCTATGGAGTACACTGAAACAAGTCAGCAAGCATCTCTAAATAGCATTTAGTGGGCAGAAGACACTTGAACCTATCATTCATGGGGAATCTGCTCCCTATAACCCCAGTCCTTTTCCATACTAACACCATTTGCCTAGACAAAGGGAAAACGTACAAATCTCAATTTTTCTTATTTTTTCAGGCTCAGAAAAAACACTGCACATCATGTATCACAAAAACAGCTCTAATGTACCTAAAACAATCTTTCACCTTTGATGTTTTGTGACATGATGTTACATTATACAATCAACTGCAGTTTTATACTTACTCACTGTAGATCCTTTGTCTACTATAGGCTAACCCCGGCTGTAGAAAAGAAACCAGCTAGGTCTTCAAAATCAGTCTGGCACTGAGCAGCTCTTATCCGTTTTTGAGTATCACAAGGTTACTCCCAAAGACTGTTAGGACATGTATCTGAAATATCTGTTTTGTGACCAGAAATTTAACAACATTTTCTCATTGACCATTGATAGGATGACATGAAGAAGGTATAAGTCTCCTTGAAGGTAGGAGTACGCTACCTTATAATATTCATTATACAGCGCTACTGCAAGAAACAAATAGACCATTTTGAGAATTTAGTGGGCAAAAGGTTTGAGGCCTACATTTTAATTGTAACAAAAGAAGTATATAACATATATGTGTTTAGATGGCTTTAACATTTATTAATTTATGGATCCAGCTCTTCAGAGGTATTAAAATATTTTTCAGGTTGTTCCAGTGGTGATTAATTGTGGTACCACATTGCCATAGATCATTTTATAGAAGAGATACTGTTTTGGGTGGAATTCATTGGCACAGCAGCAGTTAAATGAAGTTGGCAAACTTGATACAACATGCTTTTCAACTATTACCTATTTTTTTTCTTTCTAAGTGGTGTAAGACAATCTCCTTTGTAATATGCTTGAGAACTCACCCTTAGGGAACACAGGCTTGATGAGTGTGTCTTTTTGTTAATAAATGAAAGCTTTGTGATTATTTACTCCTCTGGGATTGTTCAACTGGAATTTCTTGAAGTAGTTTTAGGTTTATACACCTGTACATAGAATCTGGGTGATATTCCAAACCATGACTGCTACAGTGCTGTCACATTGACACGTACTAATTGTATGACAATAAGAAGAAATCCAGCTAAGCCAGTAAATGTTAATACTTTACAAACATACACAGTGAAACAATGACAGGCTGCAAGTATATTTTGTATGAAAAAAAGCTGATACATTACTTACAGATAGCAATATGGATTCACTCTTTGAAATTACCTGTCAGTGTATTAAATGTCTTGAATCTGCCATGTGCCCACCTTTCCCAAGTTTCAATATTAACAGCAATAAAAGATCTGTAAGAATTCAATACTGTCAACTATATTGCTGTTTTGATAGGACCTTACAATTCAGAGACATTTAACATGGTTACATTCTTGTTTTTAATCAACCATACTGTCCTGGCTATAATAAAATGTAAAAAAATAAAATGCCACATTTAAAATAATATCATATTGATAACGTATGCTTGTGCAATGAAGACACATCTGTATAAGAATCATTTCAAAGCTTTTTGTTCTATTTTACAGAATTAAGCATTCCTAATATAAAATACAATTTTGTACTAGTGATACATGTTATGCCAACAAAAATAAAACAGTCCTGACAAAACCTTGCAAGTGATCAGTATTACATAAATGGATAATCTGAACCTTAGTATAAAACTGAGCTTTTTTAAATAAAATAATAAGACATATATCCAATGACACGTTTTTGCATTTTGTACTGTCTATTTTCTGAAATTTAATTTTTTTGGATTATTATGCCAACAAAATAGTGAAAGCACTTTGCTTTCTTTATTGCAAATCTGTATCTGTTTCCTTCCAAGCTGAAATTGAGACAGTTACATGTCAATTAATCAATACCAGTGCAATGGTCGGAAGAAGAAAAATAAAAAAAAAACTGTTTATTTAGGATGGGAAAAGTGAGTCTTTTACTATTTAACACTGTTGAATTTGCAATTCCAAAGGATGTAAAACTTATCTGTTTTGGGAAAACTGCATCACAGTTGTCATAGCTAAACAGAACTATTTAAGAAGGAAATCAGTTATTAGATTATTAGCTGATACTTTTTTTTAAACACAGTAAAGCCTTAAACAAATTGGATGCCATTTTAAATACTAATCAGTCTCAATGCATTTGTGTCTGTGTTTATTTGTTATCTAAATGAAACTTCAAAGTTAAGTTTTATAGGCATTTCTCAGGAAATTAAAATATAGCTGTGCAGTGAATGTTGTTTTCAGCTGATATGTGATGAACATACAGTGGAGACAAGTGTATTGATATTGTATTTTTTTATTCTATAATATCTTAAAATATTTATTTCCTTAATTTGTTATGCTTTATAAATAATGTTTGCTGACGACTGATTGCTTTGAAATACATTGTAAATAATGTTTGCTGACCATTTTTCTTTTGAATTTACAAAAATGTATTTCTATCCTTGTTTTGAAGATTTTCTCCTTGGACTTTGACTGAAAATGGACATTCTGGTTTCCAGATGGACTTTCTCAGTAAACAAAAGTCAATGAATAAAATAAGTACAGTATACAAATTCAGTTACTCTAAAGGACAGATTACATTCAGTGCAATTTGCCCTGCTAACAATATGCAAGCAACATAACATCACAAATTATATAATCCCATAGAATAAAAATAAAGTAAAAGTTTTCATGAAGATTGTTATTTAAAAGGCTAGAGGGGAAATAGAGATTTATTCATATGATATTTAACTAAAAGAAATAAAAATGAAACAAACAGACCTAAATAGAATAAGCAAATAGGCACTTGCACCAGCCAGTTTTTGCATGTGATATGAAGGACCTTGCTGGTACTCAAAATGTCAAAGTAGTTTGTACTCATATAGTAATGCAAATCTAATAGAACAAGGCTTTAGGGTATTAGTATGCAACCTATAGCTTTGCTGGCATATGTAATTGCATTTGATCTTTTTGATGCACTAGCGTCACTTAATGACTTGAAAATATCCAGCTGCTCTCATCATAGGAGCAAAGTATTTAATTTTGCTTCATCTGACTCCCACTGTTTTAACCTGCTTCGAATGAAACTTGGCAGTTGTAATGAAAAGCAAGTATTTAAAATGTTTAATCCTCATATCTGATCTTTATAAGGTAAAGTATTTTGAAAAGCCATAATAAATACTACTCAGCCAACATACATTGCCGCTGTTGCTAAAGTGAGAAGAGCAGATAATTAGAAGGTGTTTCATAAGGAGGAGTAAGGAAGGACACAGCTGCTAAGGCCTGGAACTCCTTACCTGTATCCATCAGGTCTATACCCTTCCTCCCATCTTTCAAAACCAGTCTAATATACTTCCTAGCTAAAATCTGGCTCTCTTCTTGCTCAAAACCATGACAAACTATATCCCTAAATGTGAACAAGTACCTTTTCATTCGTTAAACCTCCTTAGTCTCCATTCTTCACTTACCTCCTTACTGCTGTCTAATTATCTAATTCTCTTCTGTGACTTTCTCCCTAAATATACCATAAGCCTGTTTTTCCCGGGTCTATATCATATGAGCGAATTGCACAAATTGCGAGCGCTCATAATATCGAATGTACCAGACCTCGAATTTCCTATTGTGGGGGGCTGTGCCCCTCCACACCCCCTTCTAAATATATTTTCCAACTCTGAGATCACACTACAGTGAAGAAAGGGCAAACATCCCATTCTTTACTGTATCACAATCTCAGAAAAAGCACTTCAAGGTCCGATATGTTCGATATTATGAATGTTCGCAATTTGTGTGATTCGCTCATATGATATAGACCTGTTTTTCCCTCACTATATATTGTAATTTTTGTCTGTATTAGTCTAACTTAGTTTTAATTTCTCAACAGACTGTCTAAAATTTCTCTAAATATTAAATAATTGTCGTATACTTTGTATAGTTTCTTAACCAACATTTTATATTATGTCTAATTTGTTATAATTATTTAAATTGCAGATGTTTTTGTTTTATTTTTGAAGCTTGTATAATTATTATTCTTAAAAAGCTTTGTAATAATTTGGAGCTTTTCTACCCAGGCCTCCTCTGAAAATGAGCTTCTACCCTGTCAGACTTTACCACTAATCAAATGTCAATACACTAGCAAACTAACTAACTAAGTAATTAACTAACTAACTAAAAGAGTGCTATTATATTTGCTCTGGTACTGTTAATCTCTAGCTACAGAGACAGTATAGCATAGTTTGAGCAAGTCAGTTAGCTACTGAAAACGTTAGTCATGCACATGTATTCCTTCATGTTGAGCTCCTGCGGATACTTACCTGAAGCAGTATGGGTTTATTTCTCACTCTTCCCTTTATCAAAATCAAGAATGCCTAGGCATGGTGCCTTTCATTTGAGAATGCTCTATTAAACACTGAATTGGTGCCAGCAAATACAAATGCATGCACGCAGCATTCCCTAATTTTACCCAGATTACTAAAGTACCTTAATATGACTTACAATGACGTCAGGTGTGGCAATAGGTGATATCCATCTGAGCTTTCTTTAGATATGATCTGCATTCACTGAGTATGCTGATTAGGCAGAAAACCTCCCTGTATGTGTATGAGAAATGTATTTGGTTTCATATGGATGGACATTGGACGTATGATAGTGGTAGTTGTATATTAAACTTAGAGGCTTATTGTGTATAATGTGGAGATAGCTCCCAAGACTTTTTACATAATATTAGGAAGTGCAAGGAAGTCTGATGGTTATGCAGCTGGATAGCCAAGAAGGTGTGAGAAGTTAAAAGTTTAATACTCCCCTGCTCAGTGCAAGTCTATTTTATCTTCAAGTTATCCAGTGTATTGATAGGGAGGAGACATGCAATTAACTTGCTCAGCCCTTGGCTTCACTGAGAGCATACAGAGCATCCAATTAAAGGAATCTAGATAAACTGTTATTCTGTGACTTACAAATTTTGCTCATTAGATCAAGCATGATTCTAAGTCTGACATTTTCACAGCTTTTCAAAGAAGTTTATCAGAGTAAATGGACATGTTCCATTCTTCATAAAGTCAAACTGTTGGCCTTGAAGTCTAACAAGATTCTTGATACTGTAGCTTATAAGGTAATTTATAATATGTTCAATGGCTTTGCAGATGTGGTTTGTAAGGCGGATTGCTCTGTATCAACCCATGTTATTTCTAAGGACACCATTATAGAGGTGCACCACTACTGCAGTGTGCCATTCATCACGGGCAAAACCAGTACTAAAATGAAGTTGAACAGTTTGAGGAGTGGGTCTCCAATGACATGTTTAAATCTATTGTTTACACAACCAGGTATATTCTCACATCCCATGGAGGAAATGTTTTTGGTTTCAGTGATCACTTTCAGGAAAGGATCTTTAGAGATAACTTGGGGATTAAGGGACTCAGATATTTCAAGGTTTTGGATAGATGTTTTGGGATAGACATTGGTGCTAAATTTGTTTGCAAAGACATTGATGTGTCTACTAGGCCAGAAAGGGAGGATATATCATGAATATGTTAAGGGTAAAGTAGGTTATTGTTTCTTTGTTTTTCTAACATAGCTAATGAATGAAGGATTTGTAATTATCTTTGATTTCAGAGGCCGGTTTAAATTCAAAAAAGTAGTTTGAGAAAACATACATATATTAAATCTGGCCAGAAATGTGATTTTTACACAAACACATATTGTGAAAACCAAACTTCATGTAAGAACTAAGCAAGTAATGATACATGAGCAGATTATCATTACTGTGGAATAATAGACCGTTCAGAGAAATTCAGAGTCCTCACAGTGCAGACAGTGGCTCTTGGATACCAAGTAATATAAACTTTAATAATTTTCTATAATACTTTGTGGCAAATGTTTCCAATACTTCTCAACTACTTCAATATTATAATGTTTGCAGAATCCACAATGCAACAGTCTTGCCATATTATTATGCTTTCAGTATACAGGCCCTCTGTCATTAATATATCACACCCAGCAAAACGATTTGCAACTGTTGATAATTCTGTTTTTCAAAACCTGTGTTTGTCTGTTTCTCCAAGTTCAGTGGATTTTGTAAACCAATGAGTATGCAGGCCACTATCCTGGGCTGCCAATATTAAACTTTCATCTTTTTGGTTTAAATTCATCTCTCCTTAATCACTCCCACATTAAACCCTGATTGACATGAGGTTGTTACAAGAGTCTCCTGCACTTGCAGCTATATTTATGCATGTTCCACATTTCTTGCCTTCTCATCTGATCTTTCAGTTGCATTTTTCTTTTGTTTTTTTGACACATTCAATTGCTGCCTGATTTTATTTTCTTGTAGTTTATTTTCCATTTCCACTCAACACTGATATGCTTCTGCTAAATGAAGTAGGGAAATAATCTTAGACTTGTTCTCCTCATGTTTTAAACTTTCTCTATGTTTGGATCTTGTAAGGTCAGCAAATATGTATGCAGTTCTACACTGCAGATCTATACACGTAATCAGTTTTGAGGAGGCCCATACCTCTATCAGAAAAGGGAATATAAAATCTTGGTATATACTGATTTTTATAAATCATTTCATAGGCATGAAGCATTTTTCTTGTTTTCCTGTCCAACTGATCCAGTACCTTTTGGGGTCAGTCAATCACCCCAAAACTGTAAGTTACAACAGAAAGGCCAAACTGGTTTATAGCTTGGAATTTGTTCCTAGATGTCAGGGCTCCTTTCAATATTAATTTTAGTCTTCTAAAGTATTCCTTACTAAGTTTTATTTGCATTTGTTCATATTTTATTTTTGATCTTTCATCAATTATCAAATATTTATACACTCCCTCTTGCTCAATTTCTTTTATATCACATTCCTGTCAGAGACAGATATTTTCTTGGTGCTGCAGCTTTCCAGCTTTAAAGGTTATTTTTACACATTTATCAAGCCCAAATGACGTTCCTATTATCATTTGAGAACGTTTTGACTACTTGCAGTTGTGCTTTCAATTCCTCATCTGATGAACTATACAGTTTTAAACCATCCAAAATGAGAAGATGAAAAGTCTGTAAACCTTGTTGTTTTCTGGGAGTTAGAGATTGTAACCATGACCTAATCTATTAAGTAGAAAGTTTAATAGATTAAGAGCAAGACAAAAGAGCAGCAGTGACTGAGAGTCACCCTGGAATATCCTCTTTTGAATTTTCATGCCTGGCATAATAATTGTCCTTTATGATGGCTTAACTGTAAAGTTGTTTTCACTGTTTCATGGTCACTGTAATGTAATTGATCAACATAGGGTGTATCTTACACATTTTAAGCTCTCTTTTTATTCATGAATGTTGCATGCTATCAAATGCTTTTTTTGTACTCTACCCACTACATTCCTACATTTTTTCCTTTTTACAGTTCTCCATTATGACTTTAACAGCAAATTAATCTTTGTTCTATATGACTTTCTTTCGTTATACTTTTGTTTTTTGCCAATAACGACTTTTTTTTTCAAAATGAATATAAACTCTGTCACCATCAATTTCAATGTGTAGTTTATACATCATCTGAAAGCAAGTTGCTGTCTATAGGTTTTAGAATATCTTGCAAGTTCACTCTTAAAGAGGAGTGCCCTTTTTCCTGTTGTTAGCTAGGTTGGTGTCTGTTTGGGGTGCACATATAAATAGTTCTTACTCATGGATAAATCTTCATGTAAAGATATTAATACTTTTAACCAGATGTTAGGTACTGCATCTGGACCTGGGGTTTTCCAGTTGGAAGCTTTCCTTAATTTTTTTCAATTTCTCTGGCTGTTACTTCATCCCATTTCATATCCTGTACATTTGAACTTCTTCTCCTTCTTCTATCCATTCAGCATATTTGTTATGTTCCACGGGTATCTCATTGATATTTCTCCAAAATGTGTCTATTTCTTCTTCTTCTTTTGGTGGTGTTTGTATTCCTTTTATCTTGCTTCCTAAAACTTTTTTGTGTCATCAATGCATTTCTTATTTTGCACATTTCCTTTATATTTATTTCACATCTATATTTTCAGTATTTTTAGCGATTGGTTCTCTCTTCTGTACTTTGTTAAAAGCAACACTTCTTGCCTTAACTGCTTTATAGTTTTCTCCATTCAATACTTCCATGATGGCTTTTTATTTCTCCCCTTCCTTTCCCTTACTGCCCTGTGTTTTTGTGGTAAGACTTTATCTGTTATTAATTTAGCTGCACAGTAATATATCATATTTACTTCTTATGTCACATGAATTTCTATGAACAGTCTTAATTACTGTGTTTATTTGTTTTATCAGACTTCTAACATTTTTGGACTTAATGAATTTCAATATTTTTCCGTTAATGGGCCAAAAGTCGTAGGCAAACATAAAGGTTGCTGCAAACTGTACCCAAAAAGAAAAGCAGACCAAAACAATGAAATAACCACTATAGACATGTCAGAAAATGTATACTACTCAGCCAAATATAAAACCACTAACAAATAACCACCACTGAGTTGACAGCGACTGTACATTTTGCGTGATGGTGCATTAACACTTTCACTCCACATTCACTTCACATATATATCTCTTTGTATGTTTGAAAGGCCTTTGCCCCCATTTCCACTGTCTGCAGGTTGACAGTTATGCCTCAGAGTATTATAAATTTTAAGACAGTCACTGCTGAAAATCAATAGATGGTCAGACAGAGGACCACTTCCTTCTTTTTTCAGTATTGAACGTATCTCATTTACACCCAATTTAGGAAGTCACATGGAATGTTTGTAAAAATGTCTGTGTAAGTGACAGTCAGTTGGCAAGAAATCAGTAACACTCCGACAAGAAAGGGAAAATTGAAAGCAGAATACAACACCAACACAAGCAGCAGTGACTTGCGAAAATAGTACCACAGCAAATGGCAAATGAGAATCAGAACCCAACAGTAACCTAAGCAGTATTGACTTGGCAGGAAAATGCATTAGTAGTATCATAACTAAGCGAAAAGAACAAACAGAAGACAACAATAAAATAAGAAGTAGTGACATGTGACAAAATCAGAAATATTGTGAGAACAAACATGACATTGCAAGCACCCAAAGATAAACAACGGTGAGTTGACATCAACAGCACATTGTATTTCATCCAATTTAAACATCCAAGAACTACAGCTGGTAGCCTGGTGCTCACTTAGGCCATCCGCAAAACAGGGTCCATGTGGTTAAAAATGGAAGATGTCATAAACTGACATAATATCAATATTTTGCTTAAGTATCAGACTTGAACCAACAGAGAAATCATGACACTACTAAATATATTTGTATGATACATTTATGTTTGCCAACCATTGTTGCCCCATTAACGGGAAAGTACCTGAATTTCTGTAGTCTATTTCTTTCATTGATTTTAATATTTCTATCTATATCAATAAATCAAGCAGTTCATCCCATAAATTATTTTATTCTAAACTAAGGGCACATTCTTTGTTCTCCACTTCTTGCGGGCATTCTACAGCAAGTTCCAGAAAATCTTCCTGTACCATATTCTCTTCAACTTTCCCCTTTCTTATCTATTGTTCTTTCATATGAGAATTCAGTGGCCTGTCACTCCACAGCATTGACTGTCAGAGTTGCCACTGTTTCCTGATCCTTCCCTTGCTGTGCAACTCCAACTGAACTTTTACACTGGTTTCCTACTGAGGGCTTCAAAATATCTTCAATGCAACTAATTAGATGCTTCCTACTCCACTGGTTTCTCCTTATTTGGGGATTCATTATTCTATCATGCTGTGATGTTCTCAGAGATGGATATTCTGCACTAAATCCTTCACTTCACAGGTAATCCAGAACTTCAGTTTCTATTTCTTTAACTTTTCTGTTACTAATCCTTGTTTCTACATTCCCCCTTTGTTTTCTTATTTTTTGTATTGTACCATTTTCCATATCTGGATGCTTTTGCCTATATTTTTCTTCAAATATCTTTGGTGTTGCTTTTTTATATTGATTAATTTTGCTTTCTCCTTCATATAAATATTGCACCATATTAAATCTCTTTTTCTGTAACATGACCACATTTCTTCTTCAGATGTCTCCTGCTCCTCATGATTCTCCTTACTTGGGGGACTCATTGATCCAATATGCTGTTATATAACCTGTATTACACTTTCTACACTAAATGCTTCACTTCATCAGACATTCCATAACTTCAAGTTCGATTTTTAACTTCTACTTTACTAATATTCTATTCTACATTCCCCTTTGTGATCGTATTTTTTGTACTGTGAAATTTTCCATATCTGGGTGTCTTTGCCTATATTTCTCTTCAAATGTCCTTCCAGCTGTTTTTATTGTATTGATGAATTTGGCCTTTTCATTTGCATAAATATTGCACTATATCAGATCTCTCTTTTTTCCCCATGTCCATATTTCTTTTTTGTACCTTTCAGAAATCTCTAGATTTTGCTATTTATATTTTTGTACTTCCTAATTTGCTTCTTTTTCTAAATGGCTCAATGTTTCTTGGTCTATATATTGTTTTTCATGAATCTGTTGTATTAACGAACACAAATTTGCATCTGAAACATTTGACAGATTTTTTTGTGCACCTATTTTACTTTCCTCTATTTTCTGTCTTAATCTTTTTGTATATCTTCTGTCTAGGAATTCTGTGCTTCTTTCATAATAGTAACAATACACAGTTTCTTTCTTATCCTCAGTAGTCCACTCTATCCTCTTTATGGCGCTTTTTTTGGCCAATCGTTTTTTGTGTTTTTTGCGGACTACTAGTTCCTTCTACAAGAGGGTGGCCATCTTCCCCCTGAACCTGGCCTAACCACATTGTAGGAATATTTCCATATTTTGAGGATTCTATCTTGTCATTTTTTCCAGTCCTGGCACCAGTGCACTTATCAGGATTCCACAACAAACAGCTACCAAAGTGACTAACCAATCGACTAATAACCAAAAAAAATAAAAAAAAAAAAAAACACCACAGACCACAAAGCTAGAATAATATTAGATTAAATTAAAAATAAAAAATGGCTAAAACAGTCAAAAAATAAGTACATTTATTAAACATCAAGCACTTTCATCTGTAAGAAATGGGACTGCTTCAGAATGTACAAAACCTTCCAAAAAGAATCTTATCTACTCAAATCACACCAATTAATGAAATAAATACCAATTATCTTAAAGAAACACTTCATAAAA
This sequence comes from Protopterus annectens, assembly GCF_019279795.1. Classification (NCBI taxonomy): domain Eukaryota; kingdom Metazoa; phylum Chordata; order Ceratodontiformes; family Protopteridae; genus Protopterus; species Protopterus annectens. The sequence goes on from NC_056734.1 coordinate 860,359,752, forward strand.
GCATACTTTCTAAAACATTAAAAATATTAATACAATGAAAGTCACTTTAAAACTGACAATATTGCCTACCCATTAATACCCCCAAAAACTTAATAAAAACATCTTTATTTAACTACATGTTAAACTAATCCAAATATTAAAAATAACTGTGTTTTTATACATTACATACACCACTACTAATAACATTTCTTTTACAAATCTAACACCCTCTTCCTTACCAGGACTGGGCCCTTTTTTATCCTGGGACTTATGTGTCACTCTTCTTATGTGCTTTAAGAAGACATTGAGGCTTGGGTGTTCATTTAAGTAATTTTGTTGTATTCAAATACATCAGGATGGATAGCAGGAACATTAAACTTAAACTAATTGACTGACTACATACTTGCATGCTCACATTTTGTCTGCTCACTCAAAATGGCACTCTTGCTTGCACATGCTCAGTACTTATATGCATGTTCTGACTCACTGTAAAGCTTCTTAAAGGTATATCACACACTCTGATTTACTTCCTCTCTCTTTACTGAGCTGCATCATATAAACAATGACATTTCAATTGGCATGAAATTATATAGACACTAATAAAGAAAAATAACAGTCATGTTCAGATTGCTATGTATCTGAAAGTAGGTTTTGAGATGCGATGTGATCTTTTGACATAATAGTTAGCACTGGATTTAACAACAGGGACAGTCACTGGGGAATGTTCTGCTTGAGGAATTTCAGGGATTTTCTCAGGAATGGGGATTGCTGACTGAATGTTGTTTGGAACAGGAACATTAGACAAGTCACGCTGAGAAGTAGAGTCTTTGTCACAGGCAAGATGCTGCAACACTGGTTCAGACACTAGTAACAAATAGGTTCATAGGTGTTTACTAAGCTAATGACCACAAGGGCCTTTTTAAGCCTAGCCATGCATCCCAAATCTCTGACAAGTTCTGATACCCTTGATAAGTGTAAGCATGGGCCTGGGAGATGAACCATTTACAGGTTACCTGTGTCAGTTAGAGACATAGGTGCCAAACCAGGGATGAATTTCTAGTTTCTCATCCAGTTGTCCAAGTTGCATTTGAATTTAAGTCACTCTGAGAAGTAGAGTCTTTGTCACAGGCAAGATGCTGCAACACTGGTTCAGACACTAGTAACAAATAGGTTCATAGGTGTTTACTAAGCTAATGACCACAAGGGCCTTTTTAAGTTCTGATACCCTTGATAAGTGTAAGCATGGGCCTGGGAGATGAACCATTTACAGGTTACCTGTGTCAGTTAGAGACATAGGTGCCAAACCAGGGATGAATTTCTAGTTTCTCATCCAGTTGTCCAAGTTGCATTTGAATTTAAGTCACTCTGAGAAGTAGAGTCTTTGTCACAGGCAAGATGCTGCAACACTGGTTCAGACACTAGTAACAAATAGGTTCATAGGTGTTTACTAAGCTAATGACCACAAGGGCCTTTTTAAGCCTAGCCATGCATCCCAAATCTCTGACAAGTTCTGATACCCTTGATAAGTGTAAGCATGGGCCTGGAAGATGAACCATTTACAGGTTACCTGTGTCAGTTAGAGACATAGGTGCCAAACCAGGGATGAATTTCTAGTTTCTCATCCAGTTGTCCAAGTTGCATTTGAATTGGGTTACGGAGGAACTCTGCTTCACATGGATGGAGAGCCTGTTCCATAGATGGGACAGTCTCTGGGATACATACCTATCTCTCCAGCAGGTCCTATTTATATCACAAGCAAGGTTTAAGTCTTTAGAATGGGTAATTCTGGTGCTGTTTGTTTTGTGGATATGCAGGAGGTCCATCAGATTGGGGTCAGACAATGTCCTGTATATCAGGCATAGATCTCCCCCCTCAAAAGCCTGTAGGAGACAGAGTACAGGGATGGGACCTTGAGGATGTCTGCATAGGACATATTACTTATGCAATGTATTCTTTTAGTGAGGACCCTCTGTGGATGTTCCAATTGTTGGATATGTCTGGTTAGGTACATGCCAAAGGGGGCATTGTACTCAATGATAGGTCTGATGAATGCCAAATACAGTGGAACAATGACTTCCTTTGACTTATATGTCATGCCTTTGTTTATAAGATGCACAACATAAAATTATTTTCTCACCACTGTAGACATATGACGATCAAATGCTAGATTACTATCTATGTGTGTCCCTAAGTGCTTCACTGCTGGGTCAACTCTAAGGGGTGTGTTGTCAATATGATAGTTATCAAGGATGGATGACTTCCCAAAGGATACTATTATGCATTTCTTGGCATTTAGTTGTAGTCCATGGCTTTGACACCAGTTGTTTGTCTGTGTCAGCCCCTCCTGGAGAACATTTGTGTCAGTGTGAAATTCAATGACAGCTCCTAATTTGCATTCATCTACAAATTTAGTCAGCCAGAGACCACTTACATTGGCCTTAACTTCTGAGAAGTAAATGCCAAAAAGGAGAGGTCCAAGGACTGATCCCTGAGTGACTCCACTTGTGACTTTCCTCTTTGCAGAGGTGGACTCCTCAATTCTAACTTCCTGGGTCCTGTCTGTGAGCCAGTTGGCTATCTACTGGGTGACATATGGGTTTGTAACTAACCTCTTGAGTTTGTCAACAATACCTGAGTGGGGTATTGCGTCAAATGCCTTGGCCGGGTCAAGGTAGGCAGTGTGAATGCCTTTCCACTCATCCATTGCTTTGGTGACCTTCTCAAAGAGGTCCACCAGGCTGAGTAGGAATGATTTGCCCTTGACTAAACCAAACTGGGTTTGGTCCAGTGTCTGGAGGTTTACTATATCTCTGTTGGTCATCTCCATGCTAATTCCTTCCATGGCTTTACATATAAGACTAGTGAGACTTATGGGTCTGTAGTTCCCAGGGTCTGAAGATGGTCCAGCTCTGTGCAGTGGGATGATTGTTCTCTTTCTCCATTCATGAGGCACAAAGCCTGTTTGGAGGCTACAGTTAAATAGTAATTCCAGAGGCCCTGATAGGTCATGTCTCATGCTTCTGATTTCGTCTGATTTCCATTCCTTGTGATTCCACAGTGTGCGATCTTGGCACTTGACACAAACTTTTCACAAATCCAGTGCAATCAAAACATCTTGATGTCTGCATCCTCACTATCTTTACATTTTGTAAAGAATGGAGTGGTTTACTGGTTTTATTATAGTAAGACTTCTAGGACAAACTCTTTTTTAACAGTTGGGCTTTACTGCTTTGTTGTTCTTAGCATATGGAACTAACAAATCACTGCTGATTGGTAATGTGGTTTGGTTTTGTCTTGATATACGTCTCTGGGCAGGTGAACCAAAATGATTATCACTAGGAATGTTTCTGAGATTTAGCAAGTTTAGAAAAACATTGGTATTGTCATGTCTGGATTTCTCTAATAGCTGTTTTGCACTTTGAACTGCATGTTCAGCCAAGCAGTTTGACTGAGGGTATTTAGGCCTACTTGTAATATGAGTATTATGAATATCTGCAAATCTCTTGAACTGCTGACTAGTAAACTGTGCACCATTGTCAGAAATATCTCTGTGCAGACTACCATAGACAGAAAAATGTTGCTTCAACTTAGTAATGACAGTACTGGAAGATAAGTTGGGAAGTGGATCAATATCGAACCAATTTTAATAAGAGTCTACTAATGCCAAGTAATGTTGACCATTCCACTCAGAGATATCTGTGACTACTGTTGACCAAGAATCCGGCTTAAATGAAGTGGTTCTTAATGTTGATGCAGCTTTGTACTATTACATACTGAACAAGAGGAAAGTACTTTCTCAATATCTATTGACATAGAATGCCAAAATACTAGACCTCTCACCTTTCTTTTGTTAGAATCAGTACCTGAGTAGCCACAATGCAAGATCTTGATGTACTCTTATTGCAAGGACTTTGGAACAATCACTTTAGGACTTTCATGATAATACCACTGTCTGACAAAATCTCATCTCTGTATGGAGAATAAGGTTGCACTTCTACTGGTAAACAAGATTGCTTTGAAGGCCATCCTCGAATGAGATAATGATTAAGCTTATGGAGAATTAGATCTGAAGCTGTGTGAGTTTTGAGCTCATCAAGATGTGTGGAAGAAAAATTTCTCACTTCCATGACATCAAAATTAAGTTGCTCATTGTTATGCTGTTCTGTGAGTTTTCTGGGTGATCTGGATAAAGTATCAGTGAGATAAAGAAGTTTGCCTTTTGTGTAAATAAAAGTGAAATTGTACTTCTGCAATTTGATTATCATGCATTGCAATTTAGCTGGAGCTGTATGCATAGGCTTTCTCAAAATAGTAACAAGAGGTTGGTGGTCACTTTCAATCTGGATAGGTTGACCATAAATATAATCATGGAACTTTGAACATGCAAACACAATTGCCAAAAGCTTTTTCTCAATCTGGGCATATTGCATCTTGATTTGGGTAAGCGTTCTTAATGCATAGGCTACTGGTCACCTTCTTGAAGAATGAAGGCACCTAGACCAAACGTAGAACCATCTCAGAAAAAAGTAACTGGTTTGTGAACATCATAGTAGCTGAGAGTTGGTGGGTTGGCAATTTTCTGCTCCAGGACATCAAATACTCTTTGGTGCTGTTCTGACCATGACTGAATTATATATTTGCATGTCAGGTCCCTGAGCAGTGCTGAAAGTTGACTTAAATCTGGAATGAACTTGTCTAGATAGTTTACCATGCCAAGAAAAAAAATTGTAGGGCTTGGACATTGTCTGGAGCTGGCATCTTGAGAATTGCTGTTTGCTTGGAAGGATCTGGTCATAAACCTGAACTAGTAAACAAATGACCAACATAAGTAACTTCTCATAGTCTGAACTTGCACTTCTGAGGATTCAGCTTAAAATTCGTTGACATGCTCTTTCCAGAACTTTCTTGAGGTTTCTGTCATGTTTGACTTCACCATTGCCTCCTACTAGAATATTATCTACTATAACAGCACATGGATAGCCAGAAAAAGTTTGCTCCATCACACGCTGAAAACTTCACTGGCAGAATTTATTCCAAATGGCATTCTCAGAAATCTGCATCTTCCAAATGGTGTACTGAAGGTGGTTAACAATGAAGATTTTCAGTCAAGCAAAATTTGCCAAAATGAACTCTTTGCATCTAAGACAGAAAAAACAGTGGCATTTGACATGAAGGCAGCAACCTCTTCGACTGTGTGCATTGGATGGTGAAGTCTTTTTTATGCTTTGTTCAGATCTCTTGGATCAATACAAATTCTGATATAATTTGAGCTTTTCTTATGAGCTACTACCATGGAGGATACCTACTGGAACTAGCCATGCTGATCTGATAACTGAGCTGACCTCTGGGTCTAACTTCATGGAGTACACTGCTGGTAATTTGCTAATTTGCCTACAAAATTAACAGCTTACTCAGAAAAAATAATTTGGGTGAAATTTGAGCTGTTGTCATGCAAGCTTACATGGTGGACTTCTTAATTAAATGAAAGCAGTCCCATTTTCAAACTGTCTCTGAAGCCTAATAATGACTGCATAAGTCTCTTGACTATGAAAAAAAATTGCAAGTCATAGCTATTCCCAGCAGAGTAACATGAAAGCACTACTGAGCCTTTGTTTTGAATCTTTTGACCACCATAAGCAACAAACTTCTCATGCTTTGTCAAATCAAGTTATTCTGTAGCTTTTACTCTAGCAAATAGTTCTGCTGATATAACATCACACTTTGAGCCATTATCTACTGTGATCTCTACAAGACTCCCATTAGTCCAACAGTACAAAAAATCTCATTCTTTGCCCACAAATCTACTGCAATGACTGTTTCACCAAGCACAGACACACCATCAACATAAAAAGTAGATTCACAGCTTTCTAATTGATCAACTTGCCTCTTGGAATGCCTCTTTAAAAAAAAGAATGTGCCTTGTTTGATTTACAAAACATTTTGAAATGATTCCACTTATTGCAAGAAAGACACTGCTGACCAAAAGCTAAGCACTTTTTTTTGAGTTTGTGATTTCCACCACAGTTATGACAGTTGACTATGAAGCTGGGTATGGGGCATGTGTTTTGACTTTGCTGACTCACCCTTATGCTTCACTAAGCATACTCTGGAATTTGCTGGAAAGACTTGGCTTTTCCCAGGGACTGTTACAGGACCTGCAGTGCCTGCCATGTGCTTGGACTTATTTCTTTTAACCACATGCTGCATACTATCAACATGAGCTTTATCATTGTGCGTTCCACAGCTATTCTCATTCGTAAGCATACTTGTGTGCTTTTCTGTAAGTTCGTATATCTGACAAATCTCAATGGCCTTATTCAACATTAAATCAATGTCTCAAAGCAAAATCTCCCTCACTGTGTCATTATTAATACCACATATAAGCCTGTATTTTATCAACTCATCTTTCATATCACCAAATTTGCACATTTTAGCCTTATTTCTCAAGTCAGTTATATATTCTGCAAAAGTTTCACCAGGCTTTTGATCCCTTGTGTAAAATAAGTGCCTTTCCATTGTAATATTTATTTGGAAGTTATGCATTTCTCTAAATTTACATTTTAAGCATTTGGGGTCTTCCATTGTCTCAGCAGCTGGTGCCACTATATGGCAGCCTTCCCCCTCCCCTGCAAAGACAGCAGGCTCATACTCAAATGAACACTCTCTTTCAATGGCCTATGAATCAGCTAAGTTAAGCAGAATAAATGCCTTTGTACATGTGTCTTTGTCAGAAAAAGCAGCCTGTATGAAAATATTATATTTCTGGTCAAACACTCAGCAGTTCTCTGCAATATTGTTATCAAATACAAGCGGTGCAGGTCTGTGAAATCTTCCTGCCATGCCCACAGATTATAGTAAAACACAGTGCCAAAATTGCCTTTGTAATTATGTATGTACATTCACACACACTAGGTACTTGTAATAATATTCAAATGCACAATAAACTGTTTGAAATACTGTACTCAGTGAAATAAGCATTGGAATAACTTTATTTTGCGAAATATTCTTTGAAATGACTTTACTTTGTGAAATAACTGCACTGTAATACTATACACACTTGCAAACACTTTGCACACTTTGGATATTTTGTATAGCTTTAGTTAATATAAAAAAGTAATACATAGCCAAAAAATATGGTTGTTTTTCCCTTTTTATGTACATTTTATGCAATTCAGATATTGTTTCAAACATTTTCAAAATTATTTCAAATATGTTTATCAATATGTCGCATTGTCAGACATTTTGTTTAAAAATAAATTCTTTCTGAGGGTTCTGGATGCTTCATTTTATATTTGTAGTGAATTAAATCATTTAAGTAAGTCTTAATACCAGAAATTTGTTCTAACCTGTTTTGCAAGTTGTTTGAGCAGTAAGGATGATCCACACCATGTAGCTTTTCTTATGTGCATTAAGAAGACGTTGAGGCTTGGCTGTTCATTTAAGTAGTTCATTGTATACAAATACATCAGGATGGATGGCAGGAACATTAAACTTAAACAAACCCTCTAGCTCACTGACTGAATGCACACTTATATGCTCACATTCTGGTTGCTCACTCAAAATGGCACTCTTATTGCATGTGCTCAGTAGTTATATGCATGTGCTGACTCACTGTAAAGCTTCTTAAAGGTATATCACACACTGCAATCTACATTGTGCAACTAGCTATCTTTTTTTTTTTTGTTTTTTTTAACCTGCTTTTGTCCATGATATATGCTATATAAAATACAGTCTATATATCAGTATCATCTTGGTGACATTTTCTAAAAGCAGGGGCCATGTCATAAAGGTACTCACTAGGACTTGAGGATGAATTCATTTCCAGCAATGCTACTCTCCTTTGCTTGCTGATTTTTATCATCTCTCCATTTGGACCTCTCATTTCTCAATTTGGACAATTGTTAAAGTATAAACATACTGATACAAATGTTGATCACTGAGCATTTGAAGAGGTGTATTAGAGTTTTTTCAGATAGATAATAGATTGTGAGATTAGTGCTTAGACATTCAAAGTAATGGAGGTGAGGCAAGAAACTAGGTAGGGTAGAAAATGTTAAAATTGTAGTTAAAATCCAGGGTATAATGCAGGTTCGAAGACAATATACATGACTAACATAAGGTTTGCATTAGATGTAAAGAGCTGGGGGTTAACAGTATCACAGTGCAATGTATGTAGCTGATAGATGCGAGTAAAGCTATTCATCTGTTGGTGAAGGCTTGTTGTGGGGGCATACGATTCTGAATGAAGAGAAATGTTTTGACAATATGGCAAGCTGAAGATAACAGTGGCATTTATCCTGGAGATACACGGGAGCAAATCAATTCATTTAATGGTTGAAGTTTTAATTTAAATTAGTTTACATTCTGACTTGGTTTCAGTGGTAGTAGAATGTGGTTCCATAGCTTAGCTACACTATTTGCAGATTGAGAGTGCCCTGCAGTATTAGCTGATTTGGTTATGGCGATTAGTGATTTTTCTCTCAAAATTAAAATTCTATCAGGAGAACAGTGTTGTATTAAGATTTTAAGAGGTGGGCAATTTTCTGTGTACTGTGGTTAGCTGAGAAAGAACTAGGTAATGTGATAGTTCTACGCAGTTTAATTCTCTAAGGGCTAGGCAGTGGTGTTACAGTTTACTGTAGATGTGGCTATTTTATTGTGACATTGCTCATGTTTGGACAGTTGTGAGACTTGAAGGTTAGTGAAGACTGGGGCAGAACAGAGTAGAGAAAGCAATAAAAAAAGTAGAAGCTGTATGTCTTGCAGCTATTTCGGTAACTAATATAATGTACTTACTTGGTCAAATTTCAAATGGTCATCTATGATGACACCCAGTAGTCTTATGTGGTTTACTTGTTCTGTCAAGTTGTTCTGGAAAATATGATAGTGGATAGAAATGTTTTGGTAGAGATGAATGTTGGAGGGAAGACGTATTAGAAGGAACTGAGAACGATTTAGCCATATTTCAGTTGATAATAAGGATAGTTGTATAAGATATTGATGTTTAGAGTAAGAAAGAGAGAGAGAGATATGGCAGGGCAGATTAGGTCTGAGTTACTTACATACTGAAATACTGTAGCATTTTTGGTAGCAGTGTAGAGGTCATTGATGAATATGTTGAAAATATATCCCACCCTCAAGCCAGTTATTACAGGAATCAATCAGTTTTATATTTCTTGCTGAGCAATTAACAAGGAAACACAAAGCTGAACAGGGTTTATTTGATTTCCTTAATGCAGACACCAAGAAATTAGGGATAAAAAATAATTGGCATACACAATGCAATCTAATGGTCAAAAGAATGGACAGTGGCAAACTTGGTAAGTGATTCTTTGAGTGCAAGGACTACTCCTTTGGGGGGGAATGTCTCAGCCACTTTCCAGCACACATCATGCATGTATCTGACTAGTTAAAGATTTTCATGTTAAACATGCTTACGCTGCATAATGAAAAAATAAATTTCAGTGAAAAAAGTTTGCAAAGCTGAAGGTGTGCTTGTAGCTGAGCTCTAGCTATTTGAGGTATAGGGCCTGATGTAATGCCTACAAGCTCTGAAAGGAAAGAACAGTGAAAAGCACTAGGTAACTGAAGTAATATATAGTGGCAATAAAGTAACTACATTGGTTGATAACTTATTCCTGGAGATGAAGGAAAGAGCACCGTGAGTCTAAATAAAAGAAAAAAAGGCCATTCTAAAAGTGGAGGGAGAGAAGGTAAAAAAGTATATGAATATCAGGTCAAAAACAGGTTTAACAGGAGGCATACAAATAGTGAACTACAATGACAAAATACATAGAGCTGTACAGAGAAAAGTATCAGAACATAGGACTACACTGCTAAGCAAATTATAAAACCATCACTTAGTAAGCAGTTATTTCACATTTGTTTTATTTTTAGTCTATATAAATGTTTTAAGTATTTTTGATGTGCAATAGCTTTTTCACCAGGTATTTGCTAAATGGTGTTGAATATGTACATGTCACAAGGAGAAGGAACTTGGATCAAAAATATATATTTAGAAAAAATTGTCACTTGTTTGTCTAGTGAAGGCCATAACTATTACTCAAGGCAATAGCTGCCGAAAAATTAATGTAGTGTAAAGTCAATGGCTAGCTTATTATAATTTTGGTACCTTCATAATTATGTAGTTATCTACATTACATTTTTAACTTTGCTGTTTTAGAATGCATGCAGTTTTTGGATTGATATTTTTATCTCTGAAACCAACACCAGCAAACACATAAATATTTCTGTATATGTATATATATATATATATATATATATATATATATATATATATATATGTATACACACACACACACACACACACACACACACACACACACACACACACACACAGATGTGTGTGTGTGTGTGTGTGTGTGTGTGTGTGTGTGTGTGTCTGTGTGTATGTGTGTGTGTGTTACATACTGGATGGGTGATTAGAGGAGCAATGGATTAATCAAGAAACTCATGCATTTTCAAATTATGAAAGAGAGTTGCAGGGAACTACTCAGTTATAGTAGAGCTGCAAATCTATATTTATACATAAAATATAGAGACTAGTGATGGATGGCTGAGGATGGAACTCTTACTGACTGTAGTATGAGAGCATTTTCCTAGTATCTCTTCTTTTCTGGTGTTATAGAGATTAATATATGCTATCAGCTGTTTAAATGAAGCAACCAACTACAAATGTTAACATATTCGGCCTATTACTTTAAATGTCATTCAATTATATTTTCATTATGCATTAACAATTTAGAAACATAGATAACGTCTGTTGGGTAAGTGAGTGCTGCTTAGGGTGAAAATGGAATCTAACTAGATGTGAAAGAAAGAGAAACAGTTCAAACAATTAAATGTTGCACACCCTGCAATGAAGTTCAGTGTCATATGGAAGCCAGAATCGATTACAGTTCTCAGTGAATGTATGCAGTGAAGCTAATTCTGAAGAGAGCACCAAGCAATCACAGATCAGCTGACCGCTTATCTGCCGTAAAAATAATCTCTTATTATTTGCATTAAGCAGGTAAGAGTGGCAGACAGAGCTTTAGGCACTGTAGTTAATTTGTCCAAACAACCTTGAGACATGAATTACACCAAAAATGCCATTGCGACCAGTATATTAACAAGAAACATTTCTTACACCATAGATAATTGGAGCAGTAAATAATTAAAACATGGATATATCAATAAAATCATTATAACTATTTAACATTGCAGGCAGCATTGACCACTCACCCTCATTTTGAACACAAGCAGTGTCATTACCCTCTGCTCACTGTTTTGATCATACCAGACTTACGAGGCAGTATACCACTGCCCAACTCACTAATGACCTGTGCAAAAAATGCTAGTAAGTAAAGGGGGGGGGCAGAAGATGGGCTCAAGCTGAATCCTTTTTAATTCTCCATACTAGCACATTAATCATTTACTAATTGGGATTAGGAGGTAGGGAGTAAACAAACCCCATGATGAAAGACTGAGACCCTCCCCTGCCTAGCCTTAAAACCCTAAAGGCCCTCCCCTTGCTCATTTTCTTCTCATCAATCATATCCTTCTCATCAGTCCTTCGACACACATAATCCCTTTTTACCCATCTTATCTTACCTACCTGCTTAAACTCCTGTTATCACCTAAACATACTCCACCCCTTCCTAACCTTAACACACAACAGGTGTCTTCAAACAAATATGTCTGCACACAAACTATATTTAAGTACTTTGTTGTACTAGCTGAGTGCTGTTTTTGTTTTACTAAGTTTGATAAGATGTTTCTACATTTCCTGAAGCCATTTAAATCTAAAGAAATAAATGATTATGAAGTCCTGAATGAATTATGTTAGCAAGCTGACAATAATGGTGGCATGAGAAAGCTTCTCTTTTCTGATCCCTTCAATGCACGCCATTAACTAGTCATTTTTTGTTTTCTTTTTGAGTTCAGATTCTTACATATGAATGTACCCCTTTGGAAGTGAGACTATATAAAGTTTGTTGGACTTGCTTGCCCACTTTCTGAATATTATCATGAAATTTAAAATGTTACTTGGTTAATGATTCTGCCTGATTTGTCCATGATATATATCTTCTGGTTATTCTTTCTGAGGATTTATATGATTTGCTCATCTCCATGTCGATTTTACCTGCAAAAATATTAGACACAAATGAATGTCTTACAGCACCTTAGCAGTTCATACTGGTACTTCTGAGATGAGCCCAAATGTAGTGATGAAAGAGATACATAAATGAAAATTTCTGCAAACATGCTTTTAAGGCGGGAACAATGTATATTCACACACACAACCACACACACACACACACACACACACACACACACATATATATATATATATATATATATATATATATATATATATATATATATACATACACATACACACACACACACACACACACATATAAATATGCATACATATATATATATATATATATATATATATATATATATATATATATATATATATATATATATATATATATATATACATATACATACACACACATATAAATACACACACATACACATATATATATATATATATATATATATATATGGGGTCTACTTTTCTTTATCAAAATTTCACAATCTCGAAAAAGAAAAGTAAAGTGCACTACATCGAAAGTGCAGTTTTGCCAAATCTGATTCACCGAATCGGAAGAAAAAATAAAAAACTACTACAAATACTATTTTGCAGGGGGGCAAGCACCCCTGCACCCCCACACACCCCCTACTTAAATATACTAGCTCTGAGATCGCACTACAGTAGGGAAAAGGATATTTTTTTTATCCCCACTATAATGTGCTTCGGCGGATCGGCTTTCATGAAAGTGCACTTCAGATGTAGTGCACTTTTGCTTAAGTGGGTTCAACCTTCTGTTTGTCAAGAAAGTGTGTTTTTGACAAACAGAAGGAGATCTGTATATATATATATATATATATATATATATATATATATATATATATATATATCTGTATATATATATATATATATATATATATATATATATATATACATATATTTTTGGAAGTGTTTTGAAATATCCAATTACAGAAATATCAAAGGCAAAACATTGATCGAAAAGGCAACCCCACATACCCACCCCCACAATCCTAGCCAATTATATATACCAACTCCAGGATTACACAACAGTAGTAAATGGACAGTCTGGCAATCCCCACTGTTCTGCAATATACCACAAAGAAACACTGACAGATGCATTCAAATGAATATTTGATCACTTCTGCTAGTGGTAAAAATGTTCAATATTATGAATACCACAAAACTCCAAAACTGACATCTGTACCTCATTTATAGTCTAGCCAAGAAGTCCATAAAAATGCATAAAAGAAATCCCCAAACAAAGAAACAAATTACTGTTTTACATTCCCCCAAGCACTTTTGGAATTAGGTTAATCTTCTTACAGGAAGAAAACCTTCTAATGATACCTTGTCTTCAAACACCATTTAATGGGGTATAAACACATTTTCTCCAGAAGACTTCCTTAAAGAATTTATCAATCTCCCATCAATGAACTTGATGTTTCCCACAAATCATGCTTTGCACACCCTGCCACTATTCATTCCCCATTTCCACCTTAAATGTATACATCCCAAAGAAGTTGTTGTGCTGACCATTTGAAATGTCAAGACCTGCTAAAGTGAGTCTCAAAATAAAGAGACTGAATGGCCAAAAGAATAGACTTAAATATACTTAATCTGAGATGCCATTTCTTGAAATATTTCCTTTTCTCCAAGGTATGGTGATCTCTGAGTTAGTATATATAGGTTCATGGGGTTGGGTAGCTTGTCCCAACATGGGAGGGTACAGGGGGGCTTGCTCTGCATCCAAGAAGTATAAATGAGAAGTACAATTTTTGATATTCGCCCTTTTCCTGTGTTTTTGTCTTTTTTTCAGCTTGTCAGCACTTGGTGTTTTGAGTGCTGACACTTCAAGAGGGAGCAATTTCTATTTTACTTGAAAATATGTCCTACACCTCTCTTGGATCTGAAAGCATAAACCGCTGATTTATATTGCACAGTAGAGCTCATCTATATCTTCCTCTCACCCACATATATAATCTATATCTCACACAAAACATCATGCAACAGATTTGGAAAACTCCTCAAATTAAACCCCTCCAAAAGCAAACTAACCAAAATAATAATTCTCATTTCCATCTAGTATCCATCATCCTCATTCTATTCAAATTTGTAGACCGGGCTTTCTCTCTGTATTCAACAGTACTACCTGCTCTAGTTCAAACAGCACAGATTCTTGCCAGGATTAAGTACAATGGCATCACTTTGGTAACTGATGACATCCTGCAAAACTCTGATAATGGCCTCCTTACAGGTGCCCTATTTATAGACATGACAGAGGATTTTGACCTTATTGATTAGTGCCCTTTTCAAAACTTATTGAAACTGGTATTAATCTCAGTGCAACTCTCTGATTTAAAAACGTCCTCACTGACAGACACTTCAGAGTTAAAGTAAGATCCTCCCAGTTAGAATCTGCACCTATTACTAAAGGTGCACTATAAGAATCCATTCTTGTCCCCCTCTTCTTCTCCATATTTACTAACAAACATCCTTGTGACCTCCCACATCTCCCACTTACCTTAATGCTGATGACATGGCCATTTACCGATCAGGTCACTCATTCAATGTCAGCTTCAGTCAGACTTACATGGGCCACTGCAATGGCTCATACACCATAAATTACTTCTCAACCACCCTCCAAGACCAAAACTATACTTTTTGGAACTTCACGGAAAATTCACCAAGCACCTCTTTAACTATCTTTGACTTATACAACAATTCCATAGAGATAACCTCAACCTTCAAATTCCTAGGATTATGGCATGTTCAGTCACTAAACTTCTATTTCCACACACAGTGAGAGCCAAAATAACTTCCCAACTCTTCTGGGGCAAAATATCCCATTTTTATACAAAACAGTTAAGCAGTGATTTCAGAAAGCAATTCTCCTTTCTCAACTTGACTATGGGTTTCCAATTTTTGCTTCAGCCTCCAATAAAACTATTGCCATACTCCAGACTATCTCTAACAGCATCTGCTGATTCATTACAAACTTGCCTGTCTGTGAGCATCACTGTGTAACCCTAGTAAAAGTCAAATGGCTACTCATAAAACAAAAATCTAACCTAATTTTAGGATCTCAACTCTACAAACTATGCTAACTCCAGACATTTACTCCCCCTTGCAGTTTGTCTGCATGAAAAACTCTCCTTATATAACCCGAGGCACTAATCACAAGCCACAAAAAATCTCAGTACCCCTAGAATCAAACTCCACATCACAGCACATGCATTCTTCTCTCATGCACCCACTCTTTGGCAAGCTCTCTCCATCAACCTCAAGGAAATCATCACTTATTCCAAATTTAGAAGGCAACTCAGAAAGCAATTTTATCCAAGCCAAATGCTCCTTCTTCAACACAGGACATATCACATAATTTATCTCTTTTCAAAGTCTCTTCTTCTCTTTCAGGATTTACTGAAGATTGGACATTAAATCTTCAGTAAATATACACATGCAGTTTGTTTCTATGTATTAGTCTGAAGTACTCTGCTATTGCTTACATTTCTGTATTTTGTGTTTGCAAAATTTTGTTTTGCAAATTATTTTTTACTTCGCCTCATCTCAGTAAAAAATATAAATAACTGAATATGTAGTGTTTCATTACCCCCTGACACACACACACACACACACACACACACACACACACACACACACATATATATATATATATATATATATATATATATATATATATATATATATATATATATATATATATATACAGGTTCCCTTCTAATGGTCGACATTTCAAAATGTCGACATTCATATGGCCAAGACCATATGATCGACATTTGAAATGTTGACCATGGGGAACCGGCATCTCCCTACAGTGCAGAATGGAAAGATTTCCACTTCCGCACTGTAGTGCGATCTCAGAGTTGATATATTAAAGTTACGGAGGGGTGTGGGGGGTGGAGACCCCCACTGGGGGGTGCAGGGGGTGAAGCCCCCCTGCTAGAAGCACTAAGGTAGGTTTGTGTATGTGTTTTGTGTTTTACTTGAATGGTCAGATTTTTAATGTTGATTATATGGTCTCAGCCATATGAAAGTCGACATTTTGAAATTTTGGCCATATCAACTAGACCTATATGTGTGTATATATATATATATATATATATATATATATATATATATATATATATATATATATATATATATATATATATATATATATATATATATATATATATATATATATATAGTCCATTTCTATATCTATAGCTATCAATATATTTCTATATCTATCTATCTATCTATCTATCTATCTATCTATCTATCTATCTATATAGTCTTAACATCAGGAAAGTGAAAGACAATCTGCTCAAGGATTTTACAAATCAAAACACACAAACATATGAATTCATTATCTTGGCAAAGTATACCAAGAACTATAACATTTCAAATGAAAATAATAAAACATAATGAAAACCATGCATCCTTCTTTGCATTTTGAATAAGAGCTTTAAAGATAACTAGCTGTAATACTGATAAGTTTGCAGTCAAGTGATGGAGCAGGCTTTGGCTATTTTTGCTTTGTAACAAATTTCTTGTCCAGACCCCTCCTTTTATGCAAATAACCATGCCATTTAGGATAAGATGAACATTTATTTGCAAATAAAATATGCTTAATTTCATAACATTCAATGTTGTAAATTCCAACATAACAAATTCACAGTAGGCAGTATTACCCACTCACCTTTACCTGACTATTGAGTGAAGCGGCATTAACTAATACACTAACTTAAACTCAACCTCCCATTCAAAACAGTATAATATCATTCACTTCTATAACAGACACACACACAGTTCATCACAACCCCTCTTCTCTGCCTTCCTGCAACTACACTATCATAAACCCCAAATCTCCAAAAGATCAACATAAACTTAAACAGAGGGCAGGAAGGGTGGGATCAGCAACCCCTCACCAAAATCTAATTCCCTTAATTACCAGTTACGGTATGAAATCCCCACTAACTCTTCCCAACCTGTTACCTCACTTTTTCCCTACACCATCCCTCCTTTCTACCAGTAAACCTTTAACATTCCATAAGCCCATACCTAACTCCTTTTCCCACTGTCTGATTACACTCAAACAAGCTCTTACCCCCATCCCTCTTCCCTCCTGCAGTGTCTCTGGACAAATTAGTCTGTGTCCAAACTACATTTTTCAGCTGTCACAGCTGCAGTTAATTTCATGGTACCTTATTTTATTTTGCTTTAACCTTTAAATGAAATATTGACACAAACTTGATTTCAGCTAAGGCAAGGTGATTTATTTTCTTTTAGCTGAAATGGGTAAAATGCATAAAACTGCAAAAAGATTGAAAAGGAATACTGCCTAAAACTGATATTTTTTAGGTCTGTCTCCTAAACTCCCCAGAAATTAGTAGGCTTACCTCCAAAATCACCAATACACATATAAACTAGAAAGTACATGGAAAATCAAGGATTTCTCATTTCATCTGCACATTTGAGAACATTTTAAATACATTCTTCAAATTTGCTTGATTTTAGCCCTTAGGTTTTGGCAAAAGAAATGGTTGTCATCTATGAGTTGCTGATAAGCTGTTTCTGTAGCCATATGTTTTGTTCTTTTGTTTTTCAGCTGTATACTATATAAATAACACATGATTTAAACAGATTGTATTCCTGTATCACTATTCAGAATGCCCATTCTTAGTGATCTTACCCAATTAAGCAAATAAAAATATTTTTTTATTTATTTTATTTTATTTTTTATTTTATTTGTTTTATTTTACATTTGTTGACCGGGCTAGTCTAACTGGATACATGTCCATTTTCAGTAGAGGCCCGTGGAGAAAAGCTCCAAGACACCTACAAAATACAATAAACAAGGAAATAACAGTAAAGATACATACAAAATACAATATAGAAAGTAGTAGTAGTTAGTACAAATACATTTTAGTTAGAACAATTTTTTTTTTTTTCAAAAAAATAGCAAATAGTTAAACATTGTTAGAGAAATACTGACTACCATACTCCGACTGTGTGCAAGAACAGTAAGCAAGGATAATATTTATGAGAGGATGTTATATACATATATTTATGAAATTCATTAGCAGTTTCATGGTAAAAAGAAACTATAAGGATAAGACTATAATGATGTACGGTAGTTATTGGTGAGAAGTAAGAAAGTTAGTCAGGATTAGTGCAGGAACATAACCAGTGTGTATTGAGGTATAGTTTGAGTTTCTTTTTAAAAAGTGTAAGAGAAGACAGAGTTGCGAGTTCAGAGGGTAGTAAATTCCATAGCTTTCCAACAGTATTAGAGAACAGGGAGTCACCTGCTGAGTTGTTGGATCTGCAATTGTTAAACAGAAGTTTGTTTGATGAGCATAATTTTTTTGGATTATTGTAGGGGGTAAAGAGAGTTGAGTGTATTGGAGTATTGGTGGGGCTATACAGGGTCTTGTGGGCTATAGTAAGCTGTAGAAATTGGAGATGGTGTAGAAATTCTAGCCAATCAAGTTGTTTTAGATTAAGGCAGTGATGAGTTCTGAAAGGAGAGTCAGTAGCAAATCTGGCAATATTGTTATAGGATACTGACAGTTTGTTGAGGTTGTTTTTTAGAAAGAGTCATATAAATGGGTGAAGCATAGAGTAAAGTAGAGATTAGATGAGTTCTGGCTATAGCAGTCCTGGCTACTGGTGTAAGAAAGGGCTTGATTCTATAGAGGGATCCCAGTTTCTTGTTGACCGTTTTTATTGTACTGTTAATATGAATATCAAAGTCGAGGTTATTGTCTATTGTTATTCCTAGGAGTTTGGTAGTAGGGGGAATGCTCTGGGAATGCAGTAAGGCAGGTTCTGGGAAGATTCCAATGACAGCTTTTTTACTGAGATTAAGCCTTCCTCATTTTTGCAAACTCCTTATTTGAAGGTATCATCTGAGCTGTGTCATATAATTTGTCAGTGCTTCAAGACAGGATATCATTTAACCTATCTCTCTCTCCAAGTCTGTTCTTCTCACTCAAGATTCACTGAAGAGTAACCCACTTTAGAAACTAATGTATATATTGTACATTGCACTGTGTGTGCTGACTAGGATGTATATATGCATTTTTTTCTATGTAATTAGTCTGAGCTACTATGTTATTACTTGCATTTCTGTATATATTTTTTTGTGAAATGTTTTTTATTTCACTCAAACGTAGCCAGAAATTGATGAATATTGATCAGTGTACTACCCTGGTAAACAAATATGAATAAATAAATTATTTAATTGATTAAGTAAATAAGTAAAGAAATAAAAGATCCAGTTGTTCATCTGATCAGTTTCAAATGACAGACACCACCAATTAGAACTGATGCAATAAATGGGATTTTGTTATTCTTAATGAGACAAGTCATGTAGTATGTTGCTTCATAATCACTGATTAAGAATCCAGTTAATGAAACTGGAAGGAGCTTGTGGCTATGAATGCTTTAGATATTAAGAAGCATATGATTCAAAGATCGGCTATTGTAGTTACATGGCTTATTGACTCAGCCATTTGTCTTCATTCAAATGTATCTTTGCACTCTACAGGAGTGCACTATTGCAGGCTTCTTCCTACCTTGTATGCACCACTAGATCACTGCATGATGCTAACTGCATAAAAAAGAGC
>NC_056734.1:860384488-860481988 GCF_019279795.1 Protopterus annectens
AAACCATCCCACTTGACCAGGCTGTAGCATATTTCAACAAAATATTTCTACAACACCTAGACACTGTTGCTCCATTGCGCAAAATCAAGGATAGAACCTCTACAAACCCCTGACTCAGTAAAGAAACCAAACAAATCCTATAGTTCAGAGATGCTGCCTGGCTTTACTATCAATAAAACAAAGAAACACAAAGCCTAACTAAGTACCAAGAACTGCGCAACCGTGCAAAAAATGCATTAGGCTGGACAAAAAATCCTACTACAATCCTACTACACGACAT
Source organism: Protopterus annectens (assembly GCF_019279795.1). Lineage (NCBI taxonomy): Eukaryota > Metazoa > Chordata > Ceratodontiformes > Protopteridae > Protopterus > Protopterus annectens. The sequence goes on from NC_056734.1 coordinate 860,384,769, forward strand.
TACAAATTAAATACTAACACAACCCCCAAAGATTTAAAAAAAATGTAAACCAGCTACTAAAACCCACCCAAAAGGCTACCCCCAAACCAACCACCCCTGACACTAAAGTTCCCATCGAAATGCAATTCATCTCCCACTTTGTGAACTCAATTATATCCTTAGTATCACAGGGCAGTTCCTTCCTCATTAGCTCCCCCAACACAAATAACACTTTACCCTCAAAACAATTTTCACCACTTCAATCAAAAGCATGCTCTCCAAACTAAAATCCTCATCAACAGCAGCCAACCTACTCCCCAGCTATTTCTTGAAACTCACAGTAGATGCTATTGCTATCCCAATCTTCACTCTCATAAACAGATCAAATGTTGAAAACTATGTGCCCAAACTCTGGAAAATATCCTATGTTACACCCATACATAAAGGTGGGATCTCCACTGAACTTAACAACTACAGACCCATTGCTTTACTCTCCCCCCTGGCCAAAATCCTAGAAACATGCATCCATACCCAGATGCTAAAATATCTCCTAGACAGCAACATCCTGTCACCTACTCAGAATTGTTTCAGACCTGCCCATAGTACTACTACAGCCCTCCTCTGCTTCACAGACACAGTACACCGTCTCAAAAATGAAGGCCTGCAGTTGTCAACTCTTTTTTTTTGGATATGTCCAAAGCATTTAACACAGTCTTGCACCAAATCCTGCTAAACAAACTAAACCAGTATCACCTATCAAATTCCACTCTTACCTGGTTCCAAAGTTACTTAACTGACAGGTACCAAGCTGTGAAATGGGAAAATTCTCTCTCTCCTAAGCTGCCCATAACTATAGGAGTCCCACAGGGTTCTATATTAGGACCACTACTAGTCACAATCTTCACAAATGAGCTCCATACCTCCACACAGCATGCATCTATCATTCAGTATGCAGATGACACTACCTTAATCTGTGCTACACAAAATATTCCCACCCTCCTGCAAACAACTCAACTAGCATTCTCTGACCTTGAAAACTACCTAACCAAAGCCCAACTTATCCTCAATCCAAAGAAAACTCAGCTTATGATTATAACCAGTTCTAACAAAAACACTGATAACAGTCAATTCACTATCTACTCCATAAATGCTACTCCAATCACTCTAGTGACACATTGGGAATGACCATAGAGTCCCACCTAAAATTTGATAGTCATCTCAACTTAACTATTAAAAAAGTACATGCCAAACTGGGATCACTCTACCGTATCAAACCATTTCTTACCAACAACACAAGATCAGCCATTGCTCGCTCCCAACTTTTATCCACCCTACTCTATACATCTCCCATTCTGACTAATCTCAACAAAACTGAACTAAGCAAAATGGAAGCCTGCTATAACAGAATTGCCCACTTTGCTGCAAATTGCTCATATAGAACTCATCCCTGTACTGCTTTGAGACAGTTCCACTGGCTTGAACTGCCCAACCTCCTAACCTACAATCAGCTCTACCTCTATCATTCTATTATCTCCCCAATAAGTGTCCTGCCCTAAAAAACCTAGTACAACATCACTCAGCCAAAAGGCCTCTTAGATCATCAAGCAAGTTACTACTAGAAGTCACCAACAGCTACAATAGCTTTGGACATACACTATATAGTAGTTCAGTGGCTAAAAAAATGGAAATCTGTCCCCACTAGCATTCAAAACACATCATCCAAAGCCTCTTTTAAAGACCTCATCAGGCAACATCTCAAGCAAAGTTGGTAGTACCATGATTGCTCCCCAGGCTAGTGAAAGTGGATAAGGTACACATACTAAACCTAGAGTACTTTATTAAGATTGAAAACTATTCTCACAAACACTGGCTAATCTACAATGTATGTACTGTACCTGTGTACTATGTATGTATTCTACCTATGTTTCAAATTTCAGCTGTACACTACAAATCTATTAAGTACCTTTATTTTTAAATATTTTTTTTGTTTGTTCTTTCCACTGTAACTGTTGTTGTGCTGCATATCACTGTAAAAACATGTATTTTGTAATTTGTGTGTATACTGATAAGTTCTAAATGTATCTGTATATTTTCTATGTGGAGCTTTTCTCCCCAGGCCTCTACTGAAAAAGGGCCTTTTCGGCTCAGTCAGACACCCCTGGTTAACAAATGTAAAATAAAAATAAATAAAATAAAAATAAAATTGGAAATTGTCATTAAAGACAGTCTGTAAAAATAATTAATATTACTCCAGTAGACTTTAAGGTTTTTACAATTATAAAAAACATGTTGCCAGTTGGCTTTTAATTTTATCCCACATCTCCAACATACATCTTCATTAGCAAACATCAATGCTAGTTAATGAGGTACAAAAAACTTCTGTGTAAAAGTCTCCAAGTAAACAATTGCCAATGAAGTGATAGTGTAGTGTGCTTTGAAGATTTAAGAATAGATTTTTTTGTCATCGTCTGTTGGAAGATGTCCATTTACTGATGTAAAATAGTTCCAATAAGATTGTTTGTGATATATTTTTGTTGTCTTAATAATTTTATAAATGTTGGGCAAATAATTTCCTTGAAAAGGTTGATTTGAGGTAAATATAATCTATTCAATAAGTTTAAGCATGTTATGCCTGACTGAGATTTGCATTACTTCTATTTTATTTATGAAAAATTGCATCAGGGATTGTAGAGTCAGCCACATATCTTTGTTTATATTGTATATGTCTATAACCTGATTAATAGAGTGGACCTTACCAAGTTCTGTTAATTGACATCAAAATAATAGATTTCCTTTTTTAAGAGTATTCATCTTGTAGATTTGAAAAGTTTCAAAGTTATTAGGAGTAAAGGCAAAGTTAAAATTTAAGAAAAGCTAAGAATTGATAGTAGGATTCTTATTCACAAACTTTTTAAATGTAGATAATGTGAGATTTATATATTGTGATAGAATAATAATATTTTTATTTTCTAAGAAATAGATTTTAAGGATCCGATAAAAGACATTTGGCAAAAAAGATAAATGATCATGATTTTGATTCTGTATGGATTCTAAGCAGATCTGTTCATGCAGTTGTTTCCATATAGGGGAATAAGATGGATTTAGCCACAATGTTATATTTTTAACAATGACAGAGCGGGCATATTTCTATGTATCTGGAAGGTTGATTCTTCCATCCTCCCAGTTCAAGTGATTGTTTAGAGCAATTCAAGGTTTATTTGGAAACCACAGAAAGGTTAATATCAATGTATTATGTTTTTGAATAATATATTTAGGAGGAGGAAGGGAAAAGACTTGTATGAGATATAATATCTTGGGTAATATAATTGATTTAATCAGAAATAATCTATCTTCCATTGTAAATAAATGTCTGCTCCAGTTAGACACCATTAATTAAATTTTATTTAAAATAGCATTATAATTAAATGAGTGAGTCGTTTAAGTCTTCTGCTAAATAAACTCCTAGATAATGGAGTCTGCCATCCTTTACAACATATTTAGAAAACTTTTGTTTATGATAATATTATCAACTAACTTTTGAAATTGGTGCTTTTCTCTTGGAGACAAACCCTCCACTTTTCTATGCAGGTGAATTTGCTCCCTCACCTTGAACTGAATGAGATTATAATTAATGCTAAGATTACTGCAACTCCAGGAATGGGGCAAAGCTCACAAATGTAGCCTTTTTACTTGATGGAATTGTGTTTTGGCCAAGTGCATTTTAATAAATAGTTGACCACAATGCAGCCTGTATGCTTCCTAGTGATATGTGCATTAGGGAAGTTGTTGTTTGTCTTTCAGCTTTTCCCGGTAAGGGATCGCCACAGCGGAACTCTGGTCCGCTAATGATTGGCAGTAGATTTTTATGAAATGCTGAGGTACCAGCTCGATGCCCGACCTTCAACGAAGGCACACCCATTTATGCACGCATTTCTTTTGAACACTACCCAAACATGGGGAGGACATGCAGACTCCACAAAGAAGGCACTCCCAGACCCAGCTGAGAATCGAACAGGAGAACCTCTTGCTGTGAGGTAACAACACTACCACCATACCACCACGACAACGATATGTGCATTATGATATCTGCATTAGGGTAAAACCTATATATGCAAAGTCTGAACTGTTATCAACATGAGTCATGAAGTTGACTTAAATCTAAAATTCTGTGGAAATCATCAAGTTCTCACCTAATAGACAATGTACTAAAAATCTTCATTTAGCTCATGCCTGTAGAATGACATGGAGTTTGCTCACAATGCCAGTTAATTAAATCCCCGCTCTTCCATTGGCTGCAGGCTAAAGTTGGGCAGAAGAAACAAACACTGAGAAGCCATGATCCTGCACTGTGAGTTTACGGGTACATCTTGCAGGAACAACTACATTAGATGTACTAGATGTCAATGCTTATCTCAGGCAGAAGAAACAAGCAAACATTGAGAAGGCATGGTTCTCCACTGATACTTTACTGATATATACTAGCCTACATGTCAGAGAAGCACATTGCTCTAGACAACATAGAAAATGGCCTACACTGCCAATACCTGGTGGGCATGCAACTGTTTGCAAACTTTAATAGCAATGCTCTGCATAGAATCAAGATGAATGAAAGGTCAGATCCTAATGAGAAGAATATGAAAGTCATTTATATTCTTAGATGAGACATTGCCTTTGAGCAGCAGACCATATATGAGCTGTTGAATTTGGAATCCCATGCAGATAGATTTATGCATGTCTGCATTTTCATTCTGAGTTAATTCAAAGCATGCTGATCTGTAGCCAAGGCTATCTGTTAGTTAAAATATTGCCTAGTGAACTAGAGTATGTCAGTCCCTGTACTTATTAGTGTTTCACAAGTATAGTAAACAGAATAAAGGGAAATTCCCTCACTTTTTGCTTTTTTTTTTTTTTTTAGAGTTAGGAAGAAGTGTTTAGTGTCTTCTTCTTTTCCTTTCAGCTTTTCCTGTTAGGGGTTGCCACAGGAGAACAAGGGTCTGCAGAATGATTGGCAGTGGAGTTTTACTGTGTTGAATTGCCACCTGCTGCCCAATATTCCATAGAAGACACACACTCACACCTAGGGCCAATTTAGAGTGTCCAATCCACCTGCAGCATGTCTTTGGGATACCGGAGCACTAGGAGGAAACCCATGTGACTGCATGGAGGACATGCAGTTTCTGCACAGAAGGCACCCCAGTGGAAGAATCAAACTGGAGAACCTCTTGCTGTGACAAGAGGTGTTTAGAGTCAGTTCACTAAAATATCTTGGTAAGGTTTACCTTCCCTAAGTATACTGCTTCCTTTGTATTATTCCTGGTTACAATCTCTTCTCACCCACTGCTGACTTGTTGCAACCATAGAGTTTCTTAAGTTCCACTTTGAAAGGAAACAACAGACTGCCTAGATTTTCCCTGGCCAGCATGGAAGCTCTACATGTGGTTGAAACAGTGACCCTTGCTGTGTTATGCCTCACTTATCAACAATGGTTGTCTGCTGTTTTATTTTACCGACACTGTTCATCTCTATTTATGCTGCATTATTAAAACTCTGTCAGTATTTAACTCATTTAATCCTGAATGGCAGGAGGCCAATTAACACCTTTACTTCCTGAGATCCTTTTAACCAAGAAAACATTTACTTCCTGAGAGCTTTTCTCCAAAATACTCTACTGAAAACACAATTCATTAACATTATAATATCTGATAAATGGTGTGAGGTACACAAAATATAAAATATCATATCTCTTTAGAAGAGAAGGGACTATATACTGGTGTTAGTGACAAAGGTTTTCCTTAGTTTTATGTATGTGCCTTTATAGGTTCATAGGTAAATACTAGGCTAGCTGCCGTTGCAGGCCATTTTAAACTTAGTCAATTTCCCATTTTGTACTCAGAATAACATTTGGTTATAGGTTGGCCTTACCCAACCTATGGTTGATAATTATATATATATTCCCTAATGAGAATAACATGGAACATAGCATAGATAATTTGAAAGGACCCAAATTACCAGGACATCAGAAAATAGGCTTTCAAAACACTTCAAGAGTACAAGGAAGTCTCTTGTAAAGACAAGTATACTGTTAAAGGATACTCAGGAACTCTGGTCTACTGAAGACTATAATCTTATAGGAAGCAATGAGTTAAAGTTTCAGCCAGTTCCCCTACTTAATCACTGCTGGTTCACAGAAAGTTGTTTTATCACTGTTGTTAAATGCTGTTTTCCTGATACGGTGGTTTAGTTTGTGGTCTATCATGTCTGATTAATTAAATTATAAACAAATACTGTATGCTCATTATTATTGCCTTCAGTCTTATGACTATTTACAATCAGGTCTTAGTTAACTTTCTCCATCTAAAGGGCATTTTCTGTGCATCCAAACATTCTGAATGAGCATATCAATTTTCCATATGTGCAGACTGATTAGCTCCTGTTAACATGGGAGGCATGGCCCACTTTGTTCACCTCCTACTACAACCTGATTTGCTCCATTTCTACTATCACAAACATGCTTCATTTTCATGCTTGCCTTTATGTATCTTAAAGGAAAACCTTTCATTCTTAAACTGTTTATTGAGTCACAACCTCATAATGTAATCTATCTTAAAACTACAATTTATTCTTCTTACTCCCTGTTTCACTTATATTCATATGTAAGATAAACCACTGTTCCAGCTCTACTCCATAAATCATACTGCATTCTAAGAACTTTGAACATTCCATCTACCAGCCTGCCATGCTTGTCTACTATCAAATAAACTACAAACCTTAGTTTTTAATGCACATAACATGCTTAATCTTCTCTCTTTAACTACTATTGTACACTGTCTCCTTTTCCCATTATGCTATAAACAAATTAGTATAAGATAGGGACATATTGGCTCCCAAAGCAACTCCTTTAACATGCTGAAAAATGTCTTTCTCAAATACTAAAAACTTGTTCTCCAATACTAACTTAGTTAAAGAAAATAACAGTTCCATTTCAATAGCAAATAACTAGAAGCTTGTACAATGGCATGTCTCATCATTTCTAGTCCCTTTTCCAAACAAATAGAACTGTATAAATCTATTACACTAATAGTTGCTAATGTAAATTCCTTTTCCCATTTTATTTCATTCAGCATGTTAAGAGAGCACCAACTATTTCTTATATATGTTGGATTTCATTTCTGCTATTGTTTTAAACATTTCATCTAAAAAGATGCCAATTTATTCTGTCTTACCTCCCTTAAAAGAAACTATAGTCCTAAAAGGGTGGGTTCTGTTTATTTTTGTGGATTTTAGGTACATCAAAAAAAAAAAAATAACCTATTCTACAATGTTCCACAGTAGGAATGGCTGTATAACTCAAACCCTATAACCCCTTGATGTAATGAATGTAATGCTTTCAACTAAATTGATTGCTTTCTTATTTCCTCTTGTTTTTTTTACTTTCTTGTAACTTTTATGATCTTGTAACATTTCATTGATTCTATGTTCATACTTTTTTTAATTACCATTGCACCCCCTCTGTCTGCTTTCATACATCTTACCTTCTTATTAGCTTACTTTGCACTCTTTTTTTCTTCTTCACTCAAAAAAAAAATTGTAAGTGGATGTGCTAGTACCACAAAAAATTTGCATTGTTTTAAAAAATGCTTAATGTTTGAGTTAGTGCTGAGTTAAAAATACTTTTTCTTCTGAAAATATTCTTCTGCTCAGTATTTTTATCCTGATGCAACACATATTTTAGAATTAAACTTCTGACATACAATTTAAAATCACTATTGTTTTTACTAGGCTCTGTCTTTTAGAATGAACAAATGTAAACCCCCTTCTTAATACATTTATCTCTATGTCGTTAAAGTTAAAACTACTTAAATTGTAAATATTCATCTTACATTTTTTTCACCATACTCTCATTACTATTATTATTTGAAGTACTAGCCATCCCCAATTGTTGATTCATTTCAGTACAATTAAAATCTGTTAATGAGTTTGCATGAAGTGCAGTATTACCTTTGTCAGTTCAAAAGTCATTAACCATTAAAACAATATCTTCAGTTGTAGTGTTTGTCACATTGGTAATACAGTCAATGTCCCCATTTTTTCTGTTGCTTCTTTAATTCAATTGTATTCACAGTCTTTTGTTCAGGTCTATATCAGAACATCGAAGTATTAAAACTTTGAATGTTCTGATATCGAACAATATTCAGCGAACGCTAAGAATAGCGAAGCTGCAGAACAGCAAAGTCTTTCCTCAGGAAAGAATTCAGTTGGCCATTTCTGTGGCTTTGCTATTCTTAGTGCTGTGGTGGAAAGTTACGGGTTGGGTTCAGGTAAGTGTGCAATTGTTTGTATGTTAGGGTTAGGGGCGGGTTAAGTGAGTTAGGGTTAGGGCACGGGTTAGGCGTGTGTGTGATAGTGACAGACTTTAGGGTTAGGGGCAGTTTAAGTGAGTTAGGGTTAGGGCACAGGTTAGGTGAATGTGCAATAGTGACGGACCTTAGGGTTAGAGTTTGGGTTAAGGTAAGTGGGTAGATAGTAGTGTATGTTTAGTTTAGTGTAGTGTTAGATGTAGGAATTTAAGTGTATGTGTGTGGTTGCAGTTTGTTTGATGTGCTTGTGTTGTGTGTATGTATTTTGGATCAGCAAATTTTTTCCATGGGAAAAAATTTGCTGTTCTGAATGTTCGATATTTTCATGTTTAGATGTTTTGGGACCGATTAAATAACGTTCATTATTTTCATTTTTCGATAAAGTGATATAAACGGTTTTGTTCTACATGCATTCAAGCTAAACAGATTGGGCCCTTAGTTAGTCATTGCCAATTTAAATTCCATTTATTCTTATCCAAGTCTTTTTCTAGCATGTATGGTAACTCTAAAACATATTTGCTTTTCTATGATTATTTTTTTAAACAAGAAATATCTTTATTAAATTATTACTTATGACATATGCAATCATTCATTTAAATAATTGAAAACAAACCATATTGGCATATTTTAGTTGCAAACATTATACATCACTTATAATCTACCCAATCATAGTCAGTCAAACATTACATCGCTCATTCAGATTTAACCTTATTTTAAACCTCATCTCTCCCCAGTATGAATTGCTCCCAGAAATCCAATTTTTTCTATGTAATTTCCTTCTACCCTTTTCTAAAGATCCCAGTTCCAGATGTTTTCTCTCTGTTACTATATTCACTACTTCAAGTACTCCTGGTTTAAAGTTTGATTTCCATTTTCTAGTAACTGTTTTTTGGCAGCCACCATAATTAGACTCAGCAAGGTAGGCCTTAATATGTCTAGGCAATTCTGATTCAGTATCATAGCTCAGAAAAATCATTTCCTGAGATACACCAATTTGCTCATCCAATATCTCTGATAGAGAAGTCTGCATGGAATATTAATGTCTGCTAACTCATTACACTCCCATAAAATATGTTTCCAATTACCCCTTTCTTCCCCATCACACCTCCAACATTTGCTGTCTACCTTTTCTATGATTGGTAATAGTTCTTATATAAACATCTTGTGACACTTCAATTCTTTTCGGCCAGTCTGTGTGGTCTACGTACCTCTGCAGTGTGATCACTTTGTGTAACTCCCTACTATTTACCAAAATATTGATTATGTTCTTTTTATAGGTGAATGTATTGTGACTGGAAGGAATGGGTTTAAAAAGATATACTGACTTACTGCTGTATTCATTCTGGTCTGACATGAATTTCTTCTCTTTCCTCTTCCTTTGTTGACTCTTGAAACTTTTTAAATTAGACACTAACATATACTATTCAGCAGTGTATGGCAGAAATATCAAATCACTGAATACTTTGTATGCTACTACAGTAATGTTCTTTTGTGCTTCTTTAATCATTTTCTGGTTGTGACTATTTAAAATGTCCATAAGTTCCAAACCAGTACAGCTAAACAATTTGACCAGTTCTTGCTACACATCATTGTCATCAGAAATCCCATTTGGCACTTTGAAGACACATAGTCCTTTAGGTACTCTACTCACTTTATAACTGGTTTTGGAGAACAAATTGTCCCATGTTAATGCTTTCAACTTTTTAAACGTTTTTGTGTTTGCAACAATACCAACATTTCCTTCAACATTAAACTTTAATTCTTAGAACTTTTACAAACTCCTATTTTATAACTCATAATCTGAAATGGATTATCTGGGTTGTGAAGGAGTGCTTTAAAATTTTCTCCCATTTTTTAATGTCAACATGTCTCATACTGCTATCTACATCAGAAGATTTACTTGTTGACCCACTTGCAACAACTTGTGCATGTATCTTAGCTATAGAATTGGTGACTATACAGCCTCTATTTTTTTTCCTCAAGAGACCTAGATGTAACAACAGCATGCATCTTAGTAGGAATGTATTTGCTTAATGTGGCTAAAGTTTGACACAGATCGGAAGGAATAGTATGTAAAGGTAATACAGATGATATAGGTCAAGTGATAGAGGAAAGGAAATAAAGCTGTACTCCAGTTGTGAAGATGGATAAGAGTAAAGGGACATAAAAGAAGATAGAAAATAAAACAAGGACTTGCATTAATTATGGCCCATTAGATACAGTGTAGACTCTTATTATTTTAAAGGTGTTATTAAAAATAACTGGAAAATTATTCAAAGAAACTCAGATCTTGTGAAAATAATAGGAGTGGTGCCAGAATTTATTAATAAAAAGGGAGGTAATATTAAGGACATTTTAGAAAGAGAAAAGGAGCACACATATACAGATAATTTTGGAACTTATGCTTTTAGGGTTGCTCTAGGTGTAGATACATAAATAATGGGAAGAATGTTATATTGCCTAACATAAGCATTGCCTGCAGCACAGTTTTACTTGTCTATCAGGATGAGCAGTGTACTTTGCATCATGGTCCATCTGCAATTCACATTATTTTGGTAAAACTACAGGGAAATTAACTGTTAGAATAGGGGAAAATGTTAATGCATCTGAAAATAACATCATAAATGCTTTAAGTAAACATTCCATAATTTGTATAGGTTTTAACAAGCTTCTGTTTAAATGTTTTAGAAACAGTTAAAGAAAAGACACACAGTTATAATGTAGATTCCCTTTTAGAATACAGAGAATTGGTTTGACAAATTAATCTGAATGCAAATACATCCCCAGGATTAGAGGGCAGTTTAAATATAAAATGTCTTTTAAGATTAGGAATGCATTAGGAATGTTGACTGGTTGAAAAATTTGATGGTCAGTATTTTAATAAGTATTGGAGGAGTGTTTTTCTTATGAAGAAGTCTATGACATTATGTTATACTGTGCTTTCTAATATATATGCTAGTCTAATTTGTATAATACCATATACTCTGATGTACAAATTTTGTTAAAATTGCTAAGGTGTCATCACTTTCAGTTATTTATATTTGCATGTATACTTTTATTGATAACCCGTACTCTGTAATTTTCTTGTGGTATAATTTTTGTTTTTTTTCATATTGTTGGAGCTTTTCTCCCTGGGCCTCCACTGAAAATGGAGCTGTGTCCAGTTGGACTTTCCCGGTAAATGAATGTTAAATAAATAAATGACTAAAGAGACAAAAGTGCTTAACATTACATTTTTGGAAGAGCCAGCTTTTCTTTTGTGTATGCTTGGTATTTTTCAGTTTATTTAGTCATGGCATACTAGGTTTGTTACAGTTTTGTTTTTTTGTTTTTGTTTTTTTCAGTATTATTGATCTACTTTAAGCTTTTGACCTGGATGATTATAGCTAACTACGTTCCTACCTAATCAAATTAGACATTAACCCACATGCTGTGTATGTTTCAAGAACTGTCTCACAAACCATTAACTCAAGGTAAAAATTATCAACTCCCTTTCTATAGAAGCCGCTATTCTCTCAGGTGTGCCACAATGTGCAATACTTGCCCACAACCTTTCTCAGTTTTTTGTAAACAAACTTTCTTTTGACCAACCCCATCTACAACTACTGTTATATGCAGATGATGTGATCCTCTATAGATCTAGATTGATACACCAACACATACAGGCCCAACCCCATTTCATTCTGTTGGTACTGTATAAATGGCTCACCTGCTAAAAGCTCCTCCTCCTCATCCCAATTAAAAAATAAATTCACAAAAGATGCTAAAAGTAATATTGCACTCAAGATAAAAAAACAACATAGTCATGCCATAGAAACTTCCTCTTTCACCAAATACCTTGTTCTCTAATGTGCCTTTAATTGTTAGGCACAAGTTGAAAACAATCAGAACAAAAGTAAACTGTCTCTTCTGTAATGACAAATTATTTGACATCCTATCACTACCTGCATTATGAGCTACTGGCAAGGGCATCCTGTTTGCTGGGTATGCAGTCTGCCACTATGCACCTCTGCCTCCAAAGAAATCATCACATCCCTACAATGTATATCCAACAAACTATGTGGCTTTATAGCCAAATTGCTACAATGAGAGTGCCAAAAGGCCAAATGGCTACCAGTGAAACAAAGAGCTGATCTCCTCTACTGCATCCTACCATTTAAACTTCTGCAACAGGACAATCCCTGTCCACTCTTTTCCAGACTTATCACAAACATACCGTGATACAACCTCAGAAGTTACTATTGCTCAGGCCCAGATCTCCAGTCCTCTGAAGCAAGACTCTACTGCACAGATCACAGCTTTTCTATTCTAGCTTAGAAACCATAACAATCCCTCCCTCCCATCCTAAAATATTTCACATTCTACTCCAAGTTCAGACTGCAGTGCAAAGCTTACATACATAGGTAAACCAAATATAAATTCATTAATGTGGACCTTATTATTTAATTTCCCTTATCCATTGCATGACTCCTATTTTAGGCCATTTCTTCTCAAACATTTCTTACACTTTGGACACCTTAAACCTGTATATAGGTATGTGCATACTATTTTATTTCTAGGATACTTTTCTGTTTTTCTATGCATTTCATTCTTTAATGCTCTTTGCTATGATGATTCTTTGGAATTGTACCCATTTTTATCATGTTTCTACTTTATTGTTATTTTGATTGTATTTGTAAACTAGGCTGGGCCTGCAAATGGTTAGATATGATGAGTGCCTAGGGTGGTAAACAAACAAGAATAAATAAATGAATAAATAAATACATAAATAAATAAATAGAGGAGCGTCTGGTATTCACAAAACCGTGCACATAAAGGTAGAGGAGACAGTGAGTACTCTGTAGAGATATAGGAAGGAAGGAAATCAGTAAGTTGTTGTAGGCAGACCCATTAGGATCAAAAGTTATGTTGCAGCAGGTCCCCTTCAGAGGATCGAAATTTTAAAACTTTGAATTTCATATGGCCAAGACCATATGATGAAAGTTTTACAACTCTGAATGTTCTGTACGGAGATCTCCATACAGCACAGAATGGGAAATTTTCCCTTTTCCTCACTGTAGTGCAATCTCAGAGTTTGCCCCCTCCCCCCTGCAAAAACGTCCAGGAACGTTTCTTTATTTTCTTTTTCTTTTTCTTTCAGGTGTTCTAAGTTTTGAAACTTTGATCATCATATGGTCTCGCCCATATAAAATTCGAAGTTTTAAAACTTCAATTATCTGAAGTAAACATGAGACAGCAAATTTTAAAAACTTAATTTGACCATGTGCTGGAAGGGTTGCCAGTGATCAGAGTTAGTGATCTAGAATATGGTCTAATCTTGGCTGGAGTCTGAAGATGTTTTCTATAATTAATCATAGAATACTTTTGCAAGCAATATAAACCGGACATCTATGGGTCTTCTCTAATTTATGTCACAGTGAACAGGATAAGGCAGCAGCCATGATGTCATCACAGAACTTCCCATATTAACAACCTCCCTACAGACACTAGATAAAAGACCAAAATATTAAGAGAGCCCAAAATGCGATGATGCACAATTTTCATGGAGATTAACTTGGGCGGGAATGAGTGAGTGAGAATGGTCAGCACTACAGCCACTGAATCTGAGCCTGGCATATTAATGAAAAGAAGAAAGAAGATTCCCTTCCGTGCTTAAAAAATCAGATCTGCAACTAATTTGCAGTTAATCTATGACATGCTTGTTTGTGATATGATAGCTCGATTAGGCATGTCTATTTACTGAGTATCTTATCGTGTAGTATTTTCTTTGTTGTATGTTACTGTTTTTTTTTTTTTTTTAATAGTTACTCTATCTGTTTTTCTTATTTCCTAAAGTATCAATATAACATTGATACAAGCCAGTGATGTATAGTCATTCCACTGGACACTGACTTCATAGTTATTTTTTTCCTTTTTAAATTTACTTAGTTATACTTGCATTTATGACAGACTATGTGTTGTTTCTGTCTCTCTCCTTGTGGTTGTGTGTGGAACTGTTGCTGTGTAATAATGTTATGTGGTTTGTCACTAGTTAGGAGGTCTGCTGGTGGGTATACTCTGTCCTATATAACAATATGTGTCTCTTTCTGTTGTTATGTATGTATTGAATACAGTGGAAGGATAGGCACTGGCATAAGTGTACAGGGAGGTCTTCCACAGTACCAAAGCTGGCGCTGGTATCTTTTTCACTGCAGGTTACAATACATTAATGTAGCTTAATGGCATATTTCCCTGTTTTCAACATGTTATGCTATGTTTTTTACTTTATTTAGATAAATCAATATGCATTCATTTTTCTCTCTCTCTCGCTCTCTGTCTCTATATATGCCCATGTATGTGTGTGTGCTCATATATGCATGAATATGTGTATATATTGTGTACTTCAGTAGACCGAAAGGACACTTACCCAAAATCCATTTAACCGAGATGACTTCATTTCAATGAACCAACGAACTGCCAATAATGTGAACAGGAAGCTAACCATTTGGCCACCAGGACACAAAAGAAAACACTAAAACAAAACTAAAGCCATGCTAATGGGGGCTTCACCACCCTCACTCCCTTAACTAAATATACCAAATCTGAGATTGCACTATACTGGGGAAAAGGGCAAAGTTCACCCTGGTGACCAAGTGGTTTGTTTTCCTGTTTAAATTACCGTCGGTTCTTTGGTTCGTTGAAATGAAGTTTCAGTGGAGTCATCTCGGTTAAATGGGTTTCAGGTAAATGTCTTTTCGGTCTACTGAAGTAGACCTGTGTAGACAGTAATAATTCCAAAATCTTATTAAATACGAATAATTGAAATATTTCTTCTTAAAGGTACTAAATGGGTAGCACAACTGCAATGATAGTTACAAGTGCCAGTTCTGAAGAAAGATGAGGATTCTCACAAGGATAGATGTAATAGTGGAGGGATATGACTACTGGTAAAAAGATTTCAAGTCTGTGATCATTTGTTGGCATGTGATGCAAAGCTGTTTTTATCAGAGTTTGATTTTGACATGGACTCTTCTTAGGGGAATAAAAGAAGCTAACATGAAAGTGATTGCTGACAGGGCTGGCAAAATAGAATTTTTCTGAATACTGTCACATGAAATTGGTAATTACAAAGTTCAAAGAAGAAGTATGCTCCACATTTACTGGGGTAAGCTTCATACCAGTTATCATTTTATTGTGATTCTTTCATTGATTTCTTAGAACGTTAATGCTGAAGTCTTCCATAAGCTATGAGAGTACAAGACAAGTGCAAAGACAGAGCTTCGAAGTACAAGAAAACTGACTCAAATTTATTGGCATATAAATCTGACATATCTATAAACATAAATGATGTGTATTAGGGAACGAAGTTTGGTCAGATTTATGAACACAAAACCAAGTTCAGGATATTATACTTAAGAATAAGAACAATATTCACAGGGTTCTTGATGCCTAACATTGATAATCATCTGCCACTATTTAACTATAATGAATACATATATTCCTGAATACCCCCCCCCACACACACACACACACACTCACACTAATTAAAACAATACAATATACCTTTTCTTTTCCATTTAAAGAATTAGACATGGCAGTCCACTCTTCTGGCTGTGTTATGATTCACTATTCTGCCAGAATGTCTAGAGAAGAGTTCACAGTGAACTATTCTCCTAGCAGACTCCTGCCAGTAACCTTGTTTTAGTGCTCCCTACAGATAGCAGCTAACAAAACTGAAAGGTAATGTAGTTCATTATTCATTTTGAGAGGTCCCTATACAAGCTGTAACACATGTTGCTCCTAGCATGAACTAGTGTAATACAAAATCCTGCAAAAATCTCAGGTTTTACAGATGACCATGAAACATCTACTGAGTTGAAAAGAAATCCAAGCTTACGAGCTGCTGTTGGTCAAATGACATCGTTCCCGTAGGGAGGATATAAAATGCAAACCTGAACTTCCTTGAAGGAAGTTGAAATGGAAGCTAGACAGGCATACAACATATGCATTTTGTTTGCATAAGCTATTACATACATAAAAAGGAGATGATTCAAACAGGATTTGGATGTTAAACCAAGCTGTACTTTAATGCAGAAATTCAGTAAAATCCAGTAAGCGCTTTTGTCTTTTCATACACAAGACTTCTTCAGACTGAATTAAAACCTCTCACTTCATTCATTAAATACTAAAAGATATCATCACATGACATTCCCAATTAATGTCGTAACCCCTTCTTTCTCAAATAGGCTACAAAATCTTCTCTGTTGTTTAGCCCAGGGGGATAGCAGGCATTCAACTTAACCTGCCATGTATATTCCAACCATCCCAACTCCTCCTCAGCATTCAACTTGTTCTCATAGTCAGCAATATTTCCCAAAACCAAAAATTTAAAATTGATTTTACAACCCCCCATTTTATAATGTTTACCTAAAGCTTTAGTTTCATTGCCAGCTTCCACAGCTCTTTTGTGTTCATACATACTTTTGAACAGCTCCCTACTAGTACGGCCAGCATAGAATGCATTGCAAGACTGACATACAATTAGATAAACAACAAACTTTGATTTGCATGTGTAAACCTTGTTGACATATATTTTTACATCATTAATAACAATTTCACTGACTCCTTCATAAATTAAATCACAGAAATTGCATGCCAAACATTTTTCCATCCTGCCTCTTATACTAGAATACCTGATATTCAAGCTGCTTTGGAAAAAGTTTTTAAAACTCTTTCCCTTTTTGTACAAACCTTCTACTTTACTTCTATTTATCAAAACAAAGTTATGTTTTTATGAATCAGCAGTCTTTCTGCATCTTTTTTTATGGCGCATTAATAGGTGCAGCAAGCATAACTTGAACAAGTTTTCTGTGGAAGAAATGGTCCTCAGTTATACATTAGCTGCCTGAAAGCCTATTAGTCGAGCAAATGTTTTCACCAGTTATAGACAGCAGCAGTCCTGTGGTGAAGGCTGTACATGTTGTGTAGTGTGTTTGCATTTGTTCCTGTGCCAAGATATTGACCAAGGAACAACTGCTTCAGACTATTGTTGCCATAGCTGAGGGGATGGTGGCAGCTGCCAAGACCATGGTTAGCCTTAAGTAGATTCCACCTATTAAGCAACTGTCAGAGAAGAAGATCTTGAGGCATACATCATGGCCTTCAAATGGTGCACTAATAAAGATGGATAAGACCAGACTGTATGGGCCAAACTCATTTAGCCAGGATAATATGAGACCCTTTAAAGATATTTATGGACATGGAAAGGACTGAATATGATGACTATGATAAAGTAAAAGAAAGTACTGTTAGCTGGAGCTAATATTTTCTCTGATATGCTAGGTTAACCTAGCTGGATATTTTCTGCTAAAAAACAGTATGATCTCAAATATAAGATTTCATCCATGTAATTACATTATTTTTAGATCCTGAGGGTCAACATACTTAAAGTATAATGGCAAAAGTGTTAGCCATAATAAAGGGGCTTTTTGTTTTATTTTAAGAAAGAGGGTGTTTCAAACTGACCCTAAACAAAACCTAAACAGTCTAAAGTTACTATAAATCCTGTGTAAATACTCTGATAATAGAGATAATTAACTGTATATGTATTCTATTTTAAATAAGAGAAAAGGGGGGTCACACAGTGTGGCGAGGAAACCAGCAAGTGAACTAGTCTACTGATATGCCTCTGCTTATCCTGATTAAAGAAAAATAACCTACAGACACATTATTTAGAATGCACAAATGCATAAAAGAAAAAAAAAAATAAAGATTGAGCCATGGTGCTAGAAAGTTCCAAGGAAATAAAATTTTGGCTAAGGATACAGAGAGAAGAAGAAACTACACCAGTTAAAGATATACACCAACCTATAGCAGAGCAGCATGCAAGAGCAAAATCAATAAAATGAAAGGGGTTATGCAGTAAAATACTGCAATTTACATTAGTTACAGATAAAAGAGTAGCAGTGTCACTGCAACTAGAATGTGTTACAAAGTGGGAAGTAGAAATGTCTAGCAGAACTGAAGAAAAGGAATCATTCCTTAAAAATGGGTTAATTCAAAGCGAATGAAAACAGAAATTATTTAAAATGAATAACATGAGCAGAATTATAAACTTTCTGTTCAGTTAAAGCAAAAAGCAGCAGAAATTGAGAATTCATAATAGTCAGTTGAAAAGTAGAAACATAACAGTAAAAAAGATTTACACTGATATAGTTAAAAAGGAGGAAACAGTACATAGTAAGAGTTCAAATAATGGAATAAATAGGCACTAGGGGTATGCAAGTAAAAGAAGTAAAACTGAAAAATATATATCCCTGATTTAAGGAGAGCAACATAACGGGGAAAACACTAACATCAATAATGCTTCATATAAAACAAGAAGTATGTGAAGTCACTTGTGGGGCTATCTAGGTACAATCAAAAATTAGTATGCCATTTTGCATCTATAGTATGCTCTATCACATACTTGACAAAGGGCAACATGCACCTTAAAACTAAATGGATACTAAAGGCAAATAATATTTTTAAACATTTGAAGGAAACTTTAGGTTGACAACCTGTTTTAGATTCTCCAGACCTTTAACCCTTTACTGTTTGTCCTGATGCATCAGAGGAAAGCTTAGTTGCCAGCAGTGCTTTCACAGAACATGAGGAGATGAATGGTTGCCCTATGAGTGTTCTAATGGGGTTAGTCGCCTCATGCAAGGACTATTAACTAAAATCTATTGAAGCACAAAATACTAAATGTCATAAAGCAAAACATGGCCTTGTTTCCTTCTCATTGTGTGACTTATGTTATTGTCTGCTTTTGGTGTTTTGATATTTTGCATTTCAGTGGGTTTAGGCTGATATTTTATAAGTCAACTAAAGCAGTGATCACCATCTGCTTAAAGAATTATAAGAACACCACATATGCTTTTAAAATTACAAGGCAAACAGAACAGATACTAGGTACCAACTGTTGGGTGAGAATGTGTGGATATTGAATGGGTGTTCTCTTCACTGAAGTATCATTTCCCTTGGAGGGACTATACATTAGACACAGATGATGCTCCATAATGTGGATACACAAATATCAATTTGGGCACACTAAGCCTTTGTATGTGGGAGCTCTCTTAACAGTCACTTACATTCTCTGTAAAACATCAGTCAAGCTTGATCCACCACAATGCAAATTGAGTGGATGTAAAAGAAAGGGTGCAGGGGCAGGGACGTCGGGAGGCATACGCACTGTACTGATTTCAGTACAACTTATGTAGAAGGGGGGTAGCATTTTAAATGTTCACTTTTCTGTTATTTTCGCGCTTTACTGCACAATGACGTCTGCGCAGCCAGTCAGGAGCTCCGCACATGCATTTCCGGCCAACCAGCCAGTAGCGCATCAGGGCAGACAGTCAGGAGCTCTGCACATGTATTTTCGGACGACCGGCCAGTTCAAATGCTTAGTGTTTCAAATGCTTTTGGTCAAAGCGGGAGGAGGATTCCTTTCAAATCCTTTTGGTCAAAGCGGGAGGAGGAGGATTCGTTTTGGTCGAAGCGGGAGGAGGATTCCTTTCAAATGCTTTTGGTCAAAGCGGGAGGAGGATTCGTTATGGTCTCACTTCAGTCTTGCAACCAAGGGTCGGTGAGTAATAGTGTGTGTGTGTGTGTGTGTGTGTGTGTGTGTGTGTGTGTGTGTGTGTGTGTGTGTGTGTGTGTGTGTGTGTCTGCGCGCGCGTATACATTACTGATTTTCTGTTTTAAATTAACATTGTTTATCAAGTAGTACATAGTTTGATTAAACCACAGAGAATAAAGTGTGAGCTGGGAAATTACTATTTTTGAAAGTGAAAGATGCAGTAATGGGTCCAGTCATAATTATTACATGACTGTTGCCCCCATATGCTAGTTTTTCTTCCTTGCATAAATCTTAATATGACTTGCTTTATAAAAGCAACAAGTGGTATATTTTATGATATGCAGCAGAACCTTGTAGGAGATGGAATTTTGTGTGTTACCCATATTTGTACAACACACTAACAAGTGGCACTGACCATAATCTCTTTAATATGTGTTCTTGTAAAAGGTGACTGAAAAAGTGTAGATGAATATTTAAAGCATTAATCCTAAAATTGAATAAATCTGATGTAATTACTTCCTATATTCCTGCATCACTTGTAACGAATTTAGCTTTAACAAATGTGCATGCTAAATCCAGTGCCAATAGCAGTGATACTGACAGACAAAGCAGAGCAAGCCTGCTCTTATTGAATACTTCTGAGTGTGAAAAAGCAGTCAGGAAGAAAGAGTGCAAATCCAGCAAGTACAGAGTACTCTGCCTGATTCACAAGTACAAAGTACTCTGCCTGATTCACAAGTACAAAGTGCTTTCTCTGATAAGTGTATAAAAACTCTGCCCACCATTTTAAACTGCAGGTTGAAGCATTATCTGGTTGTGATGTCAGAATGTGCAGCATATTTTTAGGGCAGTGTGGTTATACCATACTTGTGAGTCAAACTTCTGTTTCAGACATTGCTTATTTTCCTTGTTTTTTATTCAATTTTTCAATTAGGACCTTTACTTACTGCAGTGGCAGTATTGTTGCCTCACAGCTATAGGTTTTCTGGTTTGATTCTTGGCTGGGGTGCCTTCTGTGTGGAGTCTGCATCTTATCCCTGTGTTTGTGTGGATTTGCTCTGGTGTCCTGCCATTTTACAAAGACATGTGTCTACAGTATTTCTCCCTGGGCCTCTGCTGAAAATTGTTTTTGTTTCGTCAGAAATAAAATTGACAGGCATTTGAATTTCAGACTTCATATTCTTCAGAAAATACATAGCAAAACAACTTTTTATTCTAGCAATAAATATATAGTAACACAACCTTTTTTATAGCAATTGTTTTAAGTTTGTGCCTATTTGAAATTTGTCCTTATTTTTGGGACTGTAATACCCTGTTATTGGCTTTGTCCAGGTTTTTTGTGCTAAGGTTGACAGCTATGGCAAGAACTGAATTCACTGAATATGTTTGAGGGCTGTATTCCCTCATTACTGGGTTTGTCCAGGTGTTTTGTGCTAAGAGGTTGACAGCTATGGTGAGAACTGAATTCATTAAATGATAGCCATTTAAGTTTCAGTCTTCCTCTCTTTCACAAAGCAGGTGATTTGGCATAGTGGTATGTTGTTCTGACTATTTTGCACAGGGACCTTGGCAGTAAAATGTATGATGGAAACACAGCATTTTATTATAGTAGCTTTCCAAGATTATACAAGCAATGTTTAATGTGTTCCTGTTTTTTGCCCTTTTGACCCACCCCAATAAATTTGGCTTTTTCCAGACTTCTTGTGCTGCAAAGTTGAGATGTAGTTGAGTATTGCATAGATTTTACAAGGAGCTGAGAGCTGCAGGAGAAGAGAAGTTTAGTGCTGATTATGCTAAGTCGGCTCAAATTGCTAGTAGCACAACATGTTGTGTACTTGCTTTTAATGCAGAAGGTTGTTGGTTCTACTCCCATAAGGGGTGAATGCTGCTGTACTGAAAGTTAAGACACTAACTATGAGCTTGTTATCAGTTTGCCATCCATTTCCTATTGCAATATTACTAGCTTATTTTTAATGTAATTTAGGCAATTTATTCCTCAGGGGCATCAGGCACTTTATTTTTCGGTGAAGCCATGAAATATAAAGGTGATTGCTAGCATCAACCTCTTCATTAGTTACATTTATTTAACGTGGAATTATTTAGATGACTTTTTTACTACTTCAGAGATTGTGCATATTATTTACTGATAATGGTGGACTGTAGAAGTTTGAGTAGACTTTTATGATGGAAATGTTCTGAATTGGGCAGTTTTGTTTCATTGTTTACTGGAAAAATGTTCAAAGCAATAGGAAGGTGTATCAAAGAGCACATGTATGTTTCATATGCAAGGGGCCTGTGATTTAAAAGCAGCCCAGAATTAATTTTTATCTTCCACAGGTAAAATGTATTTTTCTTTGAATGTGGGTTTTAATGTTGTTTCAATGAATGTGAGTTTCAAGGGCAGAGAAGTTTTAATGCCAAGTTTGTTTAGCAGATGTCTTAGTGTTTGTGCTGTAAAATGCAAAATAAAACTTTCAAATGAAGTTCAAATCATCATAGAAGTAAATCAGTATGCACATTAGTGTTTATGGTAAATGGAGTGAAATAGCAAAGTAATGGATCATTGGAATGGCTGCAGGGGGAGGCTCCATTCGACCATGGTTTTGTGAGGGGGAAGGGTGGCAAACTTAGACAGCCCCAGCTGAACTATACCTCCCAACTGTCCAGATTTTCAAAGAATGAATAGATTTTTTGCTTCTTATTTTTGGTTTGTTCCTCAAAATTTGTGGTTTTCTGGCAAATGATTTAGGAATTAAGTCACTAAATAATGACACACTAGTTTCAGACTTTATAACCTTCAGAAAAATGCATGCTAAAATAAGACCTGTTCTATCAACTGTCCCAGTTTATACAAGAGCAATTTTTAGTACTGTTTATATGTTCCCTCAATATATTTGGCCTTGTCCAGATATTTTGCATTAACAGGTTAAGAGGTACATGCAAATTGCTTTATAGAATTAGGCATAGCCAAACCTCAACTGTCCTTGATTTTGGCTCAAAATGTTGCTCTTCCCTTAATGATCCCTCCACTTCTAAAAACATGGAGGGTTTACTTTACTTTTATAAATAACTGTAATGATCAGAGTTATACATTACTTTTATTTCAGAAATGCATGTAGATTCTCTAATTTTGTCAGCTGCTCTAAGTTAACTGTGCTCATATTAAAATGGTGTCCCTCCTTTGACAGGTTCCCAGTTGTATTGTCTGGCAATTTTATATTTTTGCATCACATTTTTGGTCCGTTTTTCATAAAATTGCAGTTTTCTGGCAAATTAGTGGCAAATTGTTAAAGACTGAAGTTAGAAAATAATGCAGACATTTCAGTTTCAGATTTCATACCTTTCAGAAAATTCGTATTGATGCAAGACCTACTACTATTCTATTATCTTTCTAAGTTTATAAGAGCAATATTTAAAAAAATGTCCTTATTTTTGGGCCTTTGCCTCAGTTTTATTTATGAGTTTGTTGCTATAAGAGGTTGAGAGGTGTGTGTGTGTGTGTGTGTGTGTGTGTGTGTGTGTGTGTGTGTGTGTGTGTGTGTGTGTGTGTGTGTGTGTGTGGTAGGTAGCATACCTCTCAACTGTCCACATTTTGCAGAATGCCCAGATTTTTGCCCCATATTTTTTGTCTGTTCCTCATAAATTTTGTGATTTTCTAGAAAATCATTGAAGGCTGAAGTTGCTAAATGACAGATATTTGAGCTTCAGACTCCATGTCCTTTAGAAAAATTCATACTAGCACAAATCCTGTTGTTCTAGCAACTTTCTCATACTAGCACAAATCCTGTTATTCTAGCAACTTTCTAAGTTCACGAGAACATTATTTAATATTTAATATCTGTCCCTGTTTATTTTAGGCTTTGTCCATATTTCTTGCACTAAGAGGTAGGTAGGGGTGTGTGTGTGTGTGAATGAAACATCCTAGTTAGTGGTAGCAGGTGGTTAGTAATTTACTCAAGCTCAAAACCTGTACCTTAGTTACAGAAAACAAAAGCATAAAGTCTCTACCCCAACTACCATGCTGCATAAGAACTGACATTTCAGGTTAATTTTCAATTCAAGGAACCGAGTTTGAGTGAATTTATATTATATTACTGAAGAGGCATTGCAGTGAATACCTCTTCATCGACACTAAAAGAGCGAACCGTGAATTACGAGAATGGTCGTGGCTTGGCTGGGGAGGGGGGTAGCAGTTTGAGAGCTGTCAGTACAAATTTGAAAATCTTAGCTACACCCCTCTGCAGGGGGGACTCAGTGCAGTATAGCATGGTGGTTCTTTATGTGTGATGTGCCAGATGACAAGAATCTAAAGGGAAATGTAACACTACTTTTGCAAATAGAATGTGGCTGCAAATGTAAATAACGAAGTTCCTTAAAGGCAGACAGATTAGTTTTGTATGTTATCTGGAAATGATACCTGAGATTGTTCACCAGCCAAATTATATATCAATGTGATGTATAAAAATAAGGGCAACTGGACAATTACTTTATTATTCAGAGAAACTGGTTTCACAATGCAGAGAAAGAGAGAGAGTGAGAGAGAGAGAGAGAGAGAGAAAGATAGAGAAAGAGTTTGAGCCTGGAGCAGAAGTTCCAAAGAGTGTACAGCAACACCTCATCTGACTGTGATTAAAAAAGTAATACCTCTCAGGCTCTTATCACAAGAATAAGAAACAAAGGCCTAAAATCTGAAACAGGCTAAATATTTATTTTATATACGCAGAAAGTCACTAAAATAAAGATTTTGTGCATGGATATGCATTTTCTTAAAGATGTGTCAGAAACTCAAGTGATTGTCAATATTTAATAACTGCAGACCTCAATGATTCAGTAGAAAATCATAACATTTCCAAGTGACAGATCAAAGTGAGACAAAGTCAAGGACTTTCTGTGAAATCAGCAATTGTTTCAACCTAGTTTTATAAAAACAATAGCCAGACTAAATATTCTAACTAATTTCATTGCAATGCACACTAATCCTGTAAAGCCAAAATATATACTGAGCAAATGACAAGATTACACAATTTGTCAGGAAACCACAATTTTTATGAGGCACAGACTAAAATATGAGGCAAACTTAGTGATATTCTGCAAGGTTCGAAACAGCTTCAACATAGCTTCCCACAAATGCACAATAGCCCTGTATAGTCAAACAAAGATGGACATCAATATGGAATAAGTTGCAGACCAAAGTACTAGGTATGGAAAGGGCATTTTGTGAAATCAGAGACACTTTCAAATATATTTTACATAAAAAATTAGAAACCAAAAATCCAAACAAACAAACCAAAGAAAGCAACAAAAGGAGTAGCCCACATGTGATTTATTCAATGAAGTGCTTTTCATTCAATTAGTAATCAGGACTTCTTCAGATAAAAATGTCTAAAAACATCCCTACTTAAATATGACTTCAAAAACATCACATGCTCAAATTAGGGTAATGACTACACACTTCCCTCCAAAAATTTAACCCTCTGTCTGCTTGAAAACATTTAAAATTACTTCAGCTAGAAATAATAAAAAAAAATCAAAATGCATTAAAAATACAGAGCAGCACAACAAATTTCTGTAGATACTCTATAACAAGCTAAAGTAGGTAGGTAGGTATAGGTCTAGGCTAACTAAACTGCCTTACGATTTTTTTTAGCCTAGCCAATTATCCCTTGTGAGACTCAAACCCTGCTCCTTGTGTTTGTAAGGCAAACACCTTAACCATTAGGCCACCCTCCCTATCTTGCCTTCACTCTGTTTTTTTATGTATATGTAGGCAAATATGTACCCTTTATCTTAACAGACTCTTCACTTTTAAAAGACATAAAACAGAAAACATCTCATTTAATCCTGGGTAACAACAAGCATTTAAACAAATTTGCCACATCAATTCAAGTTTTTCTAATAATAAAGAACTGGGTCCGCCCCCGATGTACAGAGTAACTTGGTCAGTGGCTGTGAATTTAAAAGTATGTGTTTGATTAGAGGATGTGTGCCTAGCTAAGGCATTTTCAAGTTTGCCCCTGTTCATACTGTAAATATGTTCATAGACACGTTCTTTCAACTTATGGTCAGTCTTGCTGACGTAAAAAGCTGGGCAAGATTGACGTTGGGCTAGGTACACAATCATCCCAGAATTACAGTTAAATGTTTTAGTTGTAAAGTATCTTGCATTTCATATAATAAAGCTTTGGCTTATATCCATGTATTTGCAAAACCTACACATTTCACAATAATATATGCCTGGGAGTCTCACTGAACAAGGGTTGCTGTTTTCCAACAAGTTCTTCAGGTTGCACCCCCTCCTAAATGCCATCACTTTGGTTTAACTCAACCTGTGTCTCACTGTGCATCCTATTACTACTCAATAGTGGTTTACAAAAACCTCTACTTCTCTTAGACTGTACTTCCTCAGTTAACCCCTGAATCAGTGAATCAGGGTAACCCCTCCTGAGGAACATATCCCTCAATATTGAACATCCGTTCACAAATTCTTCCTTTACTGAAACCATCCTTGCTGTTCTTACAAGTTGGCCTTTGATAACTGACCATTTCTGATGGAATGGGTGAGAGCTGCTACAATGCAAGAAGGCATTTGAGTAGGTACTTTCCCTGTAAATCTTAGATAAGAGATTCCCATGGATTCTATCTTTCCTCAGGTCAATATCTAAGTATGTCATGTTGTCTTGGTGAAAAGTGTTAAGTAAACTGCAAAAAACTAGTTGCATTGATGAAATACCTAACTAATTCTAAAGCATCTCTTTCTTCTCCTTTAAGGATGATAAACATGTCATCCAGGAAATGTGTGTAAAAATAAATCTGTTCATTAATCTCTCTGTTCTTTATAATATATTCTAACTCCTAATAAGCCATGACCAAGTTGGCAAAGCTTGCTCCACAAGGTGAACCCATAACCATTCCAATTTTTGTAAATAGATTTCATTATCAAAAATGATGTAATTGTTAGTCAAGATAATATCCAATAAAGTCTCGACTAATGTGACATTATGTGAATGTTCTAGAAGCAGAGCAAGATTAAGCATGGCAAATGCATGAGGTGTAACTGTTACCATAATGAGCCACAGAAGTGTGCTATACATAGCAGAAGTTTTAAAAGATTAGAAACTGGGCCATTTTGCTATAATTTGTAAAACCAAGATAATTGAAGAGGATGCTTCTGAAAATGTAAATGAAAATAAAATAATGTGCAGAAAGCATCTTCCTGGGTTCAGATACTACTGAGTCTGACAATGAAACAGATTGGCTAGTTAAAGTATGAATATTCTTGATGAATAAAAATAAAACAAAACAACAAACAAAACAATATTAATCCATACTATACCATCATGACTTGTTCTAAAAGCTTAGAGTCAAATATTTTTACTGAAAACCACTGTTATGATAGCAATAAACAATCCTCATTTTAATTAATTTAAGTCATTAATACTTGAAAAAAGTTTCTTCTGCTATTACATTAAACCATCCAGTGTTATTTTACTTCTAAAAATATTTTGCTGAACTGCTTGGAGACAGACACTAGGATTCAGGAAAAATGTTCATTACTCACATTAATGGCCCTGTTTGGGTTGGGCAATCAGCTCATTGGGGAGAAAATGCAATTCAGAGACAGGTATGGCTGTAAAGAGAAAGACCACTTTTTCATCTCATTGGCATGTTTCTGGATCATGCACTAGTACATTATATCTAGTGGCCCATTCATCGCATTAACAAAGGCACATTTATGCACACCCGCATCCATACGTACACACACATACAGACACACTACTCATGGAAGAGCTCTGAGTTTCAAGACTGATATAGGTGCCAGTGTTACTGTTATATCATGTGCCACTTATAGAAGTTTATGTAGTGTCTATAGTTGCATGAAGCACAGAATGAATTTCATAACCCTGTAGGCAAACTTAAATGCAATGGTAGATGTCTATCCATGTTTGAGTGGAAGGAGTGCAATGTTCATCTTTGGATTTATGTGTTAAATGGCCTTTAGATATGTAATTAACTTAACATAGATGTTTAGTGATATTTGGTCAGGTTAGCTTGCTTACTTGTGAACAAATAAAAATTAAGCTAAAATAGAATGGTGTTCCATATGCCTTAACCATACCCAGCAGAATGCATTTTCTATTATGTTCAAAGTAGATAAGGAATGTAAAATAATGCAAGTCCTTGGCATACTGAATGTTTAGCAGCACCAACTTAGTGTGCTCCTTTTAATTAAAAAGAATTTCTGATTGTGAAAATGGGTTGACTTAAAAAAGTTCAGTGATGAAGTTGTCTTTTAATGGTTCATACTACTTGTGTTAGAACAAATAACAAACAAGCTTGTTAACTGATGAGTTTTTTACACTTAATAGTTCTAGTGAATTCTTAAAAATTCCTTTAGAAAAGTACATGAAATGCTGACAACTTTCATTACCCCAATGTTCAGCAGAACAGTTGTTGATGTTATGGATGACATCTTTTTGACAAAGAAATGCTTGACTCAAGGTTAGAGACAGTATTGCAAACAATAAGGAGTTCAGGTGTAAAACTAAGCCAAGGTAAATGCTAGTCTAGCTTCAGCTAAACAGAGATTGAACACATTGGGCACCATATAAGTTCTTATGGCATTAAACAAGATGCTAGAAAGATCTGAGCAATATCTGGGTTGCAACATCCATCTTGTGTAATTAAGATGAGACAAGCTTTAGCTATGATTAATTAATTGGGCAAGTTTTTACTAGACCATTCCATTCCACAAAGCTTCATCCTTTAACATATTTATTAGAGAAAAATGTGTCATGGACTTGGGGAAATACTCAGTCTTAGGCATTCAACAAAATAAAAGAAAAGTTACTAACAGTTCTAGTGCTAAAATGCTGTATGTCATAAAACAGATAACAGTGGGTGAGATCCTATTAATTATGGTGTACATGCAACATTACTTCAAGTGGATGAACAACTGTTATGTCCTGTTGCTTGTTATGCCAGAATGCTACAGAATATTGAACACAGATATCTGCAAGTCAAAAAAGAATGTCTTTCAACTGTGTGGACATGTGAAAAGTTATCCAGATCCTGTTAGGGCTTAAGAGTGTCCAGCTCCAGACTGGTCACAAGCCGCTAGTTCACTTAAACAATTTGTATGACTTAGGCAAAGTACCACTGTGGTGCCAGATACTGGTAGTAAAACTAAGAAGGTTCAGTGACAGAAGCAATCCATGTACATGTAAAATAAATAGTTGTTACAGATGTGCTATCCAGAAATACTGCATATGACCATGCATTATCAAACACCAAATATGTTGCGGCTGTGTGCAAAGCATAATAATATCATGAATTCCATAACCTTTAACCACTGACAGACAAACAAAGCTTAAAAATGCTACCAGAAATGACTGAAAGTTGAAAGTTGTTATCCAACATTTGGGTAATGTATAGCCAAATTGTTTATCAGAAGCCATACAGGTTATGCATAAGTGTTACAGAGTTAGAGTGAAGTTATTGGAGCATGATGGTATATTATAGTATCAAGACAGAATTATAGTGCCTATAACCTCTTGGGCAAATGTGCTTCATCAAATACATGAGGGCCATCAGGATCTTACTAAATGCTAAGAAACAGAGAAAATTCACTGTGGTGCCATTTATCAACCAAGACATAATAAGTTTAGGATAAAATTTGCATTATACATAAGCCATCACAGAGACATAAGACACTAATGCTAACACCATTACTAAAGGGCCCTTGATAAAAAAAAATGTTTCTGAATTATACACATTTGAAAGAAAAATGAACTCATTGTTATTGACTGTTACTCTTTTGACACTTAAATCATGTACCATGAAGAGCCATCAGGTAATATCAAGATTCAAGACCATATTTTCAAGGTATGCTCCACATATAGAATTGATTATGCACAATTGTACAATTTATATCCAATGAAATTCAATTGCTTGATGCTTATAGAGTCATAGGTACTTACTAGGTTACTGATCTATGAGGATCTTATGAAGCTTAACCTTAAATTCTCATGGTCGTTTTTAGCCTTATATTTTGCATAATATAACACAGAAACAGGCAGTACAAGGATACATGGGACATTTACATGACTATGATTAATATGACTATGACTATGCATGATATTGTTTCAATAATACATCAGTTCCTTACTATCTGCAATCAAATAGCAAAGCTGCGAGAGAGAGAATTACAGACAGTTAAAAAGACACTGTGACAGATCCTCATAAAGCTCTCATAGAATATCAAGTTACTACATATAGTGTCAGTGAAATAAACCCTTCACAGCTAATGCTTGGCAGACAAGTACAAACTAACATGCCAGTATTAAGAGTCAAATCCTAAGCCAAGAATTATTACATACCATAGAGTCAGATGTAATAACCAAGAAGCTAAAGGCTTCTGCATGCCTGCTACCTGACTTACAACTGGATCAAGCTACTTGCTTAAAGTTGGAGGGTGAGGAAAAAGTGTGATAAAAGCCACTGAGCCACATTCTTTCCTGGAACAAATTAGAGATAATACCACAGTTTGGCAAACTAGATGACATACCCAAGTGGTGCCTGATGAATGTCAGCCTACATGCAGTGTTCTAGAGATCCAGCCAAGCCAATATACGCCAATAATAAGATCAATATGTACCTCATTTGTTGTGGTATAAAGATGCTAAAATGCATGTGTGTGTGTGTGTGTGTGTGTGTGTGTGTGTGTGTGTGTGTGTGTGTGTGTGTGTGTGTGTGTGTGTGTGTAGATATAGCTCTTTATCTACCTGTCTGTATCAATTTCTGTCATTTAGTTGAATGTCTGTTTGGTTAACAAATGCTTAATATCAAAGGTACGGATAGCTGAATAGTCAAAATGTTGAGAGAATGTTTTGTTGAGAAAGGTGAGTTGGATTGGAGTGGGTGAGAGTGTTTGTGCATGTGTGTGAGAGTCAGGGTTATGGTCAGGGATAGGATAGGAGATAGGTTTTGTATGTTTGTTTGAGAGTGTTTTTATTATATGGTTATGGTAAGGGTTAGGTAAGGGGATATATGTATTGTTGTTAGGGTGTGTTTGTGTATATTTGTATGCCTGAAGGTATCTTATGTAGTGACAGTGTTACAGAGAATGTTTTTATTAAGACAAGGTGTAGGGTCAGGGTTGAGGGAATGGGGCAGTGTTATGGTTAGGGTTAGCACTCATTAGTAAGGTGGTGCCGAGGGGTGTGTAGTTTGTAACAATCATCAAACTGTTTGCTGAAACTAATGCTGAATCCAGGCATTTCTGACTCAGTCAATGAAGTATATTCTGCAAACATTAGAAGCAAATTCTAAAACTAGTTATTTAAAATGCCAAAAAAAAAATCAATTAAACAAACGTCTTTTCTGAATCTTGAATGTACGTACCCCAAATTCACTTATATTTATTCTTTCTTTGGTGTAACATGTGGAAATGCACAAAAGTTGCAGTCAATATCAGAGTGTGATATACAGTTATGAAATATGTGCAAATCAAAAAAGGCACAGAACAAGTGCTACAGTGGACCAGCTTTCCACAATATATGTTCATGAGCAGTTCAATACCAACAAAAAACACTGCTTTCATATCTGAAATTAGGTTTTGAGTTTTCTTGCTGTGTTTTATATATATAGCTTTAGGATTGTACAACTCATCAAAAAATAACTGTGTTTCAAGATGCTCACAGTTTCAGCAGAAGCATTAGTATGTCTGGTTAACACAAGCAAAACAACCCACATGTCATCTAAGTTTATAGTTTATTGCTATTACTTAAATCAATATCTAGACACTGGATATATTTCCTGCACATACAATGAATCTGAGAGTGAGTATGCTGGCAAATTGAAACAGAAACGTTGAAAAAGTAACAAGATTTTCCTAATGGAGGAAAAAATTGCTGAAATATTTTTAAATGTCTGATTTCATCAGTTGTCCCAATACTCCTAACAATAAGCACACCAAGATAGCCCTTGCAAAGATTTATTAATAAAATTCCATGAATACATAATAAAAGGCAACGTAGATATATATCAGAATAAACACGAACACTGCAAAATAGCATAAAAATAGGAGGAGGAAAAAACATTCACCTTCCTTTCCAAAAAAATAGCAGCATTAAATTTTACTGTTCACTCTAAAAAAATCACCATCCTCCAAAGCAGCATGCAACTGCTCACTTCTGAATGACCAAACCACCAAAAGAGAGTGAGCGGGAACAGCAGAAGGGTTCAAACTATCTCTTACTCTCCCCAAACCATTACTATCAAGAGGGAGAAAGGAGGGAGGGCTGCTTCAAACAACACCAAAAAGAGGTTTACATAAGCCCATCCTACACATATAAACCATAAGTCCCTCCTCTCCCTTAACACCTACATCACTTCTTGTCCTACCTATCCATCATTTCCTCCCAATTTAACCCTTTTCACCCCTACATAAAACCCAAAAACTTTACCACACTGACTCAGCCCCATACCTTTCATCCCCATCTCGTTACTCAGGTGTCATAGGACAAATGAGTCTGCAGCGAACTGCGTTAGTCCCCAGACCCATTCCAATAAACACACCAGAATGGCTATTGTAACCATTTATTAATAAAATTCTATTATGTAATAAAAGGCAACACAGACATATCAGAATAAAGATGAATATTACAAAATATTATAACATCTGGTAACATAAAAATGCTCACCTTCATTTAAAAAAAAAACAGCATTAAATGTTACTACTCTCTCTGAAAATATCACCATCTTCTTTAACAGTGTACCACCACTCACTTCTGAATGACCAAACCACCAAAGGAGGGGGATAGAAGAGGGGTTCAAATGAGTTCCACTTACTCTGACCACCAGCCAACACCTGTAGACTGTCCCCCCCCAACAGTCATTAACCAAATCCTTCAAAAATAACAATAAATGTACATTGAACAAATCCAATCCTGTATCACTCAAGTGAACTCCCTCAATCCTGTACTATGAAGCATCCCTAGCATGAAAATCCCTATGCTCAATCACATACAGCACTAACTTCTTCAAAGCCCTCAACAATCTGTGATTAACAAATCATATAAAGCCGTTAAAACTATCTTCATGTCTCCACACTGACCTGGGAATTATCTCAGACTACACTGCACTCATCTGTAAAAATCTCTACTTCAGATCTAATAATTCATTAGAATCTTCTTCAATAATACTCTTTCAGGTAAATGAACTAAGTCATTACCCCCAAATGAATGACAAATATGCGGGGTACACCTAATACTGCCAGTATCTTCTCAAATTGCCTCAACATCTTCTGCTACCTGAGTCAAAGATAACCATGCCAAAACATCATCCATCTGTTCTGGTCCAAACCTAACATAAGTTTACCAGGTTGAATCATCACTCTCTCTCTCTCTTATCCAACCAGAAAACAAAAGAATGGCCCAACAAGATAATGGTTCCACCTGCAAAACAAAAGCAGCATTAAACAGCTGAGAAAATAACTGTATCTAATGTAAGGCAGAAAAGCTTTAGATGCCCATGTCTCCACCCTACAACTCACGTCCATTGATTTTTCTTCCTCTTCCAAATCAGATACCCCCCCAATCCTAAACAAATGCACTGAAAATCTTTCACTGCCAATGCCTTGACACTCCACAGCAGCCCTAATCATAAATACAAACCAAGCTGCAACCATAGCCTTCATATTATCCAAACAACAAAAATCATCCAACATGTCACTTCATACCTTTTGCTATTGCTTATCCCACTCCACTGGACATAGCAAGTGTTCAACATTACCACACAATACAATCTTCTAACCATTTCCTACATAGGTTCATAGGTTCATAGGTAGGTACTAGGCTATCTACCCAAAGGCATTTATAAGCCTAGTCAGAATGTGTTGGCTTTCGCCGGCCACTTAGATTAGTTCCCTGTGCCTCTGTCCAGCAGAGCCACTGAAGTTATCCCTGGGGTAAACTTTCTGTTTAAGACCTGTCTTTGACCAGACAAGCCAAATCACTACCAAATAGTCAGTAATATAAATGTCCCTCAATTGCTGAGCCATCAACATATCTCAAACTCTAAATGTTCCCATGTACATAAATTCTGCCAACCCTGCCCATACAGTATAATCTGCTTGACTGGACATTAGGGTATATAGACCTCTAAAACATCCTGTAGGAACTGCTTATTCAGGGGAAAATGACTATCTACTCTTTGACCCTGACCTCTCAGCTATCCCTAGCTCAACCTGCTGTCCAACCATGCCTTTGCAAAATCCTTTAAAGCTGTCAACCTTGCAGCTGCACTGAGATCCACTAAATGCACTTTAATTGATCTTATTGCCTCACCCAAGAACCAATGATGACCAGAACAACTGGTCACTTCCTGCCACTGAACAGCAACTGCCTAACAAATCCTAAAAAATGCAGCCACCACTATATTGTAAACCTTCCAGGCAGAATTCTACCATGACTTCTGGATTCACCAACCTGCTGCACTTTTTCAAGATCCCATAACTCCTGTGGAAATACCACTGGTACTTGCCTTGTGCCTGGGCTCATGAATGAAACCCGTGAAGCAGAAGATGAGAAACACTATCAGCTACATTATTAACACAGCCAGGTATGTCTGCTGAAAAAACTAAAACAAATTAACAAACTCTGCAACATAAACTTTCACAGTACCAACAAAACCAAAACTGACCTCACTGACTTTTTGCCAAAACTTGCACCACTGCTTTGTTATCAGAAAGAAAAATAATTCTTGTGTTAGATAACTTCTTCCTCCAAACCACAGATGCCACCTAAATTTCATAAGCTTCAAAAATGACACATCTCTCCTCCATGCTTCTGGCCACTCATCAGGCCAATGCATTGCACACCACTGTCCATCAAAGAATGAACCTATTACCATCGGGTCTTAATGCATACTGGTTTAGGTCTACATCTCCTCTCCCAATCCTCCTGTCAAAATTGCAGAAACACCATCCAGAGTAACAAATTCACTTTCACCATCCTTGAAACCCTAACCCAATAGTGTTTACTCCTGCGTCCTCTGAAAAGATTTGCAACTGACCTACAAAAAGCCTACTCAGACTTATTACCCTGCATGCAACATTCTTCATCCCTAGCAACTGCATTACAATCTTAATTCACACCTTCCTTTTTTCAAATGATTTGATCTCACCCTTCAGCTTATTGACCTTGTCAGCCAGCCTCTTTATGTCTTCTGTTAATCCCCAAAAATTCAGTACCTTACTTGGCCCTTCAAGTTTATTATGCACTAATGGCACTCCCAATTCCTCGCACATCTCCTGAAATGTCAATTTACCTGCTTCAGCTTCTTGCCTCTCATCACCAAGCAGTAGAAAGTAATACAGATAATGGACTGACCTCTGACCAGTAACCCTCTTCTATAAAATCCATGCAACAGCACTCTGATTTTCTCAAATGTGGTACGTACAACTGTACACCTCTTTGGTTCTGCTTTGTCAAAATATTACTTTTCATGTACACACATATCAAGTAATGGCCAATCCACTTCCCTAATTGACAAAAGCTGAAATGTCACCTTAGTGTCCAACTTGGCCAGCCATGGGTCCTGACATGCCCCGAGGAGATGTACAGTCTCATACAAAGAAACATATTGCATTAGGCATGAGATCATTTACCAAATCCCCATCAAGATAAGATAAATGATGGATCAAGCTAAATTCCCCCCTTCTTAGGAGCTAAACACAATGGAGAAATATGATGATTTTTGAAAAATGGCACTTCAAAAGGGCCTAACACTCCACCAGCCTCAGCTTCCTTAGACAACAGCTTATGAACAAAGTTTTCATTCCCCTTGACTGACTTCAAATTGCGACAAGGCACCCTTCCCATCTCCGCACCACATTTAATGGAAAATCCTGCCATGAAGCCTTATTTCAGCATCTAGAAAACTGGGCAACTGGGTTTTCAACCCAAAGATATTAATGGGTGAGTGAGAAAGCTTGCCTCCCCTGTTATGCTTGAAAAAGAATAACTCCTCTCTTCCCACAAAGATTACCCTTACATCTAAAATTGTAATGCCCTACCAATTTGCTGCCTGACCTCCTTCTGCAATGGTAAAGATGCTTGCATACCCCCCACCAATTCTATGCCAGCACTTCACTGCTGAGTGATTGCCCCCACACCCCATACACACATGTCTAAACCTACAGACTGGCCATGAACATCTGCCAACATTAAAGGCCCAGCAAGTCCCTGCCTTATCCTACCCTGCTCCCTTGATTGTGCAAAATTGTTGCTAAACAAATTTCAGCATGCCTGTCCTCCCATCGCAAGGTTTTATTGACCTCTTTCCATTTATGGAAATGCTGGTTATACCGCAACCAAGATTTACCAGCTCTCAGCAACTGTACCACTCAGATCATAAGAAAACATACAACAAAGTCAGGATCTGAGACATATCCTTCGCCAGCACTAATGCCATGCAGTACATGAAAATCAGAATCCAATTATGTCAAGTCCATGCCCCAAACATTTCTTGGTCTCCTCCTACACAAAGTGTGCAGCAAGGCTACTAACCCCATAGCTCCTGGACCTTCTGAGAGGCTACTAAATACGTAATTCCTAGACCTTCAGAAATGACTAATCTTTGCAGTCCCTATGCATCAGTCAGGTCAAACACATCAACAAGATCCTCCTTGCATATCTTCTCTTTTACTAAAGTACCTTGAGGTGTAATAAGCACCCACGATCCACCTTTAAGAAAAGTCTGGTCCAGCAACCAGTCCCTTAGTTGCTCTTCTGCCTCTGTCATGTATTTTCTCCCAGTTTTCATCAGTCTCTCTGTAGCTGGCTCCACAGACATCTCTCCTGTTGACACCACTGACATCTCAATATCTCGGAATAACTATTCAGCCTGGGACACCAACTGGGCCCATCATTCCTTCGATGATTTCACCTTGACTCTGCAAAACAAGAAACGTAAGTCATATGCAAATGCACCAACTACTGTACAACCACATAATCCTCCCGCAACCTGAGGTAACCATAGACACCCACCAAAGAAAGCTCCACTAGACTACTCTCTTGATGAGACCTGCAACCTAACCCCTTATCCTCTGCCATTACCTGAGCCCAAATCACAAGTGAATAGATAAATGGTACCCCTCTCCAGCTGCTCAACCTCTCCTCTGGCAACACTCACCTCAGCTCACTATTTTTTTTAATTCCCCAACCCAGGCAACCTGTACCCCTCCCCTCTTAGCCCAAGGTGCTGGCCCCAAAAATAGGGACAGATCTTAAATACTACCCTTATATATATTAAGCTGCTAAAATAAATGATTAGGTGTCAGCAAGCATTATCTAAAGAGCATGAAGTCTAAAACTCAGTTAACTGCCACAGTTAGTGACCTCGGTCTACAATCAGGGACACTGAAGTACAAAATTATTAGTAATAATAATATGAAAATTAACTGAATAATAGCATTTGAGGCAATACAGCATTTGTAAATTAACAGAGATTAAGCTCAACTCCTTGACAGCATTTCCTAAGTGTAACTGACTTCCTTTCCCTTTACATTACTAACTTCAGAAGGATTAAAAAAGACTGAACTAAAGCTCTGGACAAAAATCCCTGCACACTCATGATCAGCATCATGACAAACTTATCCTGGTCATGCACCAGCTAACCTCCCCCAATGAATACAACCCAAAGCTCAGCTACTGCTTTGAATAAACCTGCCTGACCAAGGCAGCCAGCTGTATCAATCAATTCTGCAGCTCTAGAAGCTGATGACATTTCTTGTGCAGCACCATTACTGGAAAGATTTGTAAGAAATTTATTTTTTTAATAATAATTTCCATCACAAATGCGGCATCCTGTATGCCTATATGCACAATGCCTATATTCCTTTAATATTGCCAAACTATGGAATGCCCTCACTTCTAAGATTACTCAGCTTGACTCCATAAAAGCCTTCAAAACTGCACTAAAAACCCACTATCTAAATAATCCTACCTGCACCTGTGAAATACAGTGCAAGCCTCCTTAATCCTACACACTCAAACCCTACATCTAAAACCTCTACTGCATTAACTCCTTCCTCTTTATATTACTAATTTTCCAACTTACAATATTGCATTTACATTTATGATTACATTATGTAATTGAAAAATAGTATTTTACTCTGTATCATTACAGTCTAATAATATTTAAATTTTCTAAATTCACTTTCTACCAATTTACCTATCTTGTGTATTGTATGAATATCTCAGCATTAGCTCTGTATTTTATGTGGAATATTACAATGTCTGTGGAGCTTTTCTCCATTGGCCTCCACTGAAAAAGGGTTTCTGACCCAGTGGACTTTCCTGTTAAACAAAAATCAATAAATAAATAAATAAATAAACAATAAATAAATCAGCACTACAGCTGCTTTAATAACACTGCGTCCCTTCTCTTTGATGTTCTCACATCAGTACACTGTGGACACGCACATCCTACCACTCAAGTAATTCATGCCTATATTATACTGGACCTGCCATGGACCAAAGAAAAGGAGATAAACTGGACCCCTGCACCTCCTTAACCTGCTATTAGTAGAATGAAAGAAGGTACAAGGCTCAC
The DNA here is from genome assembly GCF_019279795.1 of Protopterus annectens. Taxonomy (NCBI): domain Eukaryota; kingdom Metazoa; phylum Chordata; order Ceratodontiformes; family Protopteridae; genus Protopterus; species Protopterus annectens. The sequence continues at coordinate 860,423,319 of NC_056734.1, forward strand.
TAACCTCGGATTTACTTTTCTTTTCACTTACCGCAGGTCGCTAACAGCTCATGAAGCATCTCTGAACCCAGTGCTTACTATTCCATGGGTAATGACACTAAGGATATCTGTTCCCTTAGAATCACTGCTCCTTATAAAACATGCAGATCCTGAGCATCCTAGTACAATTAATGAACCATCACCAACCTAGCATGAACACAAATTAGAAAGCAGCCTGCATCCCCACCTCCCTAACAGCATCCACCTACTACCTCCAATCTGACACAAACACAAAACAGAAAGTATCTCAACCCCCCCAGGAAGCCATATACCTTTCCTTCATTACCTACTACTAGGTCTACAAGAAGTCCTGGTTGCTTAGATGTGGCTTTCTGTTGTTGCTTGCTTCAAACCATGCCAAAAGGAGACATAGCTAAGCCTGTCCTACACACATATAAACCCTAACCTCCCAAAACCTATCTCAGTTCCTGTCCTAACGAACCCATTGTTTCTTCCCAACTTAACCCTTTCTACTTGTGTATAAAATCCAACAACTTTACCACACTCACTCAACCTTGTACCCCCAATCCCATTTCATTATTCAGATATCTTAGGACAAATGTGTCTGTGAGCAAATTGTATTTATCCAGTGCTGACAACAAAGTGTTTGCAGTTCAGAGGAAGTATGATTTTATTTTCAGGATGGTTAAACAAAGATATGGGGTAATGGATAGAAATTGGCATTTAAAACAGATGGTGAACTGTAATGTTAACTACAACAGACTTTTAGAGACCATGTCTCAATTAATGTATGAGATGAAGGTAACAGCAGTTGCATGTATCTGCATATTCTGAATGATTTATTGCTATAGCTTAAGGAAACTCATTAGACAGCGCCATAAAACATTTTGATTAACTGCTGCTTTAGCCGTCTAGGATAATACACTAATTTAGTCATTTATGGCAATGCATTGTTCAAACACATAAAAGAATTAAAGCTTATTGCATGGTTTTGTTTTGATCTTTCATTATTAAGAAACACAACATTTTAGTTTGACTCTATTCTAAAATGTAATGCCAGACCATAATATCAGCTTTCAGGATGCAAATATGTAGGAATTCATCTGACTCTAAAGAATGATAGCAACTTCATTTACAAAGCTTTCTGAAGAGGCATTTACATAAAAAAACAGATAAAATAATTGAGCAATTTAGGAGCTATAAGGCTATGTTTATATATTACTTCAATATACACTTTGGTTTTATTTTCAAAATTTTATGCCAGATTTATTATTTACTGTCAGTATAACTGCTTTATGACTAACAGTAGTGATTTTCACCTCTTGCCCATAAGAATTTTATATAACATAAGCTACACTTCCCTTCAGGATGAACAGGTTTGTAAACAGAGTGGGTAAGAAAATAAACGAGTGCAGAAAATGGATTGGAAACTACATTAAGGCAACAACACTTTGAAATGGAAACTAGAGAAAGAGTAGTATAATTCCGGGAGAAGAAATGCAGGTATGGAATTTCTGTTAAGGATGAATAACAGGATCACTGCAGGGAATGGATAAAAGGCGAAAGGAAGAGATGCTTTGTGATAGCAGGAGTGTATTTAAAAAAACGAGTTTACCGGCATACTGTACTTTATTAACTATAGGGTGGTAGTGCCGTCAAGCATGAAACATTGTCTGTAGTGGTTAGGCAAAGTGATTTCATTAATTAATTAACACATTTGATAAATCATCAGTATACTTGGTCATCTAGCCATGGCCAAGACCAAGGGACAAAAATAAAAGTGAAGTTAAAATTTAAAATTAACAAATATGTGTATGCATGGGTCTATATTAGAACATTGAAGTTTCAAAACTTCGAATGTTCTAATATTGACCCCTATTTAGCGAAAGATGAAAACATTGAACATACAGAACAGCAAATTATTTCCTAGGGAAAAACAATTGCTGTTCCAAAACACATACACACAACACAAGCACACCAAACAAACAGCAATCCATACATATACACCTAAAATCTTACACCTAACCCTACACTAAACTATACACACACCACTAACTATCCACTTACCTTAACCCAAACCCTAACCCTAAGGTCCGTCACTATCGCACATTCACCTCACCCGCGCCATAACCCTAACTCACCTACCCCACCCTAACCCTCATGTCCACACAATCGCACAATAACCTGACCCGTGACCTAACCCTAACTCACCTAACCTGCTCTAACCCTCACGTCCACACAATCGCACACATACCTAAACTGCACCCTAACCCTAACTAACCTAACCCGCACTCAATCGCACACTTAACTGAACCCGACCCGTAACTTTCCACCACAGCGCTGAAAATACCGAAGCAACAGAAACGGACAACTGAATTCTTTCCCTAGGAAAAACTTTGGTTTTCTGTTGCTTCGATATTTTCAGCTTCCGCTTAATAGGGGTCGATATTAGAACATTCGAAGTTTTGAAACTTCAATGTTCTAATATAGGCCCGTATGCATATATGCATATTGGAATGTACAGTCTAATGGGACTAAAACAAAATATTTAATAATAAAATGCCAAACAACTACATACAGTATCTGCATTGTGTGAAAAAGATAACTAAGTTAAGTGCTATTCTTGCACAGGACGTGATATTAACAGCTTCTTGAAATGTGCCTAACAAATGTTTGACACCTTTTTAAGTGCTGTTAATTTTGTGTCTCATACTGGGCATTGAGTATTGCCAGTGCTTCCTAAGGGGTTTACTAGCTTTCAAAACCAGTAGAACACTTTGCAATTCTTTTGTATGTGTGTTTTCTTTTTCTGTAACCAGTAGTACATGGAGCAGATAAAGCTCCATGCACTTCAAAGAATTATGATCAGTTCTCCAATCATATCCTTTGATTATGTGTTCTTGACATGAATACTAAGATTTGTCTTGAACACATTAATAGTGTGGTTATGATCAGAGATGTAATCATAATCCTCTGTGAACTATATATACGTATACAGATATACATACAGATATACAAAGAAAGAGCGACAGAGAGACACACACACACACACACACACACACACACACACACACACACACACACACACACACACACACACACACGCACACACATATAAAATCTATACATCCATACACACAAATGCATTTAATGTAAAAAAAGTATGTTTATATATATATATATATATATATATATATATATATATGTGTGTATATATATATATATATATATATATATATATATATATATATATATATATAGATATATATATATATATATATATAGAGAGAGAGAGAGAGAGAGAGTATATATGACCTTTAGCAGTTTATGCAGGACATATTGAGACGTCCAATCGAAAACTGAAAGACCCAAACAGAAAATCAAGGAAAAGAGAACCTTTCAGGTCCCAAACCTGAGAACTCTGTTGAAAATTGAAGCGTCTTAACCAAACTGGCAAAATAACTTGAAAATAGCTGCAATAATTTGCTGTCCAGTGTATAAAATAATAGTTCAAACGAAATAGCTTTAGACAAGCAAACCACTTTAATGTAGAGAGAAACACAAAATAGTCACAAGCGCTTTCACCCGGTCTTACCGGGCTTTTTCAAGTGTGACCAACTGAAACCAAGAACAGTATTTTATAACGCAAATGCATTAAATTAATTAGTTGATTAAAATGTCACTTGTAATGCAATAATGACTTAACATAACAAGTTGAACATACAAAGTTCATTTAAAACTTATTGAGTCAACCTTTAAGTGCTTTATGCATATAAAATATCCATTGTAGAGTTAAAAAGTTTTTTAAAAACTGACATGTTGACCTCAATATAAAAACTAATAATACTATATAAATAGTGGGGATAACTTGAAACACATTCAATAATGCAAATTTCACCTAGTGGAAATGTAGCTAACTACAGAAATGAAGAATATTCTTGTATATAGTTAAACTATAAAAAAAAAACTAACCTACCTTAACCTGCCCTACTTATAGAATTACTATTAAGACCTTCCAAACTATGGAAGTAATAAATACGTGTAGTGTTAACATTAATTTTTCATTAAGACCGTGACAAAAAATGTGTATGTCAGGGTCAATAAATGTGTGAACTAAAAATCATGTTAACAAGGTGTGTACATTTAGGTCAATTATAGTATATTTCTTCTTGCTTTAAGTATGGAAGCAAGACTAATATTATCATTAAGTCCTGGGTGCTTTGTGGCATTCAATTTTAACTGCCAAATGAGTTCCCTGGTGCCAAGTAAAGTTTTCCAGTCACCTCCCCTTTGATCTTGTCGTATCTTTTCAACAATGAAAAATTTAATGGACATTTGTGGGCATTCAAGAGAGTGCTTGTAAAAGGCGTTGGTTTCTTTCTGTTTGGTGATGTCGTAAAGGTGCTCGTAGATCCTACGTTTCAAAGCCCTTTCAGTTTTGCCAACATAAAAAGCTGGACAGAGTTGGCAAAGGCCTATATATACCACCCCTGAGGTGTTACAGGAGTCATGGCCCTTGGAATACAAAGTGATGTTCCAGGACTGAATACGTACGTGATCCGCTTGTAAAACATATGAGCATTGGTTACATTTACCACAACTAAAAGTACCTAGTTTTTTAACTAGTCTACCACAAGTGCCTACTTGTTCACTACTTGAACTCTGCTCAAAGATACCTTTGAGGTTGATACTCCTTTTTCTGACGAACCCAATGTTGGTAGGTAAAATGCCAGCAGTTTCGTCATGCATGGTAACAATAGGCCATAAATTTTTTATAGTACTCTCTATGAAACTTGCGTCTTGTGTATAAGTGTAAACAAAGTTTTTTCTGGCATTAAAATCAGTCACCACTGTCTTGTTAAATGTTTTTACCTGGGTGCCTAATAATGGGAAATAAAATTCATATCTTTTTGTTATAATTTCAGTTAATACTGTTTGAAATAAAGTCAGTGGATAATCTCTTTCTGTAAATAGTTTCCTAAGGAAATCTACTTCCTCGAAAAAAAGTTGTGTCGTACTACACATTCTTGATGCTCGAATGAGCTGCCCCTTAATAATATCTTTTTTTATATAAGGGGGGTGGCCACTTTCGAAATGCAAAAATGTGTTAGAATAGGTACTTTTTCTGAAAATGTTTGATAAAAAACCAAATCCACTAAGATCTTTTGTCAGTTTGACATCCAGGTAGTGCAGTGTGTTATTATTTACTTCAAAAGTGCAAGTAAGAAAATCAGTTGAGTTGTTTAAATAATCCATAAAGGCCAAAAATTGTTCCTTAGAACCCTCCCAAAGTATACAAATGTCATCTAAATATCTTCTGTAGTGTTTAATATGTTGTTTCCAAATAGTGGAGTGAATATAAGCCATTTCCCATTTATGCAACACTATGTTAGCATATGCGGTGGCACAGGGTGCACCCATCGCCACTCCGCTTTTTTGTCTAAAAAATTCCCCATTACAAAAAATAAAGTTGTTATACAGTATAGTATCCATAAACTCAATTATAAGGTTAGTCAAGTTGTTACTTAAATCAGCTTCAGTGGCTATCATTTGACTAAACCATTCCATACCTTGAGTATGAGGTATGCTAGGGAAAAGTTCTACTATATCTATGGTTACCATTAAAAAATTGGAATTATTTATATTTGTTGGAAAGGTGGTCAAGAATTCCCATGAATCTTTACAGACATATGGAAGAGTGGCAGTATATTTTTTCAAATGTTGGTCCACAAATTATGCCACCCGCACCTGAAACAATGAGATGAAATTTTAAAGGGTTTAACCCTTTGTGAACTTTGGGGATACCAAACAACGTACCAGCAAATAATTAAATAACTTTTCATCTATTGCACCCTGCATTAAATGATCATATAAAAAGTATTTAATTTTGTCAACTGAAATGTTTAACTCATTCACAAAAACTGGTTCATAAATGTAGTTATCTTGTAGCATATCATGCAAATAATTTTCATAGTCTTGTTGGTACATGAGCACAATGCCTCCCCCCTTATCGGGCTTCATTACCCGTATTTTATCTTTTTTGATAGTATCCACTACTACTTGTAAAGCCTGGGGGAAAATTAATTAATTAATTAATTAAAAAGCTATTTTCAAGTTATTTTGCCAGTTTGGTTAAGACGCTTCAATTTTCAACAGAGTTCTCACATATCGAGACATGTTACATTGGAACGCAAACAAGCAAAAGATAAGGGCTTCATCAAAACCCTTAAAATAAAATGCAAATAACACATTCAACAGCATTTTTGTAGGGGGCAGGCCATTACACCCTTCTGTAACCCATGCTTTTTTTAAAATACTAACATATAATGCTGACAGTCTTGGGAAAATATATACAAATTATCAATGTAAGTTAGAACATTTCCCTTCGGTTACATTCATACAGTATGGAAATAACAAATTCTGAAACTGCTAATAATCTCAATGTAGCATCCAAAGAATGACTCGAAAAAGATAAAACCAAGTGAAAAGTTTATGAAGCGCTTTTCGTCAGGTTCGCTGACCCAACTTCCTCAGATAACAAGAAAATAATGAATACAAAGTTTAAATACATTCAAAATGTCATGTGATAATATCATTTACATAATACATTACTTCAGTGTCAGTTAACTCATAGTATCTTGTTTCATTCATTAAACTACCTTGTTTTTAAAGTAATATCCTATACTAATAAAACATGTTAAATAGTTTACTGGAAATACAAATAAATATTCTTTACTTTGATATGTAGTTAAAATCATTCCGAATACAATTACAAAACTCAGAAAACACTTTTTTTAAAAAATTCTTTGAACAAGTATTAATATATAAATGTTATAATATATAAATACACACACACACACACACACACACACACACACACACACACACACACACACACACACACACACACACAACAATTCCTTACAACTATCTAATCAAGCTTCTAAGTTTCAAGTATGGCAAGAGTGAACAAGTTTCATTAAGTCAAGGAGAATGATGGGCATCTAACCTTAACTGCCATAACAGCTCGAATTTAAAAACAAGGTAGTTTAGTGAATGAAATGAGATACTACGAGTTAACTGACATTGAAGTAATGTATTATGTAAATGATACTATCACATGACATTTTGAATGTATTTAAACTTTGTATTCATTATTTTCTTGTTATCTGAGGTAGTTGGGTCAGCGAACCTGATGAAAAGCGCTTCATAAACTTTTCACTTGGTTTTATCCTTTTTGAGTCATTCTTTGGGTGCTACGTTGAAACATTCATACAGTATATCAACCTGCACCTAGGCAAATACTTGCAGCAAAGTGACATTTATCAAAGGTAAGCTCAATGAAATGAATGTCGCCATATATCTACACACACATACACACACACACACACACACACACACACACACACACACACACACACACACACACACACACACACACACACACACACACACACACACACACACTTGGACTTAGTGTTTAGCCTGTTGTAGGGTTCAATTGTTTGAATTTATCAAGGTACTTTATTTAATATCTGCAATTACTTTTGTGCAAATGTGTTTTTTTATTTTTAATTTGCGTTTTCACTCTTATTCTGTTCACTAGTCCTGAAAGGTTCTTTTGAATTTTATGATAGGAAACTGCATAAAATGAAGGGACCATCATAAAATGCTAGTATTGATAAAAACTGTTCATTGGTTTACTGTAATCAATTTTCCATTCTACCATACACCCCACCACCAATAGTCACTCAGTTCTTTGTTTGAATTCACACATGCACACTAGTAGTCACTGGCTAATTATCTTCCTGTCACTCAGCTGCATAATGTTGGTCTGTTTCATTCTCTTTTCCTCCGAAACAAGCACACCATCTATTACTCAATCCAGATGATATGGTATTGATAGATTAATACTTGGCAAATCCTCTGTTCTTTCTACCTCAAATTTTTCTCTGTCAGTATTCAGGATTGGTACATTGGTGTTCGGAAATGGGCATATATGTGAAGTGCCTTTTGCATGTACAAAATAGATCTGACAAAGCCCTACACTTAAAGTAAAAGTACTCATCATTTCAGAATAAAACTACCTTTCTTTATTGTGGGAAAATGGCTTCCATATATATTCTTTTGGATGTACTAAACTGAGATTGGGTGCTCATGCCTGAATTAAGAAGACTTTTTTAAAAAAGTTAAATACTTGAAACCTCAAGAGTTATACCATTAAGGTTTTCTCACTGGAATTATTTAAACATTTAATGTTGGTGCATTCATGCCATGCCTAAAGACATTAGCAACTGTCTAGTCCATTTCACTAAGTTTTGTGTTCAGCTGAAACATTTAGAAAAAAGGGGGATAATAGAAAGGAGAAGTGGCCTAGCAGAGGCGAGAACTATTCTTCCTAGAGTTATTAACTGCACTAGGAGTTTTATGGGGTAAATAGACTGAGAGGTCACTGACTACTGCCTCATTCACTCATACACTGACCTAAAGTTCAGCTTCTTGATTAGTCCCTTATCATAGTTGGAGGACTGAGTATACCTCCTGCAGTATTTGCATTTATAATGGCCGCCATCAGTCCTATTCACAAAGTCATGCAGATTGTGTACAGTATGCCATCAATGAAAGTGCTATTTACTGATCAGAGGTCACCTCTAGAAAGGCCTGATGGTTAGTGCAACAGTGAATTAGATTTGTATGCTGAGAGGTATCATTTTAATCTGTGGGGTTGATTTACTTTATTTACAGTTAATTAAATGTGTTATACAGTAAGTCCAAAACAAAAAATAGTCTGCTATAGTTACGTTTCTGCTTCTTAACTGCATTTCAAGCTATCTTTTTTATAACTATATGCTTTCAACATTAAAAAAACAACTCTTTTAATAGTATTGAATATAATAACAAAATATTATTTAATATTAAATGAACATCGGCAACAATGAAATACATGGGGCCGGATTCACGAAGGCTTGCACAGAGTCTAAGAGTAGAGTAAGACTCCATACAGCCAACATGTCTGCAGAGCGATCCAGGAACAGCCAGCAGGGGCGTGCAAGAGAGCTCCTAAAATGACTCTTGCACGGACAGTGTTAGTTTATGCAAATTACCCAATTTGCTGCTGAAAGCTATGCAAATGAGGTAAATTTGCGATCCAGGAAACACTAACCTGTCCGAGTAAGAGTAGTGTTATTTGCAGAAATGTACTCAGTTGGCAACTGAGTACCATTCTGCAAATAGCAAAACGGAGCTATGACAGCTCCAAATAAACAATGCATCCAGTTGAGGAAACATGCCAATGGCCAAATATACAGCCATTGGCATTTGTATCCATTGCAAAATAAAAAAATAACTTTTTTTCCTCGATCTCCGATGTTTAAGCATAGCGCAGCGCAGCACTGCGCAAACGTGCGGTGCTCTAAAAACCCTAAAAAAAATAAATAAAAGCCACAAATAGGTATTTTATTCACAATATTCATCTGTCATGCAGGTGAATGGCAGGCTGAAGACAACATGGCTACTGAGTAGTGGTTGCTCAGGGGGGAAGCTCAGTCTGAGAGATGTAACCAAGCATTAGTAGGCAATCCTATGCAAATGAGTATAAGGATAGTGAATCCCAAATATCCCTGCCATGTGAACCATGTCACTAGAGTGTAAGAGTAGGATTAGGGGAGTAACAGAGTAGAAGATAGGTGACATCATGAGGGGGTATATATCAAAAAGACTTTAAGCTTATGGGAGCAAAGTGGCATGTGGTTACTGTGAGTTACTCAGGACTGGAAGAGGCGTGTCTACAGTTGTCTAAACTGAAACCCAGAAACTGAAGGTGTACACTGTGGCTATCACTGATGTTTCTTGCAAAGCTGCTTACACTGTGCGCACGCGTGTGCATACCTGTAAACCCATGTAAGCCTGTGTGCATGTGTGCGCGCCCGTGTAAGCCTGTGTAAGGCAGTCTAAGCCTGTATGCATGAATGTGCACCCGCCTAAGCCCGTGTAAGCCTGTGTAAGCCTGTGTGCACGCGTATGTGCCTGTTTGCGATTGTTTGCATGGCGCTGCCCCTTGTGGAAACAGAAATGGGAAAAGGAAGGAAAGGAAGTAGTAGGAAGTTAACCAAGGAGAACTAGCAGAGCTGCCAGGTGAAATCAATCAGAATCAGCCAATTGCACAGGCAGTACACTAGCCCAGCCAGCACTTAAAACTTTGCAAACAGCATTCCCCCATGTTTATCTCAGAAACACTGCAACACTGCAGTCTACAAAGAGAAGTGATAACTTAAAAAGCCTAACTGAGACAGAAAAATGTTAGGGGCTGCCATTGCTATTATAAGGCAACATGTGCAAGATGCTGAGGGTGGTGCCATTGCAAATGCTGCTGAGCAACCCACAGTGAGGAGACGGAGAAGAGTGTACAGACCCAGGGTAACCTACCAGGGGCTACATGAGCTGGAGATAGTGGAGCACTATAGAGTGGACAGTGAGCTCCTGCAGCAAATTGTTGAGCTGTGCAGGCCATGCCTCACACACAGAACCAACAGAGGGGAACCCATCTCAGTGAAAACCAAGGTATGTGTTGGCCTAAGAATACTAGCAACAGGTAACTTCCAGAGACCAACTGGTGATATGATGGGGATTTCACAGGCATCAGCATCCAGGGTACTGCACCAGTTCCTGAATGCAATGTCAGCACATGTCAGTGATCATGTATATTTCCCCAATTCCCATGAGGTATTGGCCAGCAACATGCGTCTCTTCCATCAAATAGCGGAATACCCTGAGGTAGTGGGTGCAATTGACTGCACGCACATACACATCAAAGCACCAGCTAGAGAGAGGGTTAAGGCCTACATCAACCGCAAGTGCTTCCACTCCATCAACTGCCAGGTCGTTCGTGATGGCCAGGGCATAATACTGAATGTGTGTGCTGGCTGCCCTGGAAGCTACCATGATTCCCATATCTGGCATCTGTCACAGCTGTACCAGACATTTGCCAATGGTGACATCCCTGACGGTCACCTAGTGGGAGATGCTGGATACGCACTGGAGCCATGGCTGATGACACCCATCAGAAATGCACACACACCTGAACAAGAACTCCATAATGAGGCACATGCACAAACACGAAATGTAATCGAGCATGTGTTTGGGATGCTCAAGTCATGGTTCCATTGCCTGGACACATCTGGTGGAGCCTTGCAGTACTCACCAACTACATGTACCCAAATTGTCATGGTATGTGCCATGCTACACAATATGATCCTGCAAAAACAGCTGCAACAGGAACAGCATGGGGCAGGACCAAACAGCCCCCCCACCATTGCCAAGGCCTACACAGGCACAGCATGACTCGGAGGAGGAACAACTTGAGCCTGCCCCAGTAGGCAGAAGGAGGCATGCCCAGTATGCCTTGGCCTTGGCAAAGAGGCAACGCATAGCACATACACTGGCTCAGTAGGAACCCTGGAAATGATACCTCCCTCTGACTCGCACATAAAATAATAGGGATGCCTAACTTGACACTGCCTGTTTCCAAACATGTATAGGGAGTGTAGTATGTGCATCCGACATAGGCAGCCCTGCAGCACCACCTGAGGCATGATTGCCATGTTCTAAGCAATATAAAGCAGTGCTAAGCAGCTTTTACCAATATCTAGTATATGTAAACAAAATTGCTTGTGCTAACTAGTGCAACATCAGGCAACATTGAGCAATGTTGGCCAAAGTTGACCAGAGTCAGTTAAACATGCTCATATCTGCTTTACTGTTCCTTAAGCAGTCTGGTCTGCCCAGCATGAAAATATAAAGCAATGACAGGGCTTGAACCCAGAATACTGCGCACTATAGTCACAGTAGTGAACCACTGAGCCATGATAGCATTTCAATGGCACAGACACAGCAGGACAATTGTACACTAATGCAAACACAAAGAAATGCAGTATCATGCCCCTAAAGAGGCAAATGGGTAACCTCCCCCACACGCCTATGCAGACAGAGAACATCAGGCTAGGCGGTGTGATGTGGGTTGTGTAGGCTATGAAGTCACAGTGTAATATACGTGACATTGGACACTAACATCTATAGTACAGTAGTATGCCGCAAGCCACTATGATAGGCAACAGTACAGACTGAAATGGTGTCCTGTACATAACAGTGCAGGCATAGCAAATGTGTATAAGTGTCAGGTGAAACCCACATCCTATGTACACCCACAGTAACAACCAGGTGTGCCCCCGGGTAGAAATGTACAAAGAATAGCTGTCACCTCTGTATGTAGAAATGTTGATAAGTCTTTGCAAAGTGTCGCATGGAAGCCCTGCAGGCACAGCATGATCCCTGTTGATCTATGACACAAAGGTGAGGCCTGCGGTAAAAATACAACTTGATTTTCCATACACATATAGTATAAATGTCTATACCGGGCGTGCTCACACACTCCAACAAATGTAGTGGATTCCATTCAGCATCACACTGAAAGGTCATACTGGGCATGCTCACACACTTAAAGAAACAAAGCAAATGACAGGCAGCAACATACTGAAAGGTCATACTGGGCATGCTCACACACAGGCTAAATATGGCTGTGATAATAAGGGATCTATGGACAAATGTGGATAGTCATCTCAACTTCCAGAAACACATTCACAAAGTGGTTGGAAAATCATGCTATGTGTACACACAAACTGCCAAGGTCTGTGCATGTAGGTCAAAGGAGGTTCTCACTACTCAGCAGTCATCAGACCTGTCAGAGAGTACCACAACACACTTGCGATGAATTCGACTAGGCACGTTCAGCAGCTAGAAAGACCAATGAAGTACCTTAACAAGAGGATTACTGGCCTCAAATAGTCACCCCATGCAACAAGACTGAATGTAACCCAATTTGTACTCTTTTGCATACTGTCTACTCAGGCCCAACAGACAGGTTCATGTCATGGTTACACTCAGATCTGTTCTGAGTTACAGCTCAATGGCAGTAAATGTAGAGAGCCAACTGATATTGCCAACATCCTGGCAGATAGAATCACTGTTAACTTTACCCCCCTCTCACCCATGAAAGAGCACATCTCTATAATGGAAGACTGTAAAGTTGCTGTCATCATGGCCGCACAAGTAATAAACATTCTTCAAAGCCAGTATCACAGCAGCCATGGGACCAGATAACTTCCCAGGCTGCGTAGTATCTACTTCCCTGAAGTAAACATTAACATGGCAGGTCTGTGGCTGCTGAAGTTTCCAGATGACTGCAAACTAGGAGCCATAATTGTAAACACAAAAGATGTGGACATCCTACAAAAGGGCCTCACTGAGACATATGGCTGCTGTCAAAGCTATAGGCTGTAGCTCAATGCCAAAAGGTGCATTGTCATCCCATTTGTTAAAAACTCTGTAGCCAAGAACTGCAACAGAGGTGGTAGTATACTTCACACCAAAAGTGTGACAAAAGACCTTGGATCACAGGTGGACAGTGGATACAACTGTGATAATCACATTCCCACAGTAGTCAGGAAACCCTCCTGTGTGGCACACCTCATCACAAAGTGTGTCTCATGCAGAATAGAAGAGGACAATGTTCCCCTCTACTCATCACTCACTAGAACTATAATAGAGTACATCACCACTGCTGCTATGTACCTCACAAGACAACTACAACAACTGGAAGGCCAGCAGCAATACCTCACAAAGAGCATTAGCGGCCTGAAATACATGCCATACACAGACCATCTCAAAATGCTCCATCCGTACTCCCTTGCATATCGGCTACTCAGAGGTGTTCACTGCCTAACATACAAAGCTATGTCAAACACAGAGCTGTTGGATATGCTCCATGTAAAACACTCACAATCCCTCCAACCTGTAGACCCCAAACCATGAGTGAAATGCAAAAGGAAAGGGTGTACCCATTTACCTTATGGATACCCACACCTTCAGGTTAGTGGCACAGCATGAGGCCTAGGAGACCATGCAAGTGCAACTAACATTGGCCAAAGCTGCCCATCAGATTGTAGCCTGCTACAGCTCATGTACCTTGTCTCAGGAACCTCACTCAATATTCCGGAGAACAGTGGAAAGTATAAAGGTCCTATCAAACACCATTATATGAGGAGATTACAACTACCCAAACAGTGAGTGGTGGAATTAGTCATGTACAACGTCCTTAAAAACCCTAACACCCTGGAACAGCTGGTCACCATGCCCACTAGAGGTGACAACATTCTGGACATGACCATAACCAACATGGGGTACCAGTGTTCCACTACAGAGATAAACCCCTCGCTGGTAATATCACAACATGAAGTATTCACACTGGACATCCACATCCGGCACCCCCACCCAGACAATGAAACCACTGTGAAGACATTTGCAAAAGCAAACTGCAAACTTCCCAAGACCAAAGTAGAGCGTTACAAAGCCCTCTTGCTATAGGATAATGGTATACAATCTGCAGAATCATTTACAAGTGCATCCTATGAGCATCCACAGGGATGCATGGAATGAGACATCACAAATAAAACCAAGATGCACTCCTCCAAAAATAGGACAACAATCATGTGGTTGTTGCCCATAAATAAGCTAGACAACAGAAGGAGGAAACGAACACATGATAGATCCAACTTCACTAAAGGAAAGGCATCACTGATCATTATCAGGGAGAAACAATGATCGCTCATAAAATAATCCAAGGACAGTTTCAAAAGACAAATAGCCAAGGAATGTAAGGATAACAACCACAAAGCCTTCGGTAGCTATACCAGACAAGTAGGTGTCAACTTCCAAATATGCTGTCAGCTACTGAAAAAAGGAAAGAAATACACCAAACCAACTTTCATTGCACACATCCAGGGGGACATGTTCAGTGTACACTCTCCCCCATCACCCCCACAAGGGCCTGTGTCCATCACAGAAGGATGCAGAGCCCCAGACGTCATGGACATCCAGGTAAAGACAGCCCTCACCAAAGCTAAGAACACAGCATCAATGTGACTGGATGGTGTCCCAGGCTGCGTCTTACACTAGGCCTATGAGGAACTAGACCCTCACCTACATTCATTGTCCAGACACAAGCATACCACAGGCTATTTACCCAAAGAATGGCATACACAAACAGTCATCCAGCTCCACAAAGGGGGTGCCACAACAGAACATGGACACCATTGCCCAATATGTCCACTCAGCCTGGTCTACAGAGCTATTGAGCAAATTGTCATGGAACCCATAAACAGAGACATTGGAGACCTCCAGACACTGGACTCTCCACATCTTCGCCTTGTTAAAGTCAGATCCTGGCTCCTAAACCTAGTTGACTTACGTCAAACAGTTACCAAGGATATAGATGGAGGTGAAAGTAGTCCACACAGCCCACCTGGACAACACAAAGGACTTTCCACACCATTCCCCACTCTGTCACCATGGACAAGTGTACCAGCTGGAACATTAACAGCTATGTCACAGGATGGGTGGCCAGATGGCTCACAGATCAAACACACATGTTCAGAGTTGCTGGTGCCATGTCCAACTCTAAGCCAGTCACAAATGGCATCTCACAGGTCTTGGTCCTGGGACCCCACCTGTTTATTAGATACTGCTCAGAGGTACAGGTAAGCATGGGAGGTGTATGGCTGAACAGTTCTGCAGATGAATGATAACTGTGGTCCATAATTGACTGTACAGCTAACACAGACATCCTCCAGAAGTGTCTTACAGAGACAGATACGTGGTGTCAAAACAATGCCCTGAAGCTGAATGCCAAAGAATGCATAGTCATCCCATTTGGGTACAACAAAGTGCACACAAATTACCACATAGGTGGTAATTCAGTATGTATGGAGAAAGTCATTATGGCCCTGGGGACACAGTTAGATAGTAAACTCCCCCTTTGATGATCACATGGCCAAGGTGTTTAGACATTCCTTCAATGTAGCCCACCTAATGTCACCTAATGTAACCCACTTTGTGTAGCCTGATAATGTCACCATCCTACAAATAAACCTGTGGAAAAGAGAATTCCCAGTAATGTGTATAGCACATCCTGTTAATGGATACTCGTCAAATATCATGAAGTAGTTAGGTAGTGGTTTGAATCCTGCACTTGACAAGTGTTTGTGTGTGGTCTCCTGGGGAAGGAGCAAACTTTTTGGAGAGTAGTGAAACACCTTAAAAGTGTTAAACCAATCTTTGTCAAGTCTGATGATGTCACCATCCTACAAATATACCTGTGGAAAAAATAACCCCCAATAATGGGTATAGTGCATCGTGTTAATGCGTACTCCTCTAATATCATGAAGCAGTTAAGTAGGGGTTTGAATCATGCACTTGACAACTGTGTGTGTGTTTGGGTGTAGTCTCCTTGGACAGGAGCAACCTTTTAGGAGAGTAGTAAAACACCTTAAAAGGGTTAAACCAATCTTTGTCATGTCTGATGATGTCACCATCCTACAAATATACCTGTGGAAAAGAGAATCCCCACTAATGTGTAGGGCGCGGCATGTTAATGTGTACTCCTCTAGTATCATAAAACAGTTAGGTAGGGGTTTGAATCCTGTACTTGACAACTGTGTGCGTGTTTGTGTGTGGTCTCCTTGGGAAGGAGCAACCTTTTAGGAGAGTAGCAAAACACCTTAAAGGTGTTAAACCATTCTTTGTCAAGTCTGATGATGTCACCATCCTACATATATACCTGTGGAAAAGAAAACACCCAGTACTGTATATAGTGAGTCATGTTAATGTGTACTCCTCTAATATCATGAAGTAAGTCAATAGGGGTTTGAATCCTGCACTTGACAAGTGTTTGTGTGTGGTCTCCTTGAGAAAAAGCAACCTGCTAGGAGAGTAGTAAGACACCTTAACAGTGGTAAACCATTCTTTGTCAAGTCTGATGATGTCACCATCCTACAAATATACCTGTGGAAAAGCAAACACCCAGTACTGTGTATAGCACATTGTGTTAATGTGTACTCCTTTAGTATCATGAAGTAGTTAGGTAGGGGTTTGAATCCTGCACTTCACAACTGTGTGTGTGGTCTCCTTGGGAAGAAGCAACCTTTTAGGGGAGTAGTAAGACACCTTAAAAGTGGTAAACCAATCTTTGTCAACTCCGATGATGTCACCATCCTACAAATATACCTGTGGAAAAGAACCCCCCCCCAGTAATGTGTATATCGCATCGTGTTAATGCAAGTTCCTCTAGTATCATGAAGCAGTTAAGTAGGGGTTTGAATCCTGCACTTGACAAGTGTGTTTGTGTGTGGTCTCCTTGGGAAGGCGCAACCTTTTAGGAGAGTAGTAAAACACCTTAAAGGTGTTAAACCAATCTTTGTCAAGTCTGATGATGTCACCATCCTACAAATATACCTGTGGAAAAGAGAACCCCCCCCAGTAATGTGTATAGCTTGTCGTGTTAATACGTACTCCTCTGGTATCATGAAATAGTTAGGTAGGGGTTTGAATCCTGCACTTGATGAGTGTGTGTGACAGTGTGGGGGGGGGTTGCTTTTACCACCATATGACATATCAGTAGGCATTGCACATGTGAGGTAGCTGTGAGGCAAATACATATACATACATGTTGCCTCAATTATTGCATGTGTGTGAACCCTGCTTTATCCAAGTACACAGTTGTCATCTTTGCCAAACTGTGCTGCTGCTTCACAGACCTTAGGTCACATCTGTATGCTTGTGACAAGGCCAGCCACTGCAGTGATGCCTTGCCTAGGTCATCAGTGTCACACACACTCATTACAGCTTCTATTGAATTGTGTGAGTGAGGGTTTATGGCCGAGGCATATGTCAGAACTGTTCAAACGCAGCAGAGTCTGTCAATGATGACTATGCATTATAGGTGTACAACAACCTGTATGGACATGCATGCAGACCCCTTCTTGCTTATGTGATCCACCGAGGGATTTCAAAATACCTTAGGGAATGTGATTATCAAAGGATAGATGACCTAACACTAGGTTGCATGTACACATCGGTACCAGTTCATCATGTTGGTGGCTACTACCTATGTGGTACTGTGGGGATACTATGTTCTGTAAAGGTGGATGATTACGCTTAGTTTCGCCTATAGCTTTACAGTATGGGTTTGACAACAGGTATCTGTCTGTATGATACCCTTGAGGAGGATGTGTGTGTCACCTGGAGAATGCAGTGTAGGCCACAGTATGCATTAGCACACATGGACAGACATATCCATACTGTGATTGCTTGTACCTAAGAGGGCCATATGCCAAACAGGAGTGGTCTCAGTAATGGGTGTAGCTGAATACCACTGGTTACTGGCATAGTATAGTACCTGAAGATCCAAATGTTGCTGTATGTCCTACATCTGTGTATCAGTTGTCAAGACATCATCTAACGATTGGTTATGGTCAGGCTGTTGAAGTCATGTATACTACCAGAATGCAAAACAATGACAGATAGTAACAGTATCACCCACAGCACAGTGTCAAACCATGTCATACACACATGTGTAGTCAGGTTCCAAAATGTGTGTAGTACAAGGCATACGGGCCACCAATAGAAACTATGGAGTGTTACTGTGTAATACAGAGCATGTCACCCTGCCCATGTGTCCACTATGCACGTACATGCAGACAGTGAACCTCCACCATTACCACAACTGTACACCTGCAAATATGTGCTACACACATCCCACACATACTGTCCACTCACTAACACATGCTGCCAATACTGCACACATCAGCCAAGTGGCATGTGGGCGGAAAATATACAGTTGGAACTAACACTGGTGTAAACCACACTACAATGACAATCATAGCTTTAATGCATCATGCCTGCTCAGATACACCTTCAAGCATATCATTACACTCTACTGCTGACTACATGCTAACATTGCAATACTGCTATAAAGACACCCTGTGCATCAGCACCATGGTAGCCTGTTCCTGCATTGATGTTACAGATGACAGGAGGTGGCACAGGTTTCATCATATGCACAGGTTGTGTTGTTGGACTGCCAGAGGCCTACAGTGAGCCATCCAATTGACATGTATATGTGTGTGTGTGTGTGTGTGTGTGTGTGTGTGTGTGTGTGTGTGTGTGGGGCCAGAATAATGGTATGGGCCAATTTTGATGTAATGTGTGTGGGTATGTGTTAGCCCTAGGTGTCTGGATTATGTGTGTGTGTGTCTGCATGCACACAGTTCCACAATGTGGCTGACACATACGGGTACTTGTGGGACAGCCACAGACTGTACCTGCGAGGCTTTACAGATCACCGTCTCTGGCCATGGATATGGTACCTTTGCCTGACAGGGGTGCTACTGACACTATCAGGTACCAAGCCAGACTGGGTACTATCCCCAGAGGTAGATGGATGTACACTGGACCCAGGTCCCTGCTGGGACTGTCCAGAGCCACGTGCACGTGGTCTTCTAGGACGTTCTATGGACAGCCCACCCCCAACATTGCTGGGGCTGGTACTGACACTACGGCATTGGCTGTTGCTTGAGGGACATCCGCGGTGACTGCCAGCTGCTGATGTTGCTGGCATACGTCCACGTCGATGACTCAGCCGTCCCGCACTGTCCTGACACATGGACATGACATTGCAGAGGGCATCTAATGTCTCTCCCCAATGTCTATCGGTGACCTCAGTGTAATTACGGATGGCACCAGCTAGGTTATGGATACTGTCTATTATGGTGGTGTTATGTGCCCTCTGTGCCCTCAGTCCCTGTCTGGTGTACCGTTCCATACGTGCCTGTGCCTCCATGACAGCCTGGAACATGCGTGAGGTTGTAAGACCTGTGGCACATCTGCCAGTGGCATGATGGGCAGCAGTGCTCCGACGAGAACCCCTGGACATCTGCCTATGTGGTACCCTTCCAGACATCTGGGTATGGCTACTGTGTCGGGATGTATGTGCCATGGATACCACACTGTCCTGGCCAATGCTGACTGTACGCTGTTCCTCTGCTAAGGGCATTGGTGATGGATATATTGGCAGTATGACTGTGTGCATGGATGGGGTGGACACTTGTGTAGTGTTGACTGGTGGTCCAATGATAGACCCTGGCAAACATGCCTGTACCTCAACACACCTTTCATCATTATCACTATCATGCTCAGTGACATCAGTTTCCCTGCTGCATTGAACCAGCCCAGAATCAGCACCTGTGAGAGGGAGACAGGAAACACACTTTACGACCTGTACATGATGTCAGCACACATGCACCCATGCACACATGAACACATGCACACATGAACACATGAACACATGAACACATGCACACATGCACACATGAACACATGAACACATGAACACATGCACACATGCACACATGAACACATGCACACATGCACACATGCACACATGAACACATGCAAACATGCACACATGAACACATGTACACATGCACACATGAACACATGCACACATGCACACATGCACACATGCACACATGCACACATGAACACATGCACACATGCACACATGCACACATGCACACATGCACACATGAACACATGCACACATGCACACATGCATACATGCACACATGCACACACACACACACACACACACACACACACACACACACACACACCACCAGAAATCCTGAACATACTCAATAGCATGTGATGTTGGGGTGCAGTATCACAAGCCAAACATTTATATCAAACGTGACAGCATGCAGGACGCGTGTTGCTCAGCAGCATGCAGTGTGAGTGTAGACAGCCTTGCTAATAACAGTATACATGGCCTTGATGCATGTGTGTTTTGTTCAGTGAATGAACTCACCCTGGAACGCAATGTGTACATGGACACAACATTGCTGTGCAGGTATTAAAAGCCCTGCAATGTCCTGTGCACCATCAGTCACAGGTATACATACCATGGCTGGGTGTGTATCAGTGTGTCACATAGATATCCATTTCTGATTAGAGAATCTGTGTCTTTACCAGATAATTGTGGACACAGGTGTAGCACATGCATGCTATGTACACACACAGGATGAGTGGTGCATGTATATCTGATGGAATAACATTGCTCAACATAGCCATTGTATAGTGGTTGTGGTGAGTGTAGGACATATTGTGGACATGCCAGTGCCAGCCATGACATGGCATGCTACCACACAACTGCAACATGAAACATCACACATACACAATGTGTGTCATGTGACCTATACACCCCATAGCATTACAAGACATATGTGTGTCACTTTCTACAAATGGAGATTGCTATGCATATTGCATATAGGTGCATATGTCTGCACACACACAACATTGAGGTGCATAGCAATTCATGATATGTGTATTACTGTGGCCACTGTAACTGGATGGGGTGTAGTACCATGAGCCATCATCATGCAGCATCATGTGGTCACTCAAGGCTACTAATGTGTGCCAGACTGGCACATAGCATGCTGTACCTGAACTGCAATACCATGGCTACATTCACCATTTCACGGCCAGTTGTTACATGGGTTTGTGAGGTGCCCAATAGGGGGCATTGCCTAACATGAATGTGTTATGTGTTGAAGAGTGTTGCACAGCCAAATGTGAGGCATCTACCCCTCAGGTATATTATGTGTGCTGTGTGGATGAGGTTTGGGATACTGTAGTGTGACCTTACAGTGGGTGTCTGAATATGCCATGTGTAGCATGTTAACGTGTACTGCATATGACAAAGGTGTGTATGTTGTGTGCATGTGTATCGACTCTGCCTATCCGATATCCACTACAGTGTTGCCACAATTGTGTGGGATGCTCTGTGTTGTATGTGTTTTAGGCAGCTACCCACATTACTAGGATGTGCATAGTCTCACAGCAAACATGCACAGCATGCATTATGCGTAGGTGTGTTACGTGTACATAGCCTACACCTCACCTATGGCATGCACATTTAATTAGCAATATTAAAGGTATAACACACTCACCAACATGGCTCTGCTGCCTTGCTGTCACAACAGAGGGACCTACAAGGATATGAGACAGTTTGTCAGTGGCAACAACTGTGGCATTGCTACTGTGTGTTTGCAATCTTACAGTAGCACAACGTTGGACAGTCACAGGCCTACATATTATATTCTTAATTATTAGTATTGCACAACACTAGGCACCACATCGTCTAACTACACAGTACACATCTCACATACGCATGCTCTACCAATAGAGGTAACAGTATTCTACAGCTATGCCATGTTAGCTGCATGCTCCATGTCAACTTGCTGGGTGGCTCCGGCCTCCATGATGATACATGTTAATTGTTGTGGTTGTTGTTGGCCAGGAGCCACCTGGCTCAGGAGCAGCTCCTCCACTCTGGTGAGGGGGGGGGTGGATGGCGACCCCCCCCACCTGTGGCAAGTGGATATCAGACACACGCTGCTGGACATGTCTAATTAAATCACTGCAGTGATGGCGTACCTGCTCATATGTCCGGTTATGCATGCCTATGTCATTTACCCTACGGACAAGATCTTGCCACAGCGCAGCCCGCTCATGCTGGTCCTGGCTGGTTCTGGAGAACAGCAGTGCATAGTGCTGCACCAGGCTCGCTGTGATGACTTCTTCCTCGGCCATGCTATATGCCGGGTTACGATGGTGGGACATTACCCTGGAAGACAATTAAACAATATGTGTGAGCAAGTCATGTGGCACACATAACATTCTAAAGTACAGATATAAATTAACTGCCATATATAGCAACCTATTGGCTGTCAGAAGATACACACTTTCAATGCCACATATCAGTTCTGAACACACAGGTGCCTGACAGTGCCTGGCACACTCTATATATCAAACCATGTTTTGCACAGAAACAAAGGTATAACAGTATGTAAGACTATACAACAGTACATGGCACACTGTATGTGACACAATGCACCACCTAGCCACAGGAGGTATATATCATGCTAATGCATCATGAAATATGTAATCCATTGCAATGAATGTAAAGTCCACTGACAGTATTACCAGTATACCACACTAGTCGTTGATGGTGGACCCCTGCCTAACATATGTGCACATTTGTTAATATAGGTGGCATACTGCTGTACTAGACTATACATGTTGCTAGATATGCAGTTATATCCTGTAACACACATATGACTGAGGCCATGGTACAGGCATACCCACACACACACAGCAGACATACATAACAGACACAAAGGTATGGCAACCCAGGTGACCTTTACCTGTGTACCTTACAGTACTGTGTGTCAGTAGTTACCAGACCTTATGCCTGAGGTATGTAATCTGTGAGGACTACAGGAAACACACATAACAGTGGTGCTAATAAATGTGCATGTACACCATACTGTGCTGTTTAGGCATACAGCTTCAGGTAGTACTACAGTTCATACAGGAGTTGGATTCACCAGCAGAAACACCCAATAAGCATACATGTACTGCTTTAGCCTACAATGGGACACCCCAGTCGACAACAAGGGACTACATCAGACCGTATGGCATACTGCTTTTTCTGCCTACCAATTGCATACACATCTTTTGCTGGGATCACAGCTAGGACACATAATACCATGACAGAAACAGTTTCCCACTAAGCTATCACACATATACTGAATTCTGACACATTCACCAACACATTCACCATCACACTCAGTCAACCTCACATATCGATTATTGCAACAAGTACAAGTGGGTGTGTAACACTTCATAGGTAGGTAAGAGGCTATTGGCCTTAGGGCCTATAGAACTCTAGCCATACGCTACCCTGGCCTCTGACACACAGGTATTTAAATTTCACGTGGCCCAGTCAAGCAGAGACACTGAGGTGATTGCCTGGGTGTATTCACTATCTCCCATACAATCTTCAGGATTATTTATGATGACTGCTAATTAGTAGCTTTATTTGCTATGGATAGTTGGTTTGTTCCAGAGTATGGGATGTCTCTGAGATAGGAATCTGTCCCCCCAGCATGTGCTGTTTATTGTGGTCAAAGGGTTTGGGTCCCTAGAGCGTGTAGCTTGTACAGATTGTGATCTGTTTACGTGGAGCATGTCCAACAGATCTGGGTTTGACATAGTTTAGTATGTCAGTCAGAGGTCACCTCTGGGTAGGCGGTATGCAACACAGTCTAGTTGCGGGTTTGTGGGATGGTCTGCATAGGGCATCTGTTTGATGCTGGTATCACTCTTTGTGAGGTATGTCTGTGTCCTTTCCACTTGCTGTAGATGTCTTGTGAGGTACATACCACATGGGGCATTGTACTCTATACTGGGTTTTATGTGTGTGGAGTAGAGGGGAACACTGACCTATTTTTCCCTGGATGACACACCTTTTGTGATGACGTGTGCCACATAGATGGATTACATGACTAGTGTGGCACTGTGACTATCGAAGGGGAGACTACTGTCCACCTGTGTCCCATGGTCTCTTATCACACCTTCGGTGTTAAGTAGACTACCACCTATGTGGTAGTTCATGGGTACTGAGTCTTTGCAAGGAGGGATGCCAATGCAGTGTCAACATTGAGCTTGAGTCCATGGCTTTGTCACCAGGCATCTGTTGCAGTAATTATGACCCTGTCTCTCTCTCTCTCTCTATATATATATATATATATATATATATATATATATATATATATATATATATATATATATATATATATATATATATATATATATATATACACACACACACATACATATGAACATCCACTGCTGTACAAATAGATATACATATAGGCACATATACAGTCCACCTGTCATGGTGGGAATATCAAGTATGAGAAGGTTGTGACGTATACAGTTATGTCATAACATTGCACAGTGTTGTGCAGAATGCATTGATGGTGTTCTCAGCCCATGTAGCTTTAGCAGGTCTCACTGGCTGCAGCACTGCAAACCTGATGAATCATACCACAGTGTTTAACCACCACGTCATATACCAGCACTGTATGCTGTCTGGTCTGCCACACACTACAACCTACATAGAAATATGCACATAACAACCATCAACAACATATATATATATATAAAATATATATATATATATATATATCCACCTTTCACAAACAGTTGCAGTATGTCCCTTGCTCAGTGCACATGTACAGATGCTAATGTATCTGACATGGACAGATCTCTCCATATGTGTGTACCATACACACACAAGGACCACACTGTTGTAAGTACATGTACCTCATGGCTGACCTGTTGGGCCTTGCTGCAACATGAACAGGTGTCACATGTGAGCACACAGTAATATTAGAGGGTGTATACATAGCTGCTAATGCTGAATTAGCATACTAGCCTGGTACAGCTGTTGCCAATGCTAAGCTACACGTTAATATGACTATCATGCATTTGTTACTCTGTCACATCCATGTTTGCATAACCGTATGGGCTACTACCCCAAACAGACATTGTACACACTACTGTACAGAACACAGATAACATGGATCAGATGTTTGACATTTAATGCTGAACTACATATGTCACCGTCACATCCCACTGCACACAGCAACACACTCATTTCCCCATGCCAGTGGTTATGCAGGGCATCTGTGCATCAATACGTACTGCTGCCACATATGGATGATTCAAACTATATAGAGTACTCTTCATAAACATCTACTACATTTCAGAAATACATAGCTGTTACATACCTTTCCTTTGCATGTGTTTGTATTTGTTGCCGTATATCCTGGTATATTTTTTTCCCAATATACATTTTGCTTTCAATATCTCTTTTACTGTTCAAGATTTTTTGTAAATAGATTTTTATTTCAGAATATATTGATTTTCAATATTTTTTTTTCAATATAATTTTTTTTCTAAATATTTTCTTTCAATATATTTTTTCAATATATTTCTTTTTCAATATATTTTTTCAGTTTTTTTTCTATATATTTTTCTTTCAAAAAATTTTTTTCAATATATTTTATTTCAATGATTTATTTTCAATATAGTTTCTTTTTAATATTTTTTTCAATATAATTTCTTTTGTCAGTATACTAATTTGTTTTCAATATATTATTTTTGTTATATTTCTTTACTTTACATCACTTTTTCTTTTCTTTTTTTTTCTCTCTCTCCCTCCATACCTGCAATAGAATGATTGCATGTGTGGACATCAAGTACAGACTGCTTTTATATGTATCTGCACATGTGCATGTGATGGCTTCTGCACCAATTAGTGGCCACCATTTGGCAATTGCATGCAGCCTGCTGTGTGGTACTTGCAGTACTCACTGTCATAGCAACCCAGTGCTATAAATTGATAGGTCAGGTAGGCGTAGCCGTTTCAAAATTCCAGAGTGGGGACCATGCTTGTTTGCTGTGGACACTGTTGTGTAAGTCAGAATGTTGATATACTTCTTCTGTTGCTAAGGGTATAGCCAGTTATTTGTATGTTGTACTCAGACCTGAATGTTGCCTCTTCCAGTACACAGTTGACAGTGTAGAATTGTACTCACCCCTAGAAATGCTAACACAAGATACATGGGAGTATGGAGTTTCTTTACAACATCCACAATTAGCTGCCATACATATGTAGTTATTGCGATGTTTTCATTTGGCACATGAACTGTTTGGGAACAGCTATACTGTGGATATTAATGTACTCACTTCTGCACTGTTTGTGCTTTTTATTTTGTTGACATTATCACAGGATGCTCATGAAACTGGACAATTCCAGTACTGAGTATGCCTACCTACATCCTTGCTGTACTTAGAACACACTGGTAATTTGTACATTTGGGTGGGGATTGTCCTGCTATGATACTGTGTGGGGGTTGTGAAGTGCTGCTGTAACATTATTTACTGCTAGAATGTCTGGTTCTGTTATCACAGTCATGTAATGCAATTCCACAACAACTAAAGTTCCACAGAATAGGTTTGTGTTATAGCATTC
The DNA here is from genome assembly GCF_019279795.1 of Protopterus annectens. Lineage (NCBI taxonomy): Eukaryota > Metazoa > Chordata > Ceratodontiformes > Protopteridae > Protopterus > Protopterus annectens. Next base: position 860,450,152 of record NC_056734.1, read on the forward strand.
CTATCTTTCCTTTACATTCACACATTCTGATGCTTGATATATATATATATATATATATATATATATATATATATATATATTTCAGCAACATCCTGCTGTCTATCTACTGTGGCCTAGTGGTACTTCATGCAGTCTAGTGTGTCCAAGGTCCGCGTTTCGAGACTAACAGTGGTATTTTATTTTGCTGCTGAGCAGAACAAGGCCCCTCATATGCAGGGTGACTAAGGCACTTTTAAGCAGTTGTAAGCGGGTTTGCACGACGCTTAGCAATACTTAGCTAAGCGCACACATGCACACACTTGCTCAAACCCACTTACTACTGCTTAAAAGTAATTACTCCCGCTAACTCCCACGCTCATTTCTTTGAAAGAAAAGAAAATGGGGAGATAGGAAAGTGGTGAAAAAGGGGCACAAAGAGGGAAAGACAGTAGGGAAAACAGCTCAGGATGTGCAGGACAGGTGTAGGGAAGGTCCATAGCTGCCCATTTCTTTAACAGCAACAGCTGTGCATATACTAGTAATTTGGAAGGAATTTTGAAACCTTCCACCCCTGAGACAGGGGTGAGGACAACAAAGTATATTGTACTGCCAATTGAATTTCAGTTTCTGTGTCCAGCGGACATTTGTGCAAAATGGGCAGCTATTTATGGGGCATAATTTTTTTGTGGGAGCAGGTTGCCCATTTTTTTTTTTCAGGTGAGAGTGGAATGTGGGGTAGTGGAAGTAGGTATGTTTTGGGAGGTAGGTTGGGGAGGTAAACAGACAAGGCAAACAAGATGCATACAGGGGCGGAATATGACACATGGGGTGGGTGAACACAATTGACGGGAAAGGATGTTTGGAAATCGCAAGCCCATGAGTCCACAGATGGTAACAGTGGAACTGAGATCTCCACCCATGGGCAGTCACCACTGCACCTTCACAGCCCAGAGGGTGGCTGTGCTGGGGGCTGCATAGGAGGGGCAGGCTCACCCGTGAGTCACGCCACTCTTGCCTCGAGCTGGCATAGGGGATCAGTGACTGAATGCTAGATCTCCCTACGTACCACAGCCCAGACCATTCAGAGGGTGACAGGTGGCCCTCCTCTGGACATGCGTGCATGGGGGGGACAAGCCCCATCCCCTGCAGTGCTTCCACCCGAAGGTGGCACAGGGCCAATGGAGTAGGAGGTCCCGGGCTGGGCACCTGACCTGCTGGTGCCATGTGCCATCGCCGGCTGAGGTGGGACAGGTGGGTCCGCTGGGACCGGCCTTCCTATACGTTCTGTGTTTAGGTGTATTTAATGACAATATTGCCAACAGCATTCCAAATTAGTTGTAACAGCATGCAGTAATATTCCGATTAACCCAACACACCACAGTTCCAACAGTTGAACAGCAAGCATAACACATGCATATACTGAACGACAGTGGACATTCCAACAGCATGCAGGAATGATTGGTGGCAACAGGCCACCAAGATTGTGGTGTTTGAACAGGGCACATGCATCAAAGTTATGCAGATATTTATAAACCAATAGGACATGTGTCACAACAAATGTTTTGAGATTACACATACCCATTGAGGTGTGGATTTGCATTGTTTATGCACATACAGTAGGGTGTAAAAAGATACCTCCATTAACAACTTATATGAACTTATAGTTTACACTACATTCCTATTGACTGCAGGTATATATCCCCTACATGTATTATTACACTAGGCAATGTCCATTATGTTGTGGGATGTGTTTTGCTAGTTCATTATGTACCTGACCTGTATCTAATATACAAACTCTCCAGGATGCAGATGTTACTGCTATGTATTTATATATTTTATTTATATTCATATGTGTTCATATCTGGATGTGTTCAGGTAACATTATCAGTTATATTTTAACAGTCCCCTACATTTCTAGCAGCACACTGACATTTCCGGTGCACACAATTACAAGATAATCATGTTCCAGATTTACCTATACATGCCAGCCTTGAAACTACAGTTGAGGACTGTATATATGCTTAAGAGATACTGGCACTCCCTTCGTCCTCTTTCTATGGGCCTACCCAAGTGTGGGTTGACAGCGCTTAATACAACACTACTATTTCTATACTGCAAGAGTACATCAACATTTCAAAGAAAGTGACACGGACACACTACAGGTGTTATACCTTTATTAATTACATTACACACTTTTCTAGTGGCTGTCTCATTTATTTGCTATTACAGTGCATGCAGACATCTTATTCAAAATATATTATACCTTCATTTATAGTTTACAACACTCTTTTTCAGGCTCTCTCACATATTCTGTTTAACAATACATGCAGAGAATTAATTCAGGACTTATTATACCTTTATTATTGGGCTAAGACACTTTTAGTCAGGCTCTCTCACTTATTTTATATAACAGTACATGCAGAAAATTACTAACCTGCCTGGTGGCGCAGCCTTAGCAGCCTATCTGCATAGACTTGCTGATTCACAGCACAGACACCTGCAGCTGTGAAGTAAATGAAGTGATATTGAGACATATGCCTATCCATACTATTGACTACACTGGCAATTTTTACATACTTCAGTCCATGGCTACCTACTCAGTAGTGGGGCATTCTGCATCCCACAAGCCTCCTGTATCCATTGGTTCAGTTGGTCCTGCTTGCGTCTCTTCAGGTCTGCATGGTGATGTCTAACCTGCTCACCAGTCCGAGGGATGCCTGTGGCACTGGTGAGTACATGTGTGAGACAGTTCCAGGCCTCTGCTTCATATTCCGTGCCCTGGAACTGGCCCGGCAGGAATCTAGCATCATGATGATGGATGAGGAGCCAAACCATCACTTTTGACTCCTCAATGCCCCACCGTTGTGCTCGGAAGCAAGACCCCTCTCCGACACCAGCCATTCCTGCCTGCAGATGGGAGCTACAACCAGTTATTGTGAGTATTCCCACCTATGGAGCTTAAATATGCCTCATTTCTTGCACTTATTTGTGACTGGCCGGATTTGAAAGTTCTCAGCTGAGTGCACACCTGCTTACCACTGGGTAACCTTTGATTCATATGTATATGTGTGTTGACAGTCCATGAACATCAAATGCTGTCATGGCTTAGTGGATCAGTACTGTGATTATGGTGCACACTATCCTGGGTTCGAGACTTGTCATTGCTTTTTTATTTTACTACTGGCCTGACCGGTAGGGGGTGTGTCTGTGTTTAGCTGACTTTGCTCAACTTTCCCCAACATTGCTCGACTTTGCTCTACGTTGCTCTACGTCACCCGATGTTGCGCTAGTTAGTGCGGTGCGCACCTCCGCGCAAGCATGTTTGGTTTTCGCTAGTTGGCGCGATGCACAGCTCTGCGCAAAGCTATTGCATTAGTTAAACCAGTGCTTAGTTATGAGCAATTATTCTTAAATGTGCTTAATAGTGGTAAACGCTGCTTAGCAGTGCTTCACATTGCTTAAGATAGGTTACTTATGCATTCATTAGTATGCATGGCCGTTTCACCTTCTTATATATATTTAAAATATCTTTCACTACTACATAGGCCATTTCGATGCATTTTAATATAATTTAAAAGGTAAATGTCAGGAATTATTTTTATGCACGGATTTCCTACAGAAAATGGAAAGGGGAGTGGTGGGACTCGAACCGGGAATGCTTCCTATTTGTGCGAAGGCTCTACCACTACACTATTGCTTTTTGGCTTAATTTGCATATAAATGGTTTATTATCCTAGTCGATGTCTAAACTGCTAACTGTAGCTAAGCAATGGTCACACCCGCGTACACACGTGCAAATACCGGCAGCTATATGGTGAATAATAAAAAAAAATGTTTTACATTTTATTTCATTTGTATAGGGCTTTTTAATGCGGGGGAGTGCAGTGTAGGGGGTATACACATTTGAGCGGACTCGCTCATATCTGCTGACATTTGCAGAGTTAGGCACTTGCAGGGGCGTGAATATTTGGACTGCTAGGCAGTCTGACATGCCCCCTGCACTCCTACACGCTCTGTGTTAGCCTGGGAGTTGAGTCAGCGCATACTCATGCATATGCATGACGCGATGACGTCTAACTCTTAGACGGTAGTCTCCAAGTAGGACTTTGTTCATTCTGCACAGAGGATTACTGAATCCTCCCCATGTTCAAAGTAATAGAACTGGTTCCTTTAGATTTATGTTCCATACCTGTTCAAAGTAATAGAACTGGTTTCTTTAGATTTCCGTCCCATACATGTTCAAAGTAATAGAACTGGTTCCTTTAGATTTCCTTCCCATAGCACACTTTAAATAAGTGAACAATGTATAAATAGTATATAATGTGGTACATCTGTTGTACTACCCTGGGCTGAGACTGAAATATGTCCACTAGATTAGTGCTCTCTTGCAGTTAACAAATTCAAAATTAAGTAAAAAATGAAAACAACTTCCAGGGTAAAGTGCCCCTCCAAGAAACAAACTGCAAATGAATAAAAAACAAAAAAGAGGCATACCACGACAATCAAATTCAAATCGAATCGAAAATTTAAAAGTCTGATGAAGCATCCAAAGGGACGTGAAAGTGCTTATTCATGGAATTAAAAGGTTAGCTTTGATTGTTGTGGTGTGTCTCTTTTTTGTTTTTTATTCAAATTCAAAATTAAGTAAATTAAATAAAATAAATGTATTCAGATGAGTTAGCAGTACTTACTCTAGTACAGGGGTCAGGTGGAGAACTTGGGGTCAGGTAATGGAACTGTGGTGTGTGTGTGTGTGTTTGTGTGCGTGTGCTTATGTTTGAGTCTATATTTGGGTGTGAGTGTGTATTTGGGTGACTAGAAGACTGAGTGGGGAGTGAATGCCTATGGCTACTTGATGAGGCCCCAGCAATCAACTACCACAATGTGCAGATCAGTGATGATCTGCATATCACAGTAGTAATTGGTATTCAGAGACATGCAAAATAGCTGATAGCAAGGTCCTTCCTCATTGTGGGTAACATGTCTCTCAATTGCTGAATACAGCATCAGTGCAGCAGGGCTTCTTTGGCATGAGCAGTACACCCTTTGTTAGACCATTTTGTTAATCCTTGGGAAAGATTTCAGGCAAAATTTAACATCTAGGAAAGGCACATGAGATGATATTTTAGCAACTTCAGCAATTCTGAATTGAATTGAGTTTATAGTCAAAGTATGCTTATTAACTTTTTTGTGCTCACATTCAATATTTAGTAATGCTTTACACATTTAGTCATGGTGAATAAAATTCAAAACTATACTTCCACTTTTCCCATTATCCAACTAATACACCATTTCATATTCTTTTTGGCATCTGCATATGTTTGCTAACCTCAGTGAACAATTTTCTCTTACAAGCAGCTTCAAAATGCAGTGAGGTTAGATCTAGGTTGAATAAACTGGCTTAAAGTTTCAAGATTTGGCATTTTGCGACATTGAGACCCCATCTCTAGGATGACATTTGAATCAATTCACATTCATTTACTTCTAGAGTGATCTGGTTATTTTCTTTATATGAATAAACTTATAAATTTTCAATATCCCAGTTCTAATAGTTCTTCTTCCACCAGTAAACAATTTGAATCATCTGTCCCATCATTTTAAACAACATTTGACCACTGTCCATTAAACAAATGCTTTGGTGTCATTATACAGAGTTAAAAGTCATGTTAAACATCTTATGTAACACAAGTTTTGGTAACAGATTTTAACCCTGCTGATAAAATATATGTAGCATCATTAATATTAATATCTGTTAATGTCATACCTGCAAATAAGTCCTACGTAAAGCAGTATTTAAAATACTTGTGTCTTCCCCTTGGAAGTCTTACCCTCAGAGCCATTCTAACTGAATTTGTAGCTGCTTCTATCTCTCATGTGCCTATTATGTCCACATCCCATAAATCTTCCTCAAGGATATTGAATGGTTACTGATTACTTCAGCGGAACAAATTATTGATCTCCAAACTGACACAGAATATGACCTATTGGTGTGGCCCCATACCATGTGACAACTGCGAGGCATTTCATTGCCAATTAAATAGCTTAGTATAATTGCACAGCTTCTGTTCATGAGTTAACTTCTTTTTCATATGATTAATTATTACTTTTTCCAGCTTGGTGCTTGATTTTTTAATGCACTTCAGTTTGGGGGAGAAAAGGTCTGTGTGCACCTCTGCCTCTGTTTTTGCCTTTAAGTCCTTCGCCCAACACACTAGTCTCTTATGTTTACAGTCATCATAATTAGCATTTTCTTCCACTCTCGAGAACACTCAACACTGGCATCCACTCACTATCTTCACTTAAAAAGGGGTAGACAGGTCTTTTGTCATTGTGTAAACCTCTGTCTATTAACTCCATTTCAAATGTTCATGATTCAATTCCTTATAAAATACATACAGTTGTCTTAATTGCAAGTACAGCAATGTAGTTAGTTTGGATTGCAAAGAAATACGTTTTACTCCAGCCACATCCTCAAGCAACAGTTTACTCTATATCAGATTTGCATGAGAGATTACCAAATAAAAAAAGTTTCAGTTTCAATATGTCCATTTTGGTAACATTCTTAGTCTACCTTCAGTAATTCCAGTAATCATATCCAATATTATTCTCACTCCTTTCATAAAACAACAATTGAGAAACGCACAGCAAATATAAGTATGTAATGATGTTTTATCCCCCTTCACTCTTTAGCAAAAGCCTTCAAGCAGCGTGAAAAAAACCTTCACCTAGAAGTACAACTTGTGCATGCATAAATCATAATTTAATTAATCAGTTCATTACTAATCTTAATAAAAGAGTGACACTTACTTTACACATTCTCAGAGCTTCACTATTGTAACACAAAAATAAATGTAACCAAATCATTCAACCATTTTTAACATTTCCATCTATTAAATAACATTATAATAAATATTGCCAAGAGTTCAGTGTTCATACATCTTGTGTTCAAAATATTATATTTCAAAATTATTCATGCCTGTAATTTATTTAAAGTACTTTATTTCCATCTATATACATATGCTATGCTTCTAATGAAATATCTATACCCTTCCACATTCCCCAAGAAGTTTTTTTTTGCTCAAGTGTAGGGAGAATAAAAAAAGTCATTGCATTCTTCCAGGATTTGTGTATTTTTCATTTCCCAAAATAGTAGGTTTCCACTTGCATGCTGTACAGATCTTGAAATGGATTGACAAGATAAATGTCATGATGTCTCATAAGTTCATAGGTCCATATGTGTTTACTAGGCTAATGACCACAAGGGCCTTTGTAAGCCTAGCCATGCATCCCAAACCTCGGTCTTGTTGTTGACGTGTCTTCTCTTTGTATACCACTACAAACTCAAACTTACATCAAGTGAAATATGAAGACATTTGAAGAGTTTCAATATTTATTTTTCTGAATCAACACTTTATACTAGAATACTATAGTACACTAATACCAATAATATATTGCAAAAGTGATCAGAATGATGAGGCAGCTGGTAGAGCTGAAATGTTCTCAGTATTAGAAGAGATGAGAGTTATTTATATTCAAAATAACAGCTGAACATTTTTAAACATTGATTAGAGTTGAAAAAATGTTTTGATGTATAGTAATGAAAATTGTGTTTGTGGGGGTGTATTCATAGCACTGGAGAATCATGCAATCAAGCTAAATGAAATAGTTAAAAGAAGCAGAGTACTCTAGAAACAGCTAAGTTTAAAAGTCACCCAAGAACTAAAGAGATCATGTTGACATTCTTTGAGAAACATTTCAGTTTCTTAGAAGCCTGATGAAAAGTTGGCATAATAATAATACAACGCAAAAGGGCATTTGAAGTATACTGTGGTAAAGATGTTAGGTCCACTGGTATTGAGTAAACAAGCAAAGATAACAATGGTGGATTCTATGAGGTCTGCCATCAGTATATAACCACCGTGACAATACATGCCTGGTAACAGATGGTCAGACTGAGGGTAAAGATGCCTTTTATTATCAAGTCAATAATCTTGAGATAAGGTTGCACAAAGTTGTCCTTGTAGACATAAAAATGCAAAAACCTCTTTATTCCAGTTGCAGAGCTATCAACGTGAGGAGATATAAGACAATAACTTGCAAAGTAAAAATACTTTTAGGGTAAGGAAGCTCTAGCAAAGTAAAAAGAATTTTAGGGTAAAGGGCCCTTTTAATAATAGTTCCCCAAATACTCTAGTGATAGGTTTCAGCCACACCATAAGTGGAAATTGGCAGATATAATGGATTGAATGTATCTTTTCTGAGATCTTGGAAGCTGTTGCTGTGAAGGTTAGGTGAGAACCCAAGCACGTGACGTGAGTGAGATTGTAAGAACTGTGCAGGCACTAGAATAAATATGTAGGGTTAAAAATAATGAGCAACGATTTAGATAATCCAGTTTTAAAGCTGAAATTTCTAGACACTTAAGTTGTTTTGCCTAGACTAGGGAACTGGAAAACCTGGGTGGGGGAGGGGCAAAGTAATAGTATCAACTTGCCCACAAAAAGCCACTAGTGACAAAGATCCATGTCATCAAAAGGTTCAGTGGACAAAATACTATTCAATGAGAAAATAAAAGGCTAACTTGTCATAACAAGTAGCAGGGGGCAATATGGCAGACTGGACATACCTGGACCTTGCATGTTAGTAAATGGATAATATGTATAGGATCACCATGTGAAAAACAGGCCAAGTAAACTGAGTCATTTGAGGACAGAGAATAAGTAAAATTAATTAAAAGGCAAATGCGTTCTAAGCATCAAGAGCTAGTACACCCCAAGATCTCTTGGATCTCTCATTAGCTACTTCTATTGTCTTGTGCTACTAGTGTTACTTTTGTTTGTATCGGCATCCATTTCTTTTTATCTTGCAGACATATGGAAGTGCATCCACTAAATTAGAAGGGGACTGGAACTATTCAACATCGCAGGCAGGCATACCTCTACATACCACAGTGCATACACTTTTTTGAAATTATTTACAGATGTGATAGAATTTGTATTTTTTTAATAGTCCCTCTGTAGTTGTCATTTTTTTGTAAGGTATCCTGCTCAAAAAACTGCAGTATCTCCGGGTGGATGGGTTTACATCTGAATGGGAAGGAACTAAATTCTGGAAGTTGGAGTACAATTCTATGAATCCTGGCTATACCCCTGTCATTTGCGATTAAAAAACCTTGAAACCATGTATCTTATGTATTTAAATTGTCTGTGTTACTTACATATTTGAATTGGCTGTGTTACTTAATAAGAGAAGTTGGCTTTAAGAGTTTTTATAGCTTGAACAGAACAAGACAATGAAGACTGGGCATCCAGCCATCTCTGCGGACTCTGCCCTCTGAAAACGCTGTAAAAGAAACCCTTGATCTTCATGCACATTAGCAGGACAATCAAATGTGAGATAATGTTGACAAGGTTTTGTTTTCTGTAATTTTAGTGTCCTTGCAAGGCATTTTGTGTTTCTTTCGCTGAAGCAACTGTTAGCAGTGTTATTACAGTGAGTAATGGTAAATGGTTAAATCCAGGCATATACTTTCTATCTCTTTCTCTATTACTATCTCCATTTTTCTTTCTCTTTTTCTATTTAATTGTTTTTGACCAAAACACACAAAGATGGGTGAAGAGATTCTCTGAATGACTGTATTTTTATATAGTGTTATTGCACGTATACATTCCACATTCAGTCTTATATAACCTAGTGAAATTTAACAACAGAAGATTTTGGCTGGTATTCATAGTCATTTGTGTAAACGTGTTTAGAGTTTTGAAAGTGTACGCGAAGAAACACTGCTGACTTGCGATTTATAGAGGCCCATTATGCCAATGTGTGATGTAATTATGCAAATTTGTAAATAATAAAATGGAAACGAGGAGTGTTATAAGTTTTCATATGCTAATGAAGTATGTTTTACTGCATTTGCGATTGGTTCATAGGTTCATAGGTTCATACTAGGCTATCTGCCCTAGGGCATTTATAAGCCTAGCCAGAGTATGTCTGGCTTTCGCCACCCATTTTAAATTAATTTTGCTATGCCCTTTTTCGAGGTTAGTATACTGTGCCTCTGTCTAACAGTGACACAGAAGTGATACCCGGGGTAAACCTACGATCTCCCATCCACTCATCAAGATTCCTCTTGAAAAGAGTCAATGAGGGACTCTGCCTAACCTGGACTGGGATTTTATTCCAGAGTGAAGGGAGCCTCTGGGTTATGAATCTGTCCCTCCAGCATGTCCTATTTATTTCAGTGCTGAGGTTCAAGTCTCTTGAGCGTGTAGCTCGATGGGATTTGGATTTTTTGAGGTGCAGCATGTCCCTTAATTCCGGGTTGGACATGGCCTTATAAGTCAGGCACAGGTCACCTCTGAGCAGGCGGTATGCCACTGAGTAGAGCTGGAGTTTCTTTAACCAGGCAGCATATGGCATCTGTTTGAGCCCTTTGATCCTCTTGGTGAGGTACTTTTGGGGTCTTTCCAGTTGCTGCAGGTGTTTGGTAAGGTACATCCCAAAAGGGGCGTTGTACTCAATTATGAGCCTGATGAGGGATGAGTAAAGAGGCACGATGACCTCCCCTAATCTAGATGTGAATCCCTTCATGATTAGGTGGGCTATATAAAATGTTTTTCTAACCACTTTGGCCACGTGGTTGTCAAATGAGAGATTGCTATCAACTTGGGTCCCCAGGTCCCTAATTACTTCTTCTGTACTTAATGGATTATCACCTATGTGGTAATTTGTGGACACTTTGTTTTTGCCAAAGGGGATGACTATACACTTTTTGGCATTTAGCTTGAGGCCATGGCTCTGGCACCAGTTGTCTGTTTCTACGAGGCCCTTTTGGAGGATGCTTGTGTCGGCTGGAGAGTCGATTATGGCGCCCAGTTTGCAGTCATCTGCGAACTTGGTCAGCCACAGTCCTTTCGTGTTGGCCTGTACCTCCAAGAAATATATAACAAACAAGAGAGGTCCCAGGACTGAGCCTTGTGGGATGCCACTTGTAACTGGTTTGGAGTCTGACATGGCTCCAGCAATTCTAACCATGTGGGTTCTGTCCTTGAGCCAGTTTGCAACCCATCTAGTGACATAGGGGTTTATATTTAAGCTGGTGAGCTTATCTATAATGCCCGAGTGGGGTATTGTATCGAAGGCTTTTGAGGTCCAGATAGGCTGTGTGGACCACCTTCCCTTCGTCAATGGCCTTGGTGACTGTTTCAAAGAAGTCAACCAGGTTTAAGAGGCAGGATCTGCCCTTAACAAAGCCAAACTGGGTAGGATCCAGTGTCTGTAGGTCCCCAATATCTTTATTTTTGAGGTCCATGATGATCCTTTCCATAGCTTTGCAGACCAAGCTAGTCAGGCTTATGGGGCGATAGTTTCCAGGGTCCGTTGAGGCACCACCTTTGTGGAGAGGGACCACTGTTGCTGTACGCCACTCTTTGGGTACATATCCTGTAGTAAGGCTGAGATTGAACAGTAGTTTTATGTTTGGGTTTAGCTCTTCTTGGAGTTCATGTAGGATACAGCCTGGGACACCGTCTGGTCCCATTGATGCTGTGTTTTTTGCTTTGGAGGGGGCGGCTCCCACCTGAGCATCTGAGATGTCAGGGGGGCAGCACTCTGCTGGAATAGATATTTGCCCTTTTGGTGGGAGGGGAGAAGTTTGCGCTGAACCTGTCAGCTAGGATGTTGGCAATGTCTGTGGGATCAGTGTATTTTTTGTCATTTTGAACTAATTCTGAGCATATCTGGGAATTCCCACCCAGGTTCCTAACATAACTAAAGAAAGCCTTGTGATTATCCTTAGTGTCCTGTGCAATTTTTCTCTCGAAGCTGGCCTTTGATGATTTTATGAGTGCCCTTAGTTTTTTGCTAATACTGATCAGAGATGCCTTCCCTTTTTGGGATTTTGCTCTATCATGTAGTAGCTTCCTCCTTCTATTGTATAGTTTGTTTATGGCTGGGGTCCACCAGACAGGTCGTCTTGCCTTTGGAGGATTGGGTCTTGGTTTTATTTGGGATTGCATGATCCATGCAGTCCTGAAGGTGTTCATAGAATGCATTTATAAAGGATTCTGCAGTCTGGGCCGTATTTTCCACAGGCCCGGGGCTTTGAAGGATTCCACCTTGGTTTTGAGGAGTGTGAAATTTGCTTTAGAGAAGTTTTTCACTGTGGTTTTCTGGGCAGGGGGTGGGGTCGGGATGTGAATATCCAGTGAGATCAGTTTATGGTCTGATCTTACCAGTGAGGAATACACTTCTGGTCTGGAGCATAGAGTCCCCATGTTGGTGATGATCAGGTCCAGTATGTTTTCCCCTCTTGTGGGAGTGGTAACAAGTTGTTCCATAGCATTTGAGTTTATGAATTCTAGGAACCTTTGGGCAAGGGTGTTGGAGCTAGAGTAATGCTCCCAATCTATGTTTGGGTAGTTGAAGTCGCCCAATATAATGGTGTTCGGAGAGACCTTCATATTTTCCAGTGTTCTCAGGAAGGCCAAATGAGGTTCCTGGGTTTGGGAGGGTGGTCTGTAGCAGGCTATAAACTGGAAGGCAGTTTTACCCACTGTTAGTTGCACATGGATAGTCTCTGATGCTTTGTGCTTTGCCACCAACCTGGAGGTGTGGGTATCTTTGATGAATATCGATACTCCCCCTCCTTTTGTGGTTTGGTCCAAGTTTTGGGGCCAAAAAGCATGGTATGTGGTATAACCTGGTAGTGCTGGGGTGCTCTCGGGACCCCTGAACCAGGTTTCTGTTATTGCACAGATATCGATGTTCTCCATGCTAAGGAAAGTTTCAAGTGCGTGCATCTTGAGGTTTAGACTTCTAGCGTTGAGTAGCATTACTCTTAGTTTCTTATCCCTTGTGATACTTATGGAGGTGGGTTTGTCTTTTGAGCCTTGCCTAAAAAAGGCACTATGGGGGTAGCAAGAGCCTTTGCCAATATCCGAAAGCCCAGGGGTGACAGGTGCAAGCCGTCCCTAGCAAAGCATCGTGGCTTGTCGTGCATATCATCCCAAGGAGATAGGCATTGGATCCCCTTTGAATGACACCAATACTTAAGCCAATTGTTGAAATTGATCATCTTGTCTTCATACTGTGGCATCATTCTTGATGAGGGTAAGATGCTACTCAAGGTCAGGGTCATACCAGCCTGGGCTACATGCTCAGAGAGCTCCTCTATGTCTCTTTTCATGTAGTCCAGGGAGGTACGTCTCAGGTCATTCACAAAAGCATGGACAATGACTGAGTCATATTTGTACTTGCCTTGGAGTGACCTGAGTGCTTGTGTTATGTGGTGGAACCTAGCGCCAGACAGGCTGCTCACCGTGACCTTCTCCTTGTTCAGCCTGGTGAGCAGGACGTCAGTGTGCCTGATGATAGAGTCACCTATTACAAGTGTATCAGGTGTGTTGTTTAGCCTTAAGGGCTGTGACTGTTTGGCACACTGGCTTTGTGAGATATGTGTTGCACGTGTTTTTTTTTGGGGTAGCGGTTGGTTGGGTGTCTGCTTTGGAGGTCTCTGCTGCTTAGGCAGATCTTTATTTAGAGCCTCCGAGTATGTTTTTGTGTGATTATGTGTTTGGTTTGCTGTCGTGGTAGGTCTATTTGAGACTGGAATTGTAGTGAGTGTAGTTTCCTTCTCCTCCTGACTGGTTTTGCCAGTACTGAGTTGAGAGAGCTTAGCCTCCAGTTTGGCTATATGGTTGCATCTCTCACATGTGTTGGAATTTGTTGGGAGGAGGAGAGGGTTGTCTGTGTACATGAGGCAGTTGTAACATTGCCTCAATATTCCCATATTCACCAGCTGGACCAGAGAGGAGATTGACAACTGACCTTTGGACATGCTAGAATAATATTGGGAATTCCTTTATAATTGAAAACAAGGGCCAATGGGGAGCGAGGGTGTAGTGCTTTTAATTTTTAGTGCTGACTTATAATTGCTTTAGTGAGCAAGTGCCAGGTAACAAGTGCAATGTGTTACAGGTAACTTAAATGCAAAAACGACAAACAGTAACTTTCTTTCAAGCGAAGCAAGGAAATAAGTACAGTAAGCAATGCAGATATCACTAGGGATCCACAGAAGAGCTGAGAAGCCGTGTTTTAGGTGGAATTAGCGTTCCAGGGAAATAACAAGCATACAAACAAAGCTAGATTCAGCAGGCCTGGATCTAGTCTATGCTACAGAAAACAAGGTGTACCAATTTCAGTAAGATACAGTTCAAATATTTAGGCACTATAAACCTTTAACCAGAAATTCCCAGCTCAGAAGGGCAGAGTCCAGCCTCTCCTCCCACAAGAGTGCAGACCACGAACCTTCTTAATGTAAAATAACCGGCCTGAAGCCCAAGTGCTTAAACCAGAGCTAATACACTTTAAGAATAACAGACACTGAGCTCTCAATCAGCAGTTCCCAACTTAGAAGGATGAAAGCTACCTGTCCTGCCACCCCAGTGCATGCCACAAACCTTCCTAATGTAGAACAACTGGTCTGAAGCCCAAGTGCTTAATCCAAAAGACTTAGAATGATAGCTACACTTTAACCAAGTTACTACCAAGCAGTAATAAATACAACTGAATACTTTAAATAATGCCTGGATTAGTGCTCAAGTTATACAAACAAAGCTAGATTCAGCAGGCCTGGATCTAGTCTATGCTACAGCAAACAAGGTGTACCAATTTCAGTAAGAAGCAGTTCAGATATACATGCACTATAAGCCTTTAACCAGAAATTCCCAACTCAGAAGGGCAGAGTCCAGCCTCTCCTCCCACAAGAGTGCAGACCACGCACCCTCTTAATGTAAAATAACTGGCCTGAAAGCCCAAGAGCTTAAACCAGAATTAATACACTTTTAGAATAACAGACACTGAGCCCTCAATCAGCAGTTCCCAACTTAGAAGGATGTAAGCTACCCGTTCTGCCACTACAGTGCAGACCACAAACCCTCTCAATGTAAAACTGGTCTGAAGCCCAAGTGTTTAAACTAAAAGGCTTAGAATGAGTTACACCAAGCAGTAATAAATACAATTGAGAATGTTTAAGTTGATGCAAAAGCAAAATAAAGTAGGAAGAAACACAAGTACAGTAAAAGCAGAAGGTGCAAGCTGGCACACTTGAATATGTAGCAATATTCGTCCACACACAGTTTGAAAAAATGTAATTAAATTAAAGAGGACTAAAAGCAAGTGCAGAAAGGGTTTATTAGGTAGAATGCGGTAAAGAGATGTCTTAGGGGAGTGTCTTAGATCAAATCTACAGTGGGGCGGGCACTGCAAAAGCCACCAAATTTAAACTGCAACCAAGAATAGGGAGGGGGGGTGGGGGAACAGTTTCAACACAGATGTAAGGAATGTGCAAATTATAAAAAAATATATATACTGTTTTCTATAGATTTGCAGAGCAGTAAGACACAGATATCAAGCAGACAATTTAGCTCTATAATACAGAATAACACAGAAAATATACTTAGTTCTATAAACTTGAATATAGCTCTGTAAGGCTGTCTCTCAAACTAAGGTTCCAGTTTGAATACAGGTTGTTAATTAAAAGGAGACACAGCACTAGCTAAATTATATCAGCTGAAAGACAAGGCAGGAAAAGAGGGGGTGGGGGCAGTTTCAACACAGATGTAAGGAATGTGCAAATTATAAAAAAATATATATACTGTTTTCTATAGATGGTAGTCCATTTTTCCCCAGTTTTCAGCACAGTCACAGATGCGCTATATAAAGCGAATCATCGCCAAATCTATCAGTGTTGCAATCAGTGAAAATGCTATCAATTGCAGTGAGCTGTACAGTGAGGTCTGAGTTGCTTGTTTTAGCCAAAACTGCTTGCACCCAGTGGTGCTAGTGTGCCAAGAAAGCAAAAATATAAGCAAAGAATTACTCATTAGAACTTCGATAAACAGGAGCTCCTTGATAGGTTCAGGGTGGACAGGGACATTATAAGGCTCTTAGTGGGAATGTCTAACCCCGATAGGGGTACTGGAGGAATGTGTGGACTTCAAATTTCTCTGGACACCCAATGATGTATAGATTTCACTATACTTGCTACGGAGACTTTACAGAGACAGACTGGGGACATGGGAATCTCAAAGCTTCTGCCTCGAGGACACTGTAGCAGTTCCTGGATGTACTCTTGACATATGTGGATCAGTGTATTTATTTCCCATGTCACTTCAGGGCCAAGCCAGGACTACAAGTGTCTTTTATGAGCTGGCACATTTCCCTGAGGTACTTAGTGCAATGTATTGCACCCATGTTGCAATAAAGGCCCCTCCTCATCCACAGGGATGGAGCAGTACTACAATTGTTAGGGCTACCATTTCATCAAATGCTACGTAGTGTGTGATGCATGGGGGTGCATCACCAACATCTCTGCCTAGCATTCTGGCAGTATACATGATTTCCATATCTGGAGCACTAGCTCACTGTACCACCACTTCCTGCATAGTAGGATGCCCAATGGTCATCTTATTGGTAAATGGAAACTTAATTTTTTATATGGTATTTAAGTAGCTGTTCATATTAAATTGTAGTCCAGTATGGTAATGTTTACTTTCTCTTTTTATCTCCCCCATTTTCTCACTTTTTTATAGGTGATGCTGGATATCCACTGGAGCCATGGCTCATGACTTCAAGGAGAAATCCATCTGAAGCTACAGAAGAGACATGTAATACATCCTTGTTTCAGACCCATACTATCATTGAGTGGGTCTTCAACCTACTTTAGAGCTGTTTCAGGTGCCTGGATGAGTCTGGGGGTGCCTTATAGTTGCCCCCGTTACTGCATGCAGGATGTTTACTGCCTTGTTGCATTCTGCATAATATGATCATGTGCCAGTCTGGTTTTGAAATGACCCATTTTTTCAATGCAGCTAGTTCTAGTCCCAGTGTGATTAATGATGACCAGCTGGGAGCAGTAGTAAGGAATTCCATGTGGCAGGCTTGTGCATGGCATGCAGCTGTGCAGGTAAAGAGGTGGCATCTAATATCAAACTGTGGACCATGACATTCAGGTTAGTGCTTCCGTTACTGAAAAAAATACATAAAGTATAATTGATGCATCCAGTGATATCTATACTATGCTTTATGGTGCGTGGTTTGCTGTTACTGTTCATCTGATGTTCTCTTTCATCTTAAAATATATATTTTTAATTATTACCTGTTTTAATAATACTCAAGCTGTTGACATGCCTGACTGCTCACTGTTTCTTGTTCAGTGATGTTGAATGGCATCACATCAAAAAATAACTCACAATTTGTCTGCTGTAATGAATAACTTCTGCTTAATGATTAGTTAGCTATAAAACAGTACATAATACTGATAATGAAATACTTCATGAGGTAACACATTGCAAATGTATATAATCCTTTCATTTATATATATGTAATTTCTTCTTATTTTATTCTGCTGTACTGCACATCAAATTACTTTCATAGTGTCATACAAAATAACTTCTGACTTCAGAAACTATCAGCATTTGTACAGTAGGAAGGGTGTAGTGGCAGCAGTTAAGTTTACATGGCAGGATGCTTATTTTATTGTGTCATTTCCTTGTGATATATTTTGCCTGAAAATGTTTGTTCATTATTATTTTGAAAATTTAGGTGATAGTCACCGGAAGGAATAGTAATCCATGTTGCATTGTTTTTGTCAAATGTTCATTCATGGTGTACCTAATAGTTTTACAGGGATGAACTGAATATATAAACTCCCTCAATCCCCATTCCAACTAAACAGAAAGGTGTGTCAATGAATGTAATTCACAAAAGTTCATGATAAGATGAGTCATACACATCTCCCATTGACAGGTGTGGTGATGGTGCAACTGAGTTGGAAAAGGGGCTCCCATAAGAACTGCAAAATTAATTAGACTGGGAGAACAAGATGGCTGCTGTCTTGTAAGCAGTGTGACTCTTTAGCTCTGCTACTCTCAAAAATATTGCAAACAAATCCAATGGGAGAGAGGTTAAAGTAGCATTAAATAACCTTACTGAAGCAACAAGGATCTTACCTGATTTAAGTATCTGCGTCCGGCTTGGGTTGCTGAAGTCGTTGTTTAAAGGATTGATTCTGATTTTTTTTCTTTGCTGTTACTCCCTGCCTCACTGCGGCCTGCTGTACATGTGGTCTGGATCTTTGGGGCCTATTCTCAACTGAAAATAAAAGAGACAAAAGGGAAATCCAGATATGTCTCAGGATCTTGACTCCATGGAAACTCAAATTACTAAAGCGAAATTCTCTGCTATAGCATCTCCAGAGAAGGATGCAACTCCTAAAAGAGCTAGAATTGCCAAGCAACAGGATAATTCAAAACCACTAGCAAAAGTGAAAACTGACCCTACTAACATGGAAGAATTAAAGTTAGCTCTACAACCTACTCAAACAGCAATTCAAAGCTTCTCACATCAGCTTAAAACGTTTGGTGAATCCATTGACAGAATACTAACAAGAATTGCTAAAATAGAAGCAAAGGTGTTTGACAATGAGTTAAAAATTGAACAACTACAGAAAGAACAAAAAAATAATGCTACAAATATTATGGTTATGCAGCAGAAATTATTGGACCTTGAAGCAAGATCCAGACATAATAAACTCATTTTAAGAGGCATTCCGGAGCATATAGATCAACTTGTATTACTGGAGAACATTTCTGCAATTTTTGCTTTATTCCTAGACAAAGCACCTCTCTCAGATCAAATAATAATTGAACGTGCCCATAGAGCTCGAAGACCACCTTCTGATAAATCTAAGCCGAGACCTGTATATGTGAAGATTCTCAATTAACAGCATGTTAACAAATTACTAATAGCAGCTAGAAACAAAAAATTCATAGAGTGGAAGGGCTCAAAAATATTTCCCTCATCTGATCTCCCTGCACCGATTAAACTGGAGAGACAGAAACTAGATCCCTTTTGCACCTACTTAATTAAGAAACAAATTAGATTTCAGATGAGATATCCCAACACTCTTACTTTCTTTTATCAAGGATCCAAATTCTCGGCTCAAAACTGCAAGGAAGCATCTGCAATTTTTATGCAAGCATTTAAAGAATGTCCGGAATTATTGGGGCAAAACTAGTAACTGTTATATAGCTTGCGATGATGCCGGAACGTTAAACATTAAAAGTTTATTCTGCCTTGTTCCTAACTCACCATAATGATGTTCGGATCTGGAGTCAACACATTGCCTTGAGAGATGGATACACAGCCCTACTCCCTCATGGCATCCTTTGGAATGCACTCAAAATCCCAACTGTCCGCCATGTTGCTTATTATCCTGAGGAACTTTGACCTATGCATTTCCCATGAGCAGAGGGGTCTCTTAAAGGGGTAAGACTCTCCTGTCTCTAATCAACGATGTAATGGCTCTTTACTGCTGATGCTCTAAAACGCCTGGACGTTGAGGATCTATGATTTGTTTCGAAGCAATCAGACAGACTTGTACAGGACTCATTTAATAGGAAGTGACTGGTTCTAATAATTTCGGTAATTTAAGCATTCGGTTCAGCGAGCGCTGTTGTAACCTGCATCATGATTCCTTCTATATTATATGATTGAATAGCCAAGTTCATTTTATATTTGTTAGATGGGAGAGATCTCAGAGTAATGTTTTTCCCATAGAAACAAAGGCGGTATAATGTCTGACTGGGAGCGTAATGTGTCACAAACAGATTTACTGCTGCACATTTCAGCATTTCATTTATTCTACTGAACTGGTTGAGGTAGTTGTTGCAACACTTTCAAAGCATCCTGTAGAAGTGGATGAAATTCAAACTCAGCGTAGATTTTATAATTCTTATTCTGTTCTTTTTGTGAGTTTGTTTTGCATGATGAAGTACAGTTTGAGCAATGGGTTTAGACTGGATCAATTTAAATGTATTTCACAACAGTATACTGCTCCTTTTCTGTGAATTGCCCAAATTTACACAGTCAATATAGGTACAATATAATCTAGGTTTTGAGACAGCTTTGAGGGTCCACCTAGAGTGGATCATCACATATTGTGGTATAAATGCACAGTTTCTATTTGATGGTAAAGGTGATGCTACAGCTACTCCTTAACTATATCAAAACCTGTTGTCTTGTTAGCAGCGACACTCCCTCTGGGGCAATTTGCATTGTATATACAAGTGAACCATTTACTTCCTCTCTCAGATTTTCCCGATTGGGGATAGCCGTGGCCGGTCACCTGTTTGCTCGGGGCTGGTAGAGGAGTTTTGTGGTGTTGGGTTACTGGCCTGGCACTCGGTATTACACAGGGGGCACGCTCACATATGCTCTCACACCTGGAGCCAGTTCGGGGTATTCAATTCATCCGCAGCATCTCTTTAGGGAGAGGCCCATGTAGTTGCGGGGAGGTCATGCTGACTCTGCTTGGAGGGTGCCCCGGTTGAGAATTGGACTGGAGGGTCTCTAGCTGTGAGGCGGTAATGCTGGTCGAAGCACCACAATGGCTGCCCCTCGCGTTCCTTTTATTACTAACCCCTAATCTAGGCATGTAGATGTACTCATTAAAATGCTTGATTCACACATCTAGAATGCAGTGGCACAATTTTGAATTGAACACATCTGCATAGGATACATTACGAATAGTTTGTAAGATCTCTGTATATAAATTAAGCTCCGTATCTAATTATTTTTACATTTAAATGCATTTCTTTTTTTCTAGGTAATGGTTGGTTATATGTGCATAAGGATCACAGAATACCTCTCACAAATTAATTTGGGGATTATGGTTAATCCCTTTGTAGCACCCAGCCTTGGCAGAAGGCTCAGCTAGAACAGTGAAGCCCTTTCACAGTTTCAGTGCCTTTTAGTGGGCTGTTGTTCTTAAGGTACATAACTCATAGTACACTCCAAGATCTTTATAACGGTGGTTAGGTAAAGAGCGGTTTGCCTTGTATTAACTTGGGTTAAACAATTTATATTGAAATAGCGTTCAGTAATTTGTAATTACAATTATATTCACTGATGCTGATAAACACAATTTTAAATAAATAAGTTCATTAGAATGGTATAAAGCATTGAGAATATTTGAAATGCTAATAGCCTGTGAACATAGGTAACTTATCAAAGAAAGTAAAGTACTGAGAAAGATTAAGAGATGCTGTGTAAAATATGTAGAGTGCATAGTACATTATTTGAGTGTCAACCGCTTCTGTTCATGTTTGCACTTATAATCTATATGATTAGACATTAATAACGTCTCTTACCGCTCAATTTGAGTAATTATCTCAAATAATTATTGCCATGGATAAATAATAGCAGGTCTCTGATGTAAGTCATATTATTATGACAATGTTGCTTATGCACCTACTCCGTTTGCAGGAAATATTAATAGTGTTAGTATTACTCTTTCTGGTGCTAGAACTATAGCTTTGATTTTTGAAATACTACTATTAGTGCTGTATAATCTTAGGTTTTAATGATTATTGTAGCGGAGCTATGAGTATTTCTAAGAACTGCTTGGGATAGATATGCATTTTAGTTTCTGGTGTTTTAAGAATTGTTGTCTGGGACTAAACTGTTTCCCCCTTTGGGAGAGACCAAAGAATTGCTATTAAAGGCTATTGAATTTCATTTTACTCTTTATTTTCCCCGAACCTTCAGGGCTTTGGGGTAGGTGGATAGGCACGAGTATTAAGCAGGAAGGAATTTTTATACTTGCCCAACTTGTCTTGTCATCCTCTGAGAAAACAACAGTTAGTAATAAATTCTC
This sequence comes from Protopterus annectens, assembly GCF_019279795.1. Taxonomy (NCBI): domain Eukaryota; kingdom Metazoa; phylum Chordata; order Ceratodontiformes; family Protopteridae; genus Protopterus; species Protopterus annectens. The sequence goes on from NC_056734.1 coordinate 860,471,849, forward strand.
CACTCTCTTTATTTCCTTTAATTTACTCATGATACTTAGCATATGTGGGACATAGAATCATGGAACATCAAAGGCTTACAAGCACCCAATAAAAAAAAACTTTTTATGCATCTGTCTCTCAAATCTACATCTAATATTGTTTTTATTCAGGAAACACACCTTTTTAATCATCAATGGGAACACGACAGAGCGATACCTTGGATTAAGAAGATCATAGCTTCGGGAGCTGCATCCAATAGTGCAGGAGTAGCTATTATAATTAAAAATAGTTTTTTGTATGATATAGTGAAAACTGACACAGATAATGAAGGTAGATGGTGTTATTTTATTACGACCTGCCCTAGTCTTGACAAACCTGTGTTAATTTTTAATATATATGCTCCATGCACAGCCCAACAGAACTTCATTATGCAGATATACAACCTATTTACTTTATTTCCTAACCACTATTATATTGTAGGGGGAGATTGGAACTCTGTACAAGACCCTAAAAATTATAGAACAAATACTAAGGCCAAATTTAATATCTCTGCAACCATATCTCTATCAGAACTTAAGGAAGACTTCAACTTATTCGATCCTTATATCTTTTTAAACGCTTCCCATAAAAGTAATAAATTCACCTTTTTCTCCAATTGCACCAAAAGTTGGTCTAGGCTGGACTTTTTTCTGATTTCCTCAGTATTTCATAGCCTAGACATTTCTTTTGCCTGTTTCCCTAGAAGCATCTCTGATCATTATAGGATCTCTCTTTCTATTCATTGGCAGAACAAAAGTTCCACAAAGAACATAGCTATCTCGTGGCAGGTAAACCCCAACCTTCTTATGAAGGAGGAGATTACTTCTCAAGTTGATTCTTACCTGGACCAATTTCTAAAATCCACTGGCTCCTTACAGTCTCTTTTAGACTGTGAGTGGGCTGCAACTAAGGCTATGATCAGAGGTTTTCTCATTAACAAAGCCTCATACTATAAGAAGCTTCTCAACAAAAACGAATTTGATATAACTTCTAAACTCTATAAGATAGAAACTGAAATTCAGGAAAAACACTCCCCAGAATTGGAGGCTCAAATGATATGGTTACAAAAAGAACTGTTATCTTTACATGCGGATAACCTTAACTTTCATGAGATTAAATCGTTGGCCAATTACGTGGATCTAGTTCAATTCCCCTCCAAATTTTTGGCCAGGGTAGTTAACCTGAATAGAACATCCCCTTTTATATCAGAAATTTACTATCAAGGGAAAGATTATCAGAAGACTAAGGAGATTATTAAAATATTCGAATCCTTATACACCCAAATTTATGGTCCTACGGGAAACTCATATAATAAAGAAGAGCTACAATTTCTTTTTAACAATCTAACCTTCCCTAAACTATCCGAGAATCAAAATAAACTCCTAGATAGAGAAATATCAATACAAGAAATCACCATGGCTATTAATAGTCTTAAACCTAACAAATCACCTGGCCCTGATGGCTTTACAGCCGAATTCTATAAGACATTTATTACAAAAATTTCTAAGGCCTTGCTTTTGTTGTTTAACTATATCACGTCCTCTGGATTTAAGGATATACATTTGAATGCCTCTAGAACTATTCTTATTCCAAAACATAATGCTGATCCTAAAAATCCGTTTAACTTCAGACCCATTTCTATAGTTAATATTGATATGAAGATATTGGCCACAGTTCTAGCGAATAGACTGAAAGCAGTTATCCCTTTTATTGTGTCACCTGAACAATCTGGTTTCATTTCAGGTAGACAAACTAATGATCACACCCTATCTTTGGAAGCTATGATATATCTCTCTTCTATAAATAAATCCCCTTTGTACGCTTTAGCGGTTGACGCCTCCAAAGCTTTTGATCGTATTACCACAGAATTTTTATTTGAGACTCTTCCCTTTTTTAACATTCCAAACTCATATATTAGTAAGATTAAAACCCTATACTCTACTCCTTATACTATTTTACAAATTAATAAACAGAAATCTAATAGAATTAAAATTATTAATGGTGCTAGGCAAGGCTGCCCTCTCTCCCCATTATTGTTTAACTTATACATGGAGCCATTATTCATCCTATTCAAACAGAAAACATTTCATCACCCACCTACTTTGTTTAATACGAACATCTTTTTCTCGGCATACGCAGATGACTTAAACATTTATTTTACACTCCCTTGTTCTGACCCGATTAAAATCATATCTTCCATCAACACCTTTTCTAACCTCGCAAATTATAAACTCAACAGAGATAAATCATTAATTTTCCCAATAAATATTCATTCCGCGTTACCTAATATATATATGTTAATACAGGTTTTAACACTAAGCAACATCTGCTATATCTAGGTATATCCTTCTCTCAAGGGAACTCCAATTATTATCAGGACAATATAGCCAAATGCTGGTCACGTGTTCAGAGTGATCTTAGCAGATGGGCCAAACTTAAGCTACCTTTTTTGGCTAGTACTGCAATCATTAAAATGAACATTCTTCCTAGATTCCTGTATATATTTAATGCAACTATTAGCATTATACATAATAACTTCTTTAAAAATATTATATTTCTCCTTTCAAAATTTATATGGGACCCTAAATCTGTCAGGATTAGTTATACAAAACTTACCTTCCCTAAGGAACAAGGAGGCCTGGGCCTACCTGATTTTAAAACTTACTATGAGATTATAAATGGTAGTAGAATCTTAAATATCGCCTCCTACAATAAAGAACACTCACCCTGGGCCCCGGCTTGGGTTGTCCTTTATATGTTAAAGCCTTGAATTTTAACCCCGCAGCGCTTCCCTTTTTGAACAAAGCAAGTATGGGTAATATTAAGCTAATAAAAGGTATTTTATTTAGTATAAAGTCTCTTCAGAACCTTTTCAATTCTTTAAATTTGATTCATTCCTATAACACTCTTCAACCACTCCACCTTAACCCTAACCTAAGATTGAACGAACATATGCTAAATCTGGACCAATACCCCCTTCTCAAGAACACTTCTATTTCCGATCTCTTTCCTTTTAAACACCACTCACTTTCTAGTCTAAGATCTAATCTGAATTTACCTAAAAAATATACGATTATATTAAGACAAATTAGAGAACTTATACGAGTTTATTTGGAACACCCCATGGTATCTGATAAGGATATATCAACTTGCAAAACATTGTGGAAATTGTTCCTTTTGAAGAAAAAAATGATTTCAAATACTTACAAGGCTATTATGACACAAATCCCATAATGAGCTCATTTTCTCCAATTATTGGCTAAAAATTAAACCTTCTATTAACCACAATCAGATCTCTAAAGCTATAAGGATTAGCTCCAAACATATACCCTTAAAAAACTGAAATATACACAGCTCATGATAATGAATAATGCGTACTTTACTCCTGATGTTCTTAATAGAATTTTCCCCAACTACTCCCCTAAATGTCAATTTTGCTCTAACCAAACGGATGATATTTTACACATATTTTGGAGCTGCAAATGTTCATACAAGCTATGGTGCACTTTAAGAGTGTTACTCGAGAAAATTGGTTATGAAAAATCTACCCTTTCATGGGAATTTGCCATTCTTCACATTCCACCTACTGGTCTCTCCGACTGGAATTATAAAGTCCTGATCCCTATTTTTATGTTAATTAAATATTATATTTCTTTGAATTGAAAAAACAGGCACTCTTTATCATGGGGAGGCTTTAAATCTCTTGCTATTAAGCACCTTAAAGCACATAAATACTTGTTCCACAATATTAATCACAAACCAATACTCAAAGAATCGTGGAGAATTTTATTTGATCATATATTAAAATGATGGCATGTTACTGTATGTTCCAATACCTACTACCTTACTGTACCTGTTTTATATTTTATATTTTGTTGGGCAAAGTATATCTATAGATAGTTTTTACTGTTTTTATTGTGTTCTTGATGTGTTTAGTAGATATAGTGTTTCAAATGTGTTACATGTTGTTTGTGTAGTATGTTATCATAAAATTACTTAATAAAGAGAATTTTAAAAAAAAAATAATTAGTCTGATGTTGTGACCTACTTGAAGGTTATCCTGCTATCACTGACATGACTCTGCTGTGTGACTTTGATTCTGACCTGGAACATGAGGTTCTGCTTGGTGTAGGTGACTGCTGACATGGCCTGTGTAAAATGTGCTGTGATTGTTCTCTTTGACTACTAACAATATTGTCTTCAGAAGCAGTGCCAGTATTGTGTGATCTCTCCCTATGTGTTTGGACAGTGGCCCATCCCCTGCCCCTCATATGACTGAGTCTAGCTTCAGTCTGGCATGTCCTAACTGGTGCACGGATGGAGGTGGTAACTGATACTTGGTGTGCCACCATACTACGTATCAGCATGACCATGGCATTTTCTCTGCTCTCTGCTATTTCAAGGTAGTGCTGGACATCATCAAGCATACCCTGGATGACTCTAACCATTTATAGATAACTCTCTGTGGCAGTGGTCTGAGCTCTAATAATGTCACGGTACATTTCTTGTTGGGCGGCCAATGAAATGTGTTTCCTGGGGTAGTTGTAAGTAATTCTTGTTTCTGGCTCCCATTTATAAAGGTGTCACTGTGGACACTGTGGCATCTGAATGTCTGCCATCATCCTCAAAGTGTTCTGCTGGTTGTGGAAATACTGGTCTAGAGGTGCAGAGGCATTTTTCTTTTACACAGCCACTATGTCAAGTTGAGCTTGACTTTGACTTGTACTGTCACTTTTTGCAGAGTTACTAACATGTCGTGGTGTGAGACATCATGCCTTTAAACTTGGGCACTGCCTGCCACTTTCTTAGGCTGCCTCATAAATACAACTATATTATCATCAGCAGCTACAGCAGTATCAACAGTCACTCCACTGCTGATATCATCCATATTTAATGATACAGTTGAACTATTTGTTTCCGATGCTGACTCTGTAAAAAAGATATTATTAGAAAACATTAATAACAAAACAATAATAATGTTACAGCATACAGTGCCATATGCTTTACAAGGAGTTGAGTGGAAACTTACTATGAACACTACCTTCATTTTCATTATTTGCTGATGTACAAGGCTTACCTAATAATGAAATGTGTGGTGTTTAATGACATTACCCCTTGTCAGAATTCAAGTCTCTTTATATAACTATATGTTAATAATGTTATACCAATTCCTGAGCATATAACTGTAACTGCTGCTGCAGACATTAATTAGATGGAACAGTGTCCACACCATGTCTAATTATTCACCATCTTCTGTATCATAGTCATCCCCACAGATAGACAGAAGGCCTTCATCATCTGGTATTAACTTAAGATTTGGAGGCCCCTGTATTGGTTTAGAAATTGCATTCTGCCTGTCCTTGCTTCTAGCATGTCCTACCATATCATCTGCTCTTTTCTTGCACTGTGCCAGTGCTAGGTTTCTGCCTCCAACTGCATTCATTTCAACAATTACTTGACTCCAGGCCTTATTCTACTCAGCTTTACTAAAAATAATCTTCCCATATATCCTAAGTGCTGCCATGAGGACATGATTTTCCTCATGGATGAATTTATCGTTTCTGTGCTTTGATCCCTTATTCTCCATCAGTACTACATAAACTAAAATAGACAAAGGAATAATAAAGGGCTACTGTCAGACATTGTAATAATAATGTCTGATGTCATCAGCTGTTAAACTACAAACCAGCTATTCCTGCACCCACGGACACTGTTACTTAAGACAAACAAATACGAATAACTAATTGAAATCTCAATATATCCATGCAAAGTGCAGTCTAATGTTAAATACAGTTGATTCAATGACACTAGTCAACCAAAGAACAACTTTGCATTTTCCACTGCCATTGTCATGTACTTTTTCCACACTGACAGTACCAAAACATCAATTTCATCACGCATGCCCATTCATATCATTTACACAGTGAAATCTCTGTAGTAAATGAATGCATTTATTCCTATGTATGCACAATCAGTGCATTAAACTTCTGTAACGTTCATTTACTATAATCACTATAAAAATCCAGTGCTCCTGTCATGAAATGCAACTTCAAAATGACAAAGACAATTACCACTTAACCAATGGTATCAACACATGCACAGTATACTTCAAAATTAATTGCAGTTGAACTTTAAAGCAATATTAAAATATTTTTGTGTCTTCCAAAATAACAATTTATAGAAGTTTTCCTTACTTTAGTATGTCTGCAATATCCTAATATTTTGGCTATCAGCGAATTAAAATGGTGATGATCAACTGAAAATTCAGTGCCATTTACATGTGTTATATGCAAATTATGCCAAATAATATGCATTTCTATGAACCGTACTAGTATGCAACTGTGTCCTGATGTATATCAGTGACATTCAGCATTTTGCCTAGTGTGAATGCACTTCCGAAATGAAATGAACTTATTTCAGAAAGATGGATGTGCTGCCGATATTTCTGAAGTCTGCAGCATTCCACAGCTTTCTGTGGGAATGCAGGAATGGCCTTAGTATAGCCAAATAAGAATATAGTTTAAGAAAACAAAATGCAGTCATATGAATGTCAGATTTACAGCAATATGAAGGTTAATCCCTGCCCATCTAATACTGTCTGTCATACCATAGCAACTCAAACAAATCATAAAGTCACATTCGTACTGACATTTATTTTCCCCCTCCCCATATCCTCCCAAAAATATAACATTTCTACATTACTGCATGGCAGATATTGATGTCAGGGTACACAACAATTAACTTTTACCAATAAGCATTATTAACCATAAATTTAATATTTTTATGACATATAGAAAGGAAAGGTACGTGTTTTCCTTTAAAAAATCAGTATGTGACAAAGCAGTTCTGGTTGTGCAAAACTTGCCAATAGTATCAATACCTGCTATAATGAATATGCTAGCAAAAAGGGTTCTGTTAAGGTGATGTCACACCCAGCATGGAGTGGTTCTAACCTTGTTTAATACACCTCTCAACATGCTTTCTACATTCTTGTTCTGGCTCTTCACAAGATGACAACTCCAGTGAAGGAACATGGCTTTGCTCTTAACTGTATGATTTCCATGATCTGTGTCCAGAGAAAATCATGGAATGCATGGGGCATAGCAAATGGAAAAAGACTGATATCTGGTAAGAGTTGGTTGATCACCTATCAGCCCTGACAGGTATAATAAACTCCAGTAAGCAGTGTCTTTACAGGTACAAAGACTTGCAGAAGCATAGGGCTAACCAGATAGCTGAGTGGGTACACCAGGTTACAGCAAGAAAGCCAGAGATTAATAGTAAGTAAAATATTTGGCTTTTTAACTGAGTTGGATAAAAAGAAAAAAAAAGCTTGACAACTTTGCATAAATACAGGCATTTGCAAAGACAGATCTGTGTATATGAAAATATTACTTGTACTGCTATTATGAAATGTATAGGTAATCAGGAGCATGTCTGTAACCCTACATGCATCTTTTGAACAAAAACGAACAGTACTAATATGTTAACAGATTAGAATAAAACAATAGAAATGTCAGGTAAGTGTATTAAAATAATCTGTATATGCAATTGTGTAAATCATTGACTTTTTTATAGTTATCAATGATAGTGTCTGGCTATATAGTTATGAAATAAGAATTGCTATTTCACATTTATAATTTTTTACCATTGCAAGGAAAGACTTGTAATACATAACATAACCTGAAGCCAGTTTTGTGTAGGTCATACAAATCTAACTAAACTAGTTGCTTAACACAGTTGTTTGTTCAGACGTATTTCTAGATGCACGTACAACATGGTTGAAATCTCACCCTACTTAGACTGCAGGTTGGTGGGGGGGGGGGGGGGTTGCTGTACCAAGTGAATGACCAGTACAAATACTTCTGGGAACATGCTATTTTACTTCAGTATTTATTAAATCAGACACATTTCTGCAGAAAAGGAAATGCACTCTTCAATAAATTGATACATTTTAGTATTTGTGCTTTAGTTATATCAGAACACAATGTCACATACATTTTGAAAACAGCATTCAAGACACATTTCATATTTAATACTATCATCTTGAATGAAGGGGAATATTAGCACAGTATTGTACTACTTCATGCAGGTATGCATATGTAAGTGAAAAGAAAAAAGAAAAAAAAAAGGAATTTATGTTTAGACAGGAATACAGACATATTTATATTTTTATGTAGAAGAAATTTGAATACAGGTAAACACAATTGATCTCTTCTCTTTTAATCATAGCTGAGGAAGATATTAGATACAACAGCCTGCAGCAAAAGAGAAGAATGGAGTGATTGGTGGAATCTCCTGACAAGTACAACAAGTGTCTAATATTTTTGTCTTACTATTTGTTTTACTAATTTGCAGTATGCATAACAGATCATTATACTAATGCAATGGTAACAAAAAGGGAAGAAGAATAGTTTTACAAGTGATTTCTGTATTACTCCTAAGGAAATATTGCTGCAACTTTGCAGATGAAAGAAATACAACTGGCAACTTAACAGATCGAGAAAACTGTTTTGTAACCTGATTTTTAACATGATTAACTGCTATAATTGCTGAGGTTTTGGAAGTGTAATCTATGTATTGTAAGTACATCATTTGAGAGAAAAACACACGCCCCTTCAAAACGTCAAAAGCCCTTGCCATTTCAATTCATCACAAGTGTGCATAAGTATAACTCTTCTCAGAAATCACTACCCAAATTGTATGCATAAGCACTTTCCTTACACAAGTTTTACTTCAGTAAAGATTTTCCCGCAACATTTCAATGTTGTATTAAACTGCATAGCTCAACTGTGTTGTGTGGATTTATTGAGCTATTTCTGTTTTGTCTCGCCACACTTTTTTATTGTTTTACTTATGCATTCTTTGTTTCTTTTTTATTTTTGTTTTGTATCTCTACAATTTATTTTCTTTTTCTACAGGGTTCAAATCCCTCAGGAGGATAGGGAACACTCACCATGTCCCAGTCTGGGAGCATCCTCAGGTGCCGGTCCTGCAGGCACTCTGTCATGTAGCAGCTTAGCAAACCTCACAGAAAGGGGATTAAGAGATTGGTTGAGGGCATACTGTGAAGGTTGTGGACAGAAAAATTCTTCCAGTCAAAGCCTGTCTTCAGTGTCTAGAAGACATGCTCTCCCAGTTGACAATGACCACCACACCAACACAGGCCACTACCCCATAAACAATGAGATCCTCCACTAAAACACTTTCTGGCAGAGGATGTGTTTGAGGCTCTGCAGCTAGGATTCCAGATTACACTTCCCTTCCTCAACCCTTCTTCCCTTACCCTTCCTCCTTCACCCTCTTCCCTATTTCCCACCCACACTATACTTTCATAAAAATTTTACAAAATAGGTGGGGGTCTATCCCCCCACAAAAATATAGTGTCCATCCTGTCCCACCTCTCCAGCACAAACAATCTTAATGTTTCCCCTTTTATGTTCCCTTCTTTATATATTCTCCCCTATTTCAGTCTTTCCTATTACTCCCTTTCTATTCTATTCTTTAAGGAAACCATTGGGGTGTCCACAAAAAGGATACCCTTATATAAAAAATTGTACCTCTCTTTTCATTTTTAAATAATCTATCTTAGCTGCTGTACAGTCCGCAGCTTGCCCTCGATATGTCAAAATACAAAACAAAAAAAAACTAATACCAACTTATTTTGTGTAGTAATTCATAAGTTTGTAATGCCAAACTTTATACAACTTACCCCTTTTGGAAAAAGTGGTTGTGTTTTTAAAAATTGCTTCACTTTTCCATATTAATTGCAAACGCCTTTCACTAACCTTATTTGCGTATCCCTGTAGAGCCACTATTTGCACATAACTGTAACTCATTTGTAAGACCCCGGACTCTGAATACCAGCCTTTATCTTTCTTAGAGATCATTCTCACAAACTGAGTGAAGATTGCAATTTCCTTTAGAAAGACATGAAGTAGTGATGTTATAATGTAGGAAAAGAGTATTATCAGTTAAATTATTATTTTTGTTATTAAAAGGAGGTTTTTGCAGCATGTAACATGCATAGAATGTAAAAAAAAGATATGTTAGCTGTATTGAATATGTAGTTGCTTTCAGTGAAAATGCAAAAGCAAAGCCCGCCCTAACCATCTCATTAA
>NC_056734.1:860486988-860631988 GCF_019279795.1 Protopterus annectens
AACAGAACCATGATGCTCTCCTCCAAAAAAAGGAAGCGAATATGGTGGTCACCTGCCATAAACAAACTTTACAACAAAATGAAGAAACTGTTGCAGAAAAGAGGAAAATCCCAGGATGCAAACAACTCCCTTACCAGCCTCAGTAAAAAGCTGAGATTCCTCATAAAATCCTCCAAAGTTAGTTATGAAAATAAAATTGCTAAAGATTCCAATGACAACCACAAGGCATTCTATAACTATGTCAAGAATCTAAATGGCAATGCTCAGATCTGCTCTGAGCTACAACAGAATGGCATTAAATATACTGATCCCAAGGATATTGCCAATATCCTGGCAGATCAATTCAGTGCCGACTTCACCCCCCTCTCACCCCCTAAATGGCCCATCTCAATACCAGAAGATTACCAAATTCTGGTAATAATGGCCACACAGGTAAAAAAATGCACTCTCCAAAGCTAAGAATACAGCATCTATGGGACCAGATGACATCCTGGGCTGTGTATTACATGAACTACAAAATGAACTGGCACCTCACATAAGTGTCATGTTTAATCATAGCCTCACCTCAGGCTTTGTGCCCTCTGAGTGGTGCAGAGCCACAGTTATCCCACTCCACAAGGGGGATCCACCTTGAATCCCGGGAACTACCGCCCCATCAGTCTGACGAGCCTGATCTGTAAGGTCATGGAACGTATTATCATGGAACTTATAAACAAAGACATTGGCAACCTTCAAACACTGGACCCCACTGAGTTTGGGTTCGTGAAGGACCGATCTTGTTTCCTGAACCTGATTGACTTCTTCGAATCAGTCTCCAGAGCCATGAACAAGGGTAAGGTGGTCCACACAGCCTATCTGGACCTCACCAAGGCCTTTGACACCATCCCCCCACTCTGGAATAATAGATAGACTTACTAAGCTGGGCATTAATCCCTACCTGACCCAATGGGTTGCCAACTGGCTTACTGACAGAACCCACACTGTAAAAGTAGCCGACTCTAAATCCAGCTCCAGACAAGTGACAAGTGGAGTACATCAGGATTCAGTCCTGGGACCGCTCTTGTTTGGCATCTACTACGCTGAAGTACAGGCCAACACTAAGGGACTCTGCCTAACAAAGTTCACAGATGACTGCAAACTGAGAGCCATTATTGAATCCCCAAATGATGTGGATACTCTACAAAAGGGCCTTACAGAAACAGATGCTTGGTGCCAGGGTTGGGAGGGTGGCCTAATGGTTAAGGTGTTTGCCTTGCAAACACAAGGTGCAGGGTTTGACTTTCACAAGGGATTTTTGGCTAGGCTTAAAGTGGCTCGCAAGGGCAGTTAGCTTAGTACTAATCTATGAACCTATGAACCTATGAGTCATGGGCTCAAACTCAGTGCCAAGAAATGTATCCCCTTTGGGCAAAAGAATGTACCCATGAATTACCACATAGGTGGCAGTACACTAAACACCAAAAGTGTGATAAGAGACTTAGGGACACAGGTGGACAGTGGTCTCACCTTCGATAACGACATCACCACAACAGTCAGAAAATCTTTCTATGTGGCACATCTCATCACTAAGGGCTTTTCTTCCAGAAAAAAGAGGTCATTGTCCCACTGTACTCATCCCTCATTAGACCCATTATAGAATACAATGCCCCATTTGGTATGTACCTCTCAAGACATCTGCAACAACTGGAAAGGCCGCAGAAATACCTCACTAAAAGAATCACAGGCCTAAAGCAGATGTCCTACGCTGACCACCTTAAAAAACTCCAGTTATACTCTGCTGCATATCATCTACTCAGAGGCGATCTCTGCTTAACATACAAGGCCATGTCAAACCCAGAGCTATTGGACATGCTACACTTAAAGAAATCCCAATCCCTCAGAGCCACATGATCCAGGGGTCTAAAGCTTGTCATTAAAATAAACAAAACTTGCTAGAATGATAGGTTCCTGACCCAGAGACTCCCCAGACTCTGGAATAGACTGCCCATGCATGTCAAGCAGAGCGCCTCTTTGGCCCTCTTCAAAAGGAACCTTGATGACTGGATGGGAGAAAGGAAATTCACCCCAGGGATTATGTCAGTCGCTCTGCTAGACAGGGTTCCAGGGAAGTAAATAGTGTGGGAAGAAATAGCCAGGGAATTGTTGTGGCTGGGCTTGTATAGGCCCTAGGGCCGATAGCCTAGTATCAACCTATGAACCTGTGAACCTATGCATATTGTATTGCTAAACAAGACTAAATATTTGTAAAATGATACAACTCAGACATCAGATGTCAATGACAAATGTTGAGCATTATGTAAACTTTAATTTGCTGCCATGACATTCTACATAAACTCTTCCAGGTTAAGTTACTAAAGAAATACTAACATGTCATTCTTTCGTAATTTTACATAAAAATAAATAATAGCATCTGAATTTCTGAGCAGCCTATTTGAGTGCAAAGCCTTTCCAAACCTGTTTCTTGACTGCTCTTGGAAAGGATGATCCCCGATGCTTCTATGAGAACTATGCCCAAGAACCCAGAGAACTTAATCTGTCACTGAATATTACACAAGTAAAGGCTTATTACATGCCCTCCAGCAAATTAGTTGGAAAATTATGTAAATCATTTGCTTATAACCTGTTATTACCTTAATGCACCTCGTGGAGTGTTGTGTGAAAGGCAAAGTGAAAATCTCAAAATCATTACAAACATCTACGTAACCTAGCCAAAAAATCAATAACAAAAGAGCGCAAAAACTACTACTGCAACCTGCAATCCAAGCACTCAAACAACCCAAAGAAATTCTGGACATCCATCTCCTCAATACTCAACCCTGGTAATAATACCAACCCCAGCCCCAATCCTAACCTCTCAAGCCTTGAAACAGCCACTGAATTCAACACATTTTTCATAGATTGCATAGCTAAATTATCCACCACTTTCCCCAACCCACCCAACAATGCTACCCCCTCACTCTGCCCCCCCTAACCTCCCCTCTCACCCTCCTTCTCCCCCCTTGTTCTCCCTTAAACCTGTCTCCACCAAAGCTATCAAACGACTACTCCAAAAGCTAAAACCATGCCGCAATGCCCTTGACAACTTCCCAGCAAATTTTGTTTAAATGTCAGCTGAATCTATAGCCTATCCCATATCCATTCTCATAAATGGGTCCATTCAGGAATCCTATGTACCTACCATCTGATGTCATGCTTTCATAATCCCTCTCCACAAAGGTGGTAAGAACACAGACACTACCAATTTCAGACCCATAGCTATACTCTTTCCTCTCTCAAAAATTCTCGAGAAAACCATCCACTCTCAGCTAATGCCCTACGTAACCCAGCACAAGCTCCTCTCTCCCACCCAGCATGGCTTCCGTCCCAGCCACAGCACCATGACAGCCCTCCTCTCCATCATTGAAACAATCAACCTAGCACGTGACAATGGCAAATATGTATCTTCTCTATTTCTCAACCTCTCAAAGGCATTCGATACAATCTCCCATTCCCTACTCCTCTCCCAACTCTCACACTTGCATCTATCTCCCTCAACCTTTGCCTGGTTCACCAGCTACCTTTCCATGTGCCAACAGGCTGTACAATGGAAAGAATCAACTTCCCCTTTCTTACCTACACCCATTGGAGTTCCTCAAGGATCAGTACTGGGCCCACTCCTCAATAACTTATTCATCAACAATTTCCACCACTCCATCCCTGACACCTCAGTCATCCAATATGCTGATGACTCCATCATCATCTGCTCAGCCTCCTGCCCCTGCAAACTTCTACTTAATACCCAAATAGCCTTCTCCAAAATGGAATCATGGATGCAGTCTCATCACCTAGCCCTAAATGCCAACAAAACAAAACTAATGATTTTCACTCCTACCAAAATCTCACCATCCAAAAAGGACCAATTTACCATCAAAAGCCACAATAACTCCCCTCTAGAAATTGTTCCTAGTACCAAGCTACTTGGCATTACTATTGATGAAAACCTAAAATTCGATTCCCACATCCTCTTTGCAATCAAAAAAACAACCAGAAAATTGGTCTCCTCTACAGACATAACTGCTTCCTAACTCCCTCCTCCCATCAAACCCTTGCATCAACCTTCCTTCTCCCCTCTCTCTTGTATGGTGCTCCCCTATTCTCCAACCTACAACTTGGCCTCCATTCCAAACTCAAAGCTTGTTACAATAAAATCTGCAAATTTGCAACCAATTCTAAGAACTCCTCCCATCACTGCAACTCCCTTCACAGCCTGAACTGGCTTGAACTCCACAACCACCTAAAATACCTACAACTTACAACAGCCCACAAATTCATCTTTAAACCAACAGAATGCCCCTCTTTTTCCAAATCTCTAACACCCTACACACCTGGACGCACCCTGAGATCCAAAGGCCAAAACCTCCTACATGTACACAAACCCCTACACCCACCTGGTCAACTATTGCTATCCCACATCATAGCCAAACTGTGGAATGCTCTCCCCACACCACTACGTAAGATACCAAACCATAACAACTACAAATCCATGCTTCACTCTCATCTCGCCTCCAAATGGGAATGTCCTTCACATGCTCCCACCTAAAACACCCACACCACTAACTACACTCATAAATCATTTTTCTTTGCTAAATTTAACAATATGTCATAGGTCTTTCTCTTTACATCTTTCCAAATTATTCTTTATATTATATATTTTTATTACTATACATCTTTCCTATTTCTTTTGCATGCCCCCCTCTAGCCTGCCTTACACATATTCTCAAACTGACACTGTAAATTGCTAAGCGGTGTATCTATTAATGTAAAACTGTTATTTCCTGTACATAATAATTTTGATATAAGATACATTATCTGTTACTAATGTGGCAACTTTCTGTATTTTTGCCTTTTCCAAGTTTTACAAAACTTTGTACTTATATTTTGTAATGTTGCAAATGTCTGTCTGTATTTGTATTCTGAGCTTTTCTCCTTGGGTCTGCACTGAAAATGGACCACAAGCCCAGCTGGATTAACCCGGTTAACAAACAATAAATAAATAAATACATTATATTCTGGAATTATAACATCAATATGTCTACAATGCAATAATGGTTGCTAATAACAAAACAACATGCCAAAAGTGTCCCATTTAAAGACCTTCTTCCAAATAAAGTGTGCTCATTCATGGTGCATACGACAGTGTCTCCGATGAAACTTAGTAAAAATGAAAGCACATATACCCCACTTCCTACTTCAGTTTGTTACTGTCCATTGCATACACTGCAACCTATTGTAATTCCACCAACACTAAGATGTGCCCAACAACTATAAAAATTAAAAATGCAATCAAATAAATTAATAAATTTAAAAACAGTGGCCACATTACTATATATTTTACCCCGTTGCTGTCAGTCATGTACAGTGTATCCCATTATAACCATACAACATGCAAACACATGCAAATGCTGTTTACACTAAAATCATTGACTGTGTACACATCAGATGTTGTTGCTGTCAGACACACAGGCAAGCAGCTCACTGGGCTGGATTCATGAGCCTCTACATTTAGTGCTGCTGTCATGTGCATGCCCATGATAGAGTGCTATTTGGTAATCATTACATAGCTCAGCACTTAGTGCAGAGCCTCACAACAAGGGCTAGTTCTAATGAAGGAATAAGTGGCCAAAATATATGTTAATTAAGCAATTTATCACTGTACAGCTATTCAGGAAAGTATAAAGTGAGTGTGTACACTCAGAGATCCCTTTTGTCTTAAATCACAAACTATTTGGAGTACAGGCATAGTTACATACAATTACAAACAGAAAAAAAATATTAGGGTTTGCTGCTGCCATCATTAATATGTATGTGCAACAGGCTTTACTACAAGGTGCTGCTTCTGCCATCATTAATCTGTATGTGCAACAGGCTTTACTACAAGGTGCTGCTTCTGCCATCATTAATCTGTATGTGCAACAGGCTTTACTACAAGGTGCTGCTTCTGCCATCATTAATCTGTATGTGCAGCAGGCTTTACTACAAGTTGCTGCTGCTGCCATCATTAATATGTATGTGCAACAGGCTTTACTACAAGATGCTGCTGCTGCCAGACCTCGACTGATAAAGAGAAGGGTTATTAAACTCCATTTGACTTATCTCAGATTGCATGATGCAGAAATTGCAGAGCAATATAGGATAGACAGGAAAACACTAGAAGAAATATGCAACCTCAGGAAATCATGGAGAACTACAGAAAACAAAGTGGAAACAAAGTTATGTGCTCCATTAAGTACCGTAGCTATGGATACTTTCCAGAGACCTGCAGGGGATACATAAGGAGTGTCACAGACCTCAACCTTTAGAATTTTACATTTGTTTCTAAATGCTATGCTTCAACATGCAAGGGATGATATCTGCTTCCCAGGTACTCCAGAGGAGATAACAAGAACCATGCAAGATTTTTTATGCGCTTGCACACTTCCATATAGTTTTGGAAGCCATAGATTACACACATGCACACTCACACACACACACACACACACACACACACACACACACACACACACACACACACACACACACACACACACAGCCCCATCAGGTGAACAGGAAAGGAGGTACAATAACAGGAAAGGATACCACTCTGTAAACTATCTGGTTGTCTGTAATGCCCAAGGGATCATTGACAATGTGTGTGCAGGTAACCCAGGCAGTTTTCATGAATCAAATTTGGCACAAATATAAGCTCTACAAAAGTTTTTTTTGGGTGACTTTCCACAAAGGTAACTAGTGGGGGATGCGGGTTATAAATTGGAACCTTGGCTCATATCACCCATGAGAAATCCACTCAACCTCACTGAGCAAGGATACAATGAAGCCCATGCTCAAACTATGGATACCATAGAACATGTATTTGGCCTGCTCAAATCAAGATTCTAGTGTCTAGACACATCAGGAGGGGCCCTGTACTAGAATCCAGGTCACCTCTGCCCAAATACGCACAGTCTATGCCATGTTGTACAATATACTTCTCAAGAAACAGCTTCAGCATGGACAACAAGGAACAAGACCACAGGCAGGGACAGCACCTGCAGCAGATACAGATGAGGAGTCTAAGGAAGGACCATCAATTGTAAATGGTGCTGGCAGTGTGCAAAATATGCCATGGTTCTGGCTAAGAGGCAAAGGATAGCACACAGACTTACTACCTAAGTGAAGATCCTAAACACATACAAAGATTAAATTAAACTGATGCCTGCAAAAAATCAACAAGCTTTTTGTTGTGTGTTGTTAGCATCAGACAGAGACAGCCTCCAAGGATATATTTTGTAGCTACAGTATTAACACGGTAAGTGTGGAACAAGTAGGTAAAGCACTGTGCTAGCACTATGTTCTGGCATTCTGGACAGATGTGAGCCTTGCATGAATGGTCAGTTCAGTATTGTTGCCCCTGACCATGAGAACTACCTTAACCAGGAGTTGCAGTGCTAGTTCCATGGCCCTGGCTAGAAGTTGCTGTGCTATTTGGATGTGAATGATATCTGCTGGACATGCTCTCATCACAACTATGTCCAGAACCATGAGTACGTGACCTACCATATCTAGGTGTGGATACCTCAATTACTGATGGAGCATTGGAAATATTGCCACTATAGGAGCAGGATATGGCATAGTCAAGTCAGCTCACACCTGATGATTTAGCAGCTCTCATGCCACATGAATGCCAACCCTCCCCCAGCTGTCATTCTGTTACAGACACTACCCAATCCAGTATGTCATTCACCCAGTCCAAGGCGTCACCCTCATGGTTCAAGCAGTCCCACACAAGTGATAATTCAATAAAGGTGTTTGAAAAAAAATTATGTTTCAAAAAATGTATTTTACCTCATTCACTTCAATGGAGTTTAAGAAGTTTGCACTGTAAATTCCAATAGGCAGAGCCTAAGACTTTTGGCAGAATCAAATTATGTCCTCATATTTCAAATAAATGTTCATATCTTTGGAGCCATAGTGGTTATGAAAGAAGTTTAAATGGCAAACTCTGCAGCACAAACTATTTTTATAGTAGTAGTATTCTTTAGGTTCTAAGTTTTAAACTAAATTTTATAAGTCACAGTAAACAGTATTACATTTGTAATATTTTATAAATAACATAATATTTCATCTACCACTCAAGTTACACACATACTGTCAGCAGCACTTTATTCATCTAGCTGAGAGATTTCATATGAAGCTAAGGAGCTCTGTCTGTGCTATTTGGTTGTTGAGATATTTAGAAAAATGTGACAATTTTAAATATATATATATATATATATATATATATATATATATATATATATATATATATATATCATTAAAACAACAGTTAATATATGTTTAATTGCTTTAAACAGAGGTCAAATAAGCTATCATGCTTTAAGATGAAATCTTTTAAAACCTTGTAGATAGCATAGTTTTGGAATTATTGATAGACATATGTACAAGCAATATGTGACTAATAGGGGTGTCAGTAAAAGTTAACCGCAGATGCACCTGGAGTCGTCACATGGATGTAATGAGTTAAATAATAACAGATGCTAACTTGATGCAAAAAGGACTTTCATGTATACAGAAATCTACTTCATGTATATTAATAACAATAAATCAGGTGTGCTTACCATGTGCAGGTGGTTGTGCAAAATCAGAAGCAGATACAGCTGCAGATAAGAAAGGGAGATGAAACATTGATGGTAGGCATTGCAATGCAAATGGCACACAAAACAGAAAATATTCTCCTTTACCTCTGCAGAATAAGAAATATCATATACAAAAGTGAACCATCCAGTTTGATTCACCCCAGCCTTCTCTCTCTCTCTCTCTCTCTCTTTCTCTCTCAGTCTTTCTTCTAATCCATCTATTTCTCTTTATCTATCATCCATCTATCTATCTATCTATCTATCTATCTATCTATCTATCTATCTATCTATCTATCTATCTATCCATTGTAAATGTTATTTAATTATTTTGCATACATGGAAGTCCAGTAGACTTACTTGGATTGTCCGGCATGTTAGCACTGACATCAATGATTCTGTGTGAACCCTGTGCTGAGATGTCTGTATCTCTGACAGTGTACAGGAACTCTTCTGTATCAGTCAATGGTTGTTCAGTAACAGGAGCACACACAGTACCCATTAATTCCTGGGCAATTGCAGCTGACCTATGTTTTGCATTTATCATATCACTGGCTGAATGTCTGATTTTTTGATAAGCAAAGCCGTGTCATCTGGCCTCATTATCATTGTCCACCACCTGCTCCCAGATAGCATCATGGGACAACTTGCCACTTCTGCCTCTGTCTAAGAGGAAAGTCATGTTGCCATAGTACCTGTATGATAACTTAATTCTCTGAATTGCTGTATGATGGTATACTTGGTCCAGATTCCAGATGTCTTGGGTGTTATAGCCCTGTATGAGATGAAACATAAAAGAACAAAAAAATGAAGTTAAGCGACAAGTGAGTATTAAAAAATAAATAGGTGTGAATGTATTCAGCCATCATGAACAAAAGTAATATAAATAATAAAGCTCAGTTTGAGTACATGCAGTTAATACAGAACACCACACACAAAAAAATGAAAAACAATACTTAAAATCTGTAAGGATGACAACTGATGTGTAACTCTATGGTACATAGCAGCATTAACCAAAATAATTTAAACTTAGTTTAAACTTTTCAATTAAAATGTATAAATATTTATTTGATGCCCCATTTGTGTTGAGGGCAGACTATCTATCTATCTATCTATCTATCTATCTATCTATCTATCTATCTATCTATCTATCTATCTATCTATCTCTCTATCTATCTATTTGTTTATCTATCTATTTGTTTATCTATCTATTTGTTATCTATCTATCTATCTATCTATCTATCTATCTATCTATCTATCTATCTATCATTCTACCTACTATATTGTGTATGTATATGTATCTGTCTTAACTCACTTTTGGGGCTACAAATGTAAAATTCATGATATTGCTAGTAAGTGATGCAACACTTTTAAACATGCTTTATCTCAAAGAAATAAATGGTATACATGGCTATGCCAACAGAAATCGATAAACAATGCAGATAGTAAACAAATAAGTATTGTGAAAAAGTAACCCATCGATGAGGTAAAAATAAATCATTTTAAGTTGTTAAAGTAGAAAAAGTCATTCAAATCAAATAATTGTTTCAATCTCTCTGGATCCATATAGTCTCCCCTACTATGACAAGTTCCTTATCAACATGATTAGCATTATATAGTCAAGATTCAGCTCTATGATCACTGTGAGTATGCAAATGAGGTGTGAACATATTAACATTCATGAATTCAACAATCTGCACTAAGTGCAAGGACACATAAACATGGTGTGAGGACCTACACAATTGTGTGCATGCACACCCTAGCACTGCAAGATCAAGCACTTGACAACTATTTGTTAAGGGCTTGGAAGTATGAATGCTTAATTTGACTGATATACACTTAGCAAGGGTATTCAGGGAGAAAAATCTTAGCAAAATTACATTGGCTGACTTAGGAAGGAAACATTCATAAAACATAAAACATAAAAGCTTTACAGAATCCAAATATTGATGTCCCTGATAACTTGAAACCACATGAACAGTTTTTAGTGTTTGATATTTTGAAAGATAGAGACATCCACATTATAAAACCTGATAAGAGCAACAGTTTTTGTTATTATGGATAAGACTGACTATTTTAATAGTATGGGTGCTTTATTTATGGACAGCACTTAGGAAATTTCATATAATGAAATTAATATTGTTTACAGGAAAGCTGATTTTTTGTTAGACAACATGTTGCATCAAGGTCAAATTAATATCGATGACCATGCCTTTATGAAAAATGACCATCCAGTTATTGCTAGTATCTTTGGTATCCCAAAAATTCACAAAGGTCTTAATTGCCTCCCTTTTAGACCCATAGTAGATGGTAAAAGGTCCAAAATGTTTTTTATTGCAGCATTTTTGGACTATCATTTAAAAAGTGGATTAGATACATATGGGTATATGTGTAGGGATACTTGGCAATTTTTGTCCCATTTAAACAATATTGAGATTGTAGATTATATGTTATTATTGACAACAGATGTATGTAATTTGTTTTCTGTATTATCACAAGATATTGGCCTTGAGTAGTTGGAGAGACAGCTACTGAAAACTAAAAGATTTGACTAAGATCGTATTAATACTTTTGTAGCCCTAATGGAGATTGTTCTTGCCAATAATTTTATTTGTTTTGAAGGACAATTTTACAAACAAATCATGGCAGTGGCAATGGGGGCATCATCTGCCCCACCTTTGCTAATTATGTGATGTATTTTTGGAATTGTGAATATGTTTTTAGTAGTATATATAATAATAATAATTTTAGATATTACACTAGATACCTGGATGACATTTTTTTTTAATATGGGCAGGGTTGAAGGGTTTGTTGGATGAATTTCTACAATATATTAATGAGACGGTTGATTTTTTTTAGTTTTCACAGATAATGTGAGGGACAGTTTGATTTCCTATTTGGATGTTGAATTAAGGATGTATGCTATTAATAGGAGGTTTATTTCAAGCATTTACAGGAAATCCACCTTCTCAAATTCATATTTGAATTTTGCAAGCTGCCATTGCCTACATCAAAAAAGATCTGTTGTGAAAGGATAGTTGATGAGTGTGGCCAGGATGGAAACTTTGGATAATGAATTTAATTAAGAGGTTGATTTCATACCAAATTTATTTAGTAATAGAGGGTATCCCAGTAGTTTACTAGAAAATATTAAATATTAGGTCTTAAGTAAGAGACATGAAGGTGTCTTTCAACCTATTGTGGAACATCAAAATAATGGCAGGGTTGCAGGTGTATGTGGAAAAGTAAATATCACAGAAGACCACAAATTATCCTTTATTTTAGCTTACAATAAGGATAGTACAGCAATTTGTAAGTTAATTAATAAAAATGGGAATTTGCTTTCCACCGAGAAGACATTGGCGGATAAATCGGGTGATAGACCTACCTTTACTTTTAAGAATGATTGGTCCTTTAAAAATATGTTTGAAAGGAATATATAGGTGTAGAAATTATGAAAATGTTTTTCATTGTAGAAAGAAGGGTAATTTTAAATGTGGGATGTGTAATCAGTGTCTTTATATAATCCCAGCGAGTGGTAGGTTTAACATAATGAGAAATAATGGGCACTTTAATTGTCAGACTAGAAATGTGGTATATTTAGCTAAATGTTTAAAATTCCCCACATTCTATATAGGGAAAGCTTCTAGGAGATTAAGAGATAGAATACATGAACATCTGAATGATATTAAGAATGTTAAAGGTACTAATGCTCTATATAGACATATTAGTTTATATCCACAACATAGTTTTGGATTTTTAATGCTACAGCATGTTCATTTTGATGTACAGGGAAGGATTGTTTCTGAACCTTTGGAACTATGTGAACTCAAATGGCAATTACTTTTGAATGCCACTACCTTTCCAGGGCTGAATGGAAGCATGAGAATGAGTTGTATTTTGAAATTAAGGAATTATAAAGGCTTTTTAAAATGTTGTAAATGATTTTGTTTAAAAAAAAAAATATATATATATATATATATATATATATATATATATATATATATATATATATATATACATACACACACACACACACACACACACACGCACACACACACACATATATATATATATATATATATATATATATATATATATATATTGCATTTATTGTATTTTCTATTTTTTTTTTTTATTTTTTATTTATAGTTGTGTTGCATGTTTAAATACTTGTTAAGGATTTTTAAAGGGTATATTGTTTTTATGAAGAGACAATGAGAAAAAGAAGACTACATTTTGGAGTGTTTATTCCTTATACAATGTGATAATGACTTTGGGAAGGCTATTGGCCAATGACAGCATGTGGTTTTAATTAATGTGTATATAAAAATTGGGTATTTCTCAATTTTGCTGGTTCAGAAGAAGTCCCTTTAGATGGTTTAGCATGAAAGCACTTAATTTGTTGATTAATAAAGTTACACTTCGATTTTCCAGCCTTTATCTGTTGTTTTTCCACATATTTGTATGAAGTACTTATCAGCAGAGGGTTGTCAACCTGAATAAAAAGATGTTTGATATTCTAATGAAATACACTACTTTTTCAAATACATAACCAAAGTAATGCAGATGAGATTTCATTCATGTTAGAAAATCTTAGATAAAAATGATGTTTGCAAAAGAAAAAAAAGACAATGATAGTATTGCAAATATTTCTTTAATATTGTGAAAGGAAATGTTAGCTAAATTGTTTCCAATATACCATTCATCCACACATCTACTGACAAATTAGAAAGGACAACTTTCTGAACTTGTTTTTTTTTTGCACCTTTAATATGAATTCATATAATATCATACCATGAGTGTATATAATCTTGTTTTTCTTCCCTTTAGCGGACCGGAGTTCCGCTGTGGCGACCCCTAACCGGGAAAAGCCGAAAGACACAATCAAAAAAAGTGTATGTCTGTATCAAATATTAAACATAATCTGAAGTATGTGCTGTTAATGCCTTTGTTTCATGGTTCAAATCCAGGGATTATGCTGTTTGAATGAACATAGTGATGCTTAAGTAGCATATGTTTATGTTACAGGGCAACAACTTTGAGGAAACATAGAAAGTCCATTTTAAATAATGTTTTTCTAATGTTTGCTTTTTATTTTTCTCTCCTCTTCACCCTTTGTGCTGGCAGTGGACAGCTTCACTTCCTAAGGAAAACCTCATAAAATTAATTTTGAATGCCAGCACTAGCACAATCGAGGCTGGTATCAGTGTGCTTCTTTCAGCACTCTGGAAAGTACTGACAGAAGAAATTCCATATGTCAGCTACTTACCTATGGGGCGCAATTTGTAAGTGAAGTGAGCTTACAGAATTAGGACACATAATGCAGAGTTTGAATCCAATTTACAGGTATTTTTTTTCTGACTTGGTTCATAATAAACAAATAATAAATATTGACACCTAATGTTGTATATGAAATGAACAAGCTACATTGTGTGTGACTTATGCTTACCTGTAGTCCATGTGAATTGCTGTTAAAAATATGTTGTTGTTGGAAGCTCAACTTTCTTATTATTATTAAAAACAATATGTGGTATGGATGATGTAACATATGACAGCTTGTAAAGTGTGATAACACAAAAGCAGTAACATGAGAAATGTGGATTAATATGCAGTATATGCTGAATTTATTATCAGTTTGTCACAGTTTGGCATGTCAACAGTAATACATTTTATTTTAAACTTTTTGGTCGTTATCAAGTGTATATACTGTGTCAAGAAGGAGCTCCTGTAATTCTCTGTGTGTTCCCATACTGAACAGTTTCTATTATATAGCAGTTTGATGATATATAATGCAAATGCTATTTGTGATGTGGCAACCAGATATGAACAGTATGAATGTTTTATATTAATACTGTAAGTGCCCTGTTCCTTGCTTTATCTCTCTCTCTGTCTATATATATATATATATATATATATATATATATATATATATATATATATATATATATATATATATATATATATATATATATATATATATGGGTTTACTTTGTTTCGCTGAATCTCATTTCACTGAATTTCATTTCATGACAACCACTTCGCTGAAAACACAAATTGCTGAAAACTCATTTCACTGAATCTCATTTCACTGAACTGCAGTTAGTATATATGGCACTGTGCAGAATACTGTAAGGCAAGAAAAAGGTATTTGCTCTTTTCCCCACTGTAGTGATGCTTAAGGAGCATATGTTTATGTTATATATAGTTGGGGGGGTTGTGGGGGGCACAGCCCCCTACATTGGGTGTGTGGGTGTCATAGCCACCTACTTAGTTTGAGTAGATATTGTCTTCTGGAGAGAGTTAGTCAATGGTGTTGCAACTATGCATGTCTTTTGTTTAAAATGTATTGTTTTGAAGTTTTTGGTAAAATACAATATAAAACAAACAAGGTAGCAGGCTATGCCCCGCACCCCCCCCCAATGTGGGGGGCTGTGCCCCCCACCGCCCTAACTATACATACTAACTCCAGGATTGCACTACAGTGGGAAAAGGGCTAATACGATTTGCTTGTCTTACAGTTTTCTACACAGTGCCATATATACTTAGTTCAGTGAAATGAGATTCAGTGAAATGAGTTTTCAGTAATTTTTGTTTTCAGCAAAGTGCCCGAGGTGAAATGAAATTCAGTGAAATGAGATTCAACAAAACAAAGTAGACCCATATATATCCAAATAAATAGTATAAACATAAGAACCACCACAGGAATGTGAAGCCAGTCCACGTAAGACAGACACAACCACTGTAGATACAAAAAGTTTATTCAGCAATAAAAATCCACAGTTAAACGATTTCTTCCCTTATCTTAAAAAAGGGACTTCCTCAGAACATTTCATAAAATGAATAAAATGCATAAAAACCCAACCATATATACCAAAAATAATTAAATACGTAGTGAGTGTTAATGAATTAATTAAGCCTTAAAGTGATATCCACTTTGATACCTTTAAAAATAACAAACTGCATACAATAATCATCCAACTAATTTAAGTATAAAAAATATATAATATGCAATATTGGAAACAAAAATAATGATATATGCTGTGTTGAATACAATATACAATACAATATGTCTCAAACCATGTAAACAATTCATATATTATAATCCATACATTGATGTTAAAAAATCTATACATGACATACTTGCGTAAAAATCAATTAATTTCCTCATGAAATCATAAGGGGACTAAAAAGACAATTTTACAAAATCAATTAACCCAAAATGTGCCTAAGTTTCAGTACACTGGAAATACTAATTGCCTCATTTAACCCTGGAATGTTTAAAATTCCCCACATTCTATATAGGGCAAACTTCTAGGAGATTAAGAGATATAATACATAAACATCTGAATGATATTAAGAATGCTAAAGGTACTAATGCTCTATACAGACATATTAGTTTATATCCACAACACAGTTTTGGATTTTTAGTGATACAGCAAGTTCATATATATATTTTATGTAGAGAGCTTGTGTTTGTGTGTGGGGAGGATGGTGTGTGTGTGTGTGTGTGTGTGTGTGTGTGTGTGTGTGTGTGTGTGTGTGCGTGTGTGTGTGCAGTAGAAGAGCGAAATTCAAAATCTCCGGTATGCAAAATTTTGAATTTCGCGGTTCTGAGTTTTCGTGGTTTTAAAAATTCAACTTTATAGCTTTGAAATACTGAATTTCAATATTTCAGTATTTTGCGGATAGAAAGTGAATATATATATATATATATATATATATATATATATATATATATATATATATATATATATATATATCCTTTAATTGTGTTACTTTTAAATATAATTCCTGTGTATATTTATTTATTTTGCCATTTCCAATTGCTACCAATCAGCAACATACAACTATAGTTTATGGCTGATGACAAAAATAAAAAAAAAAAGTAATAATAATTTGAGCTGCTTTCTGTTGTGCAAATAAACATGGTGCCATTGTACTGCTGTCAACACTCTATATAGTATTGAGTGAAGAAAATGCACCTGGCAGCCAGTTATTTCTGTGGCACACACTATAAACTGATTAGGGAGCAAAAGCAGAGGCACTGGTGATGTCAAATCTATAGCATTATTAATTTTGCTTTTGGTGTCAGATGAAGTATTGGCACATATTTTTCTATATGAATTGAAAACCTTAAGTCTGGGTGACAAATGCTAAAGATCCAACCTATAGTCCTTGTGAACTGCTGTTACCAATGATTTTTGTTAGAAATTAACTATTCTTCACATAAGTAACATCCTTTGCTAGGCATGATTACAAATATGACAGTTTCTAAAGTGTGAGAACTGAAATGTACAAACATGATGAATGCATAAATATGTAGAGTATATTATACACCACTTACCCATAAAGGTTCATTATTAATTATGACAGCAATGCATTTCCTTTTCAATGTATATCATTATGATTTGTATGTGGTGTGTCACAAATAAGATTGTCATTTTCTGTGTATCACTTTAGTGAATAATTGACATTGCCTGAATCTCTGATGATGTGTAACAGAAATATAAGTTCTGATGTGGCAGACCAATGTTCAGGGATAACTGTGTCAGGGTAATGGTGTAAGAGCTCTGTTTATTGATAGAATGCTGTTTTTGGAATAAAAATTTTATAAAAACGTTTTTGTTTTCTCAGCAGTGAATAATGACGTTTCACATCTATAGGAAAAATTAAAACTTTAATTTGGAGTGTCTTATTTATTTATTTATTTTATTTTACATTTGTTGACTGGGAATGTCTGACTGAGCCGAAGCCCTTTTTCAGCAGAGGCATGGGGAGAAAAGCTCCAGTAAATACAGATTGCATTTAGTCATTATACAGATATTATATACATAGAATAAGCTAGATTATTGTGCATGACCATCAGCACTCTGGGTATTACTGAGGGAAGAAAATGCACTAATTAGCTTTCTATGGCACAGGATGTAAATGTGGTGAGCTTAGCAAAGAGGACATATAATGCAGGGCTCAAATCCAGGTAAAAGAAGCTTTTAGTGAAGGGGTTCAGAATGACATTTGTCACAAACATTTGATTAAGAATCTACCACTAAACAAAAATGGGTTTCATAAATCCGATTGCCACAACACATATATCAGTAATACCTGCCATATAAGTCCAATATAATGTGTGTAAAGTATTTTAAACACGATGATGATAGTTAATTTAAAATGCACTTGCATAGGTATGATGTGCACAATAGCTTTATTGCTATTCCCATGACACATAATATATCATAACTATATGTTTAGGGGAGTATGTTTTGTGATGTATGCATGCATGTAACATATTCGGTTTACTATTAAAACTTAGAAACTGCATCGGTCGACCGGCATAAGGTCGACTTGCTGTTTTCAAGTGAGCAGAATGTCAAACTCAAATTGATTGACTACACTACATCGAATGGGTAGTGTAAGTTGAGCATTTGGGTTCGACATTGTGCAGGGGCATCGTGGTTCAGTGAGGAACAGGGAATTAATCCATTTCCTCACTGAAGTGCAATCTTGGAGTTGGTATTTTTAGTGTGCAGGGGGGCATAGCCCCCTACAAAACAGTACAATTAATGTACCATTGACTGTACAGTCTAATGGGACATTCGTGTTCATAGCAGGAGGTGAGTGATGTCAACTCCTGCTATGTCGAATACATCAAACCACGGTTGTCGATGTATTCATTTTTGGCTTGGTTTACTTTTCGCCATGCCAAATTCCACATTTAGAGTCAACATTTTAAGTGGTCGATTGATGCAGTTTTGACATGCCAATAGTAAACCAACATATCCTAACATATATAATTCAGGTCATGCAACTCCGTGAATCGAAATGTATTTATAACCACAAATACTTCCTGTTTAAAGTCACTCACATGCAGGCATCTCTTAAGTCTATCTCCATTAATTTGTGAATTAGTATATCTCAAATTAATACTTAAAAAGGGAGTTCTCTTGTCGCACTGACAGTTATTAATCAAAGTTTAACATTTCATCCTTCTCTTTTTCATGGGTTCAAGTTTATGGTGGTATGAATCAATTTTACAAGTCATATGATTTTACATACAACCAGCAATGATTATAACAAACACCATAAAGCATTTCAGTGTTTAACACTGAAACATGCATAACCAGGTGCATCATCCCATATGGACAAATCTCACTGCCATTGTACACCTTCATTGCTTTTGGATGTAATCATTGCCAGTGTGTCTGCTAACCCATGTGTGTGCTTTCAATTGCACAAATGTAGCTGGCAAAGATGTGTATCTTTATGCATTGGCTGTTACATAAGAGATTTGAAGTGGGTGCAGTTTCAGACACATTGTTCAAGCTTGACTTCTATAGACATACCTGGTGAAGGTAAGGATGGTGTTTCATTTAGAGCACAAAAGTAGGATGTTGAGGAGTTAAGGATTTGTTTGTCACTCCTTGACAATGTTACAGCCATAGGCTGCTGCAGGGTGATTGTACCAGGTCTCAGTATGAGGCTGCGGCCTGAATAGCTTGGTCAGGGCTGTCTTCAGTGCAACTGGCATTTCACTCACTGGGGAACAATGTCATCAGCATTACAGTGAGAGAGGCACAGGCAGGACCTCCTGAGATAATGAGAGGAGAAAATTAAGACACAAAATGCCACTCAGTTTTGTAATTATAGTGACCCATCAGAAGTCAGTGATATAGCATGGATTATCCAACAAATACTGCTATTCATTATGCGTTCATATCTATTTTTCTCTGCAAAACAATAATAAATGAAAACTAAAGAAAAAAAAACACAGAAAATGGGTTTTCATAACTGGAAAACACACCACAAGCACAACAGAATGATAAGTGCTTTTGTTCCTTTATTTCAAATTACGGAAATTCATCAGATATAGAATATGAAATAAAGGAATTAAAGTGCTTATTCTACCATTGTGTTCATGGTGTGTTTTCCAGTTACTAGAACATGTTTTTTTTGAGTTTCTTTTTTTCCTCTACCATACAGCTGCAGGAGAGATAGCACATAACCATGAGAAGAATCAGGGTAGAGACTCACTCACCTTGGAGAAGCATGGAGTAAGCATGCATCACATCTGAATGCAAGCCAGACAATACTTTTCAGGCCATCCATCCATATCAGCTTGAGCAGACATACCTCACATTTTTAAATCAAACATACGTCTTCTCCAATAGCTCTTGTTGATTGCATTATGCAATGATAACACCAGATTAGTTGCATGTAGGTTCACATCCCAGAGCTAGAAATTACTTTTTTTACAGGATAATATTTCTAAAATATTAACTAAAAGACTGAATGACATTAACGGTTCAGTGCTGGTAACTGCAATTAGTAGCTTGGAAATAATATATCTGACATGGTATAGTTAAATAAATGTTTCCATATCTTATATAATAGCACTGAAGTTGATTGATTTTATGACACATTAATGTCTTCACATCATATGAGGAGGTGTCAGAGGTGAACATAATTATGTGTAATATTTGTTTATATACTGAGATAATGAAATAATGCGACATGCCATTGATTTTATTTCCTCTGTCTCTCCCAACTTTCTTTCTTTTATAATTTATTTGTGATTAATTGCTGCTGTAAACAAAATGACCATCAGCACAGAGAGGTAGACTGACCATTGTGGTTTCAGCCCTCCATACTGACACCACCACAGGCAGCACAAATACCTAGTACATTTGGGTCACCACCTATCAGCATTTCCTCTACAACTCCTGCCCTAACTACTCCACCTGTGTCATGCATCTCTGCACCAGGGTGATGGGGCAGTGGTATCCTCTGGGAGTGGTACTAGTGAAGGTAGTGATTTTACCTTTCAGGGGCTGACAGTACTAGTGAAGGACATTATGGAGAGGGGCCATAGTGTCTGAATTTGCAGGATTGCAAAGGTTATTCACTGAATTGCCAAATCAATGCCATATCCAGCACTGACTCAGGAAACTGGCACAGGAGACAGTGATGACAGTTCTGAGGATGAAGACTAGATTCTCACTGTCTTGAAGCTAGACTTGGATAAGTCTCTGATGTCCCCTACCTATCCCCAGTCATGGTGTCCCCCAACCCTTTGCTTCCATCACCATCCCTGTCTGTCTTGTATGTCCCTTATGTCTTCACCTGCTACATAGTTTACCCTACCTACCTGACTCTCTAATTCCCAAGCACAATCCCCAGCAGTCCTCTCTTTCCCAAGAAATTTAAAAATAAGCACCTGTCCCACAAAAAAATGCTGCGCATATATAGCTGTCCACTTTGCCTATATGTCATCTTGACATTGCTGATATGGTTCAATTGGCTATATGATTTTGTTATTGTCACTCATCCCTGGTATGGAGACTCTCAAAAATCATTGAATTCTATGCACAATTCTACATATATGTTGTGAAGAAGTGGGTAGGTATGGTGCTCTCTCACCACCATCCTGCAAATTCCTATATTCTTTCACGTGTCCTCCATTCTGCTTTCCCCCCAGTATTTCCATTACTTTCTTATCAACCCCCTTTTTCACATATTTAATCTTTTCAAAAATAGAGTCACAAACAACAGACAAGGCCAAAACGGCCCATCAAAAAGCCTTCACTTTTTTCCTCTGCATTTGTCCCGCGCTTGGAATCACCCACCAGTGCTGAGTGATGGTGAATGGCATTTCATGTCCTATGGCAAAAAATGGTGCCACCTCTCTCATTATTACAATTATCTTCATGCAAATGTGTTTAAGCCTTCTGCATTATAGAAATACAGAATAAAGGCACTACTTTGAAACAGTTACTGTAACAGTCATAAGTTTGCTGTATGTAATGAGATAAGAGTTCCTATGTGGTCTGTTGAGATTATTCACGTCTTTATACTGATATTTTTATACAGTGTCAATGGTTTAATTCCAGACGTATGTCAAAATATTATTTCATTTATTTTTAGATTCCTACCATATGTGTAACTATGAAATTCTGTATTTATCTCCAATTAACAGAATTTCCTGCCCTAGAATGACTAGGAAAATGTAGTTTAGCATTTGAACAGTGCAGGAATAAAGCCTTTGCAAAGATATTCCATCTCTAACAGGAAAATGATTAAACCACCCATATCCTGCTCATTTTTCATTCTTGTTTTGACTCTTTTATCCATTCTTGCTCCAAATAGCAAAACCTTTATTGCACAGACTATAACAGATTAATAATGCATATGTCCTTTCTTACTTCAATAGGTTGCCATTGTCCCTTCAATTGTCTGATTTGAACTATGTGAATTAGGAGTTTCTTTATGGTATGCTGAGATAATGCTTAGAACTATAGCCTGATTTGAATCCAGAACTATGTCAAACTCTTATTGACTCTTCATAAGACTATTTTGTGTGCAGCTGTTGCCTACATGTTGTATCGAGCCACCATTATCCTGCTTCTGTCATGATCTACTTGCTCCCTTCATCCCTCCTCCCCTCCCTATGTCTTTACTCCCTTCTGTGCCATCAGTTTGTCTCCTCACCATTTGCGCAATGCCTGCTGCTGAGCAGCACCTGCACCTTGGGGGAGATGGCAATACATAGCTTATGGCAAAACCTTGTGAGTTGTTGTCTTTGCCTGCATTACTGTTGTGCCCTTCTCATTAGTATACTTAGCCCCACTGTGTTATGTACAGACAGATTAACAGCAGTATGAGATGGCTGTTATTATTTTCTCTTTAATAGGCTGCAGAGTTGAACGTGCACCATATAGGATGTTCCAATTGCAAATATTGTTAGGAAGCATGCCACCCAAAATGTTCCTGGCTTCACGACAAATGTGTAAATCATGACACGTAACACCTTAAAATAAACCTCTATTCTGCATTGGATCATTTATTATGATGCTGGCTGTAATGTACACCTCATGTAATGTTAAAATTGTCATTACTGTGATGACACCTGATGCTTACATTCTCCATTGCCTCTTTCTTTTATGACTGTCCCTTCATACCAGTAAAATTAATGTGAATTAACATTTTTTGTGTGGAGTGCTGACACAACTGACATGTCTGTAAAATGCTTTTGGCATAGTGTCAAGGGTTCAAATTCAGAAATATCTGAAAGTCTTATTTAATGTTTTATTTATATTAGTATTGTATGTGTGAGTGGGGCAGCCGATGTGGTGCATCGGTTAGCATTGCCGCCTCACAGCAAGAGGTTCTCTGGTTCGATCCTCAGCTGGGGTGCCTTCTGTGTGGAGTCTGCATGTCCTCTCTGTGGTTGTTTGGGTTTCTTCTGGGTGCTCCAGTTTCCTCCCACATCCCAAAGACATGCTGTAGGTGGATTTGACACTTTAAATTTGCCCTAGGCATGAGTACATGCATGTGTGTGTCTTCTGTGGAAGGTTAGGTGCCCGGCTGGCAACTCAACACCATAAAACTCCACTGCCAATCATGAGCGGACAGGTGATCCGCTGTGGTGACCCCTAACTGGGAAAAGCCAAAAGAAGAAGTATTGTATGTGTGAGTGTTGCCTATATGTCTTATTAACACACCACTGCCCTGAATTTGTCTTAATCATGTTTCTACTTATTGACTCCTGAAACACTTGATTGCACATAGTATGACAGATTATTTACAAGGAAAAACATAACAGTAACACAATACAAAGAAGTTCAAGAATGGCCCACAAAATAACACATTCATTGTCTGTCTGTATCCCTGTCTCCATGTTTCTATCTGTTCCCACTTGTGTATCATCACTTTTTCCTCTTCATATTTATTATTGAACTGGATGTAATGTGCTTACTATGGGATAATACAATTTTTGTGAGTGCGATGAAGACTAATATATACATTCTTCTTTGCTGCACTCTGTTGTCAGATTTGCAGTTTGTGAAGTAGGTGTTCCAATTCTGTATGCATAGATAATACTCAGACCTGTAGATCTGTTTTTGAATGCTTTCAAGGTTTGAATCCAGATGTATGTAAATGCTATTGAATGTTTTGTATGACTCCTTTGTGTGTAAGTGTTGGCTACACATTGCAATATCACACCATTATCCAGCTCCTGTATTAATCTGCTTAATCCCTATTATGTGCACTGTTTTGTATAGATCATGACCTAATAATTATGATGACACACTGAAAAGTAACACAACACAAAGCAGTGCAGAAATGGACCATAAGCAAATCTATTCCTAAGTCTCTGTCTCTATCCAGGTCTCCCAATCTCTCTTCCCCATTTATGTCCTCAGCTTTTGCATGAAGCATGGCATTGCACACCAATGGTTAGTGATCGTAAATGTCATTTCACGTTTTATAGCAACAGCTGAAGATTTTAATTTCAACTGCACTAGTATGGTTCACATCATGAAAATGTGCTGTGCTATACAAATACAGACTGACAGTACTATCATGAGACAGTTAGTGCAATATATGTATTAGGCTGATATATGCAATATACATCTTATTGAATGTTACGCCTGTGCTTACTGTAATGAAAGCTGAATCCTACATTTTCCCTTATTTAACTCTGCTCTTATTGTCCCTTCAAATGATGAATTCCTGTGTATTGAGCAGAGGTAATCTTCCTATCTCTGCACTTTTATATTGCACTGTCAAGGGTTCAAATCCAGATGTATGTCATACATTTATTTTATATTTTCTTTCTGTCCTCATTGTGCTTCCACTCTCCTACCCTATCATTATTTATATGGAAAACACTTTACTGTACACAGCAATACATCTACAGTGTACATAGTTTCTAAGTATGTCTATATTTCTGCATCTTAATGCTTGTTGTTGTCAATCCCTACCCATGAGAATGTCTTGAAAATCATTGAAAACTGGAGATATTAGGGAAAAAAAAACATAATTTGATTTTGTTAATGTATATTGGTCAGAAAATGTAGTATAACACATCACAATGTTATGCAGAAATGAACCATAATCTAGTCTCTTTGTATGTCTGCATTTGAATCCATGCCTCCAAATCTCACCCTCTTCCCACCCCTTCTTTCTCATCAAATAAACTTCCTTGCTTAAATACTGTTTTCATAATCCACATTTTCACTAGCAATAAGATGCATGACCCCTCATGTGTTTCATGATCATTTACAACATGCTCATATTTTCCCAGAAATAACTGCAACACATGAGATACATTCAATGCTTTTTGTGTGGTTTATACCATACTATAATAGTCACATGTAGATGACAATGCTGATATACACACAAGGATTGGTGAGGTTGCATTTACAACCATGTTCATAGGTAAAATAATTATGACACATACCTGTCTGTTGTAGGACTGTACTGACTATAGAACTCAACCATGTCATATAAACACACACAATCACACAATTGCCAACATGCCATGAATACAAGGACAGTCACTGTATTTGAGGACTGTGTTTTGATACACTTGTATCATACATATAAGTAGTTAAGGACTTCAACTGTTATGACAAATGTGTAACTTACATCACATGAAACATGACCATAACACATATCTGTTCTGTATTCCATCAGATTCAGACATGGTTGTATGTATGTACTGCTTATTTGTGTGAAGTTCAGCACAAAGCACCACAGACTATTGCTAATTCCCATTCTAAATTCACCACCTCAGGATATGATTATGTATGTGCTAATACTTTAACATCAGCCACAAAAATGAGCTAGTCAGCAGTACACTTCAATTGGAGAATTAAAAAAATCCAACAAAGAACTAAGAAAATGTATTACATAACTTCTGTATGTATTAATGGAATGTTGTAACCAAGCTATCTGAATTTCAGAGTGATATTGACTTAATTAATTAATTTAGCCTTTTAAGGTGTGTCTGCACTCCAACACTCACAATTTCAACTTTGGTACAATGGTGTGTGACATTTCCACATGTACTCCTTCCTTCAGTGTTATTCAGCAGTTCACTATCATATTTTGGAAATGTCTGTTTATATTGACAATATACGTTGCTCAAGGATAATCCATACAACTGATAATGATGCAAAAAAATTATTACTATTTGCATATAATCATCCTGAGATGAAGTGTCACTAATGCTTGCTTATCAATCCATTGTTTTACAATTGTGATTCTCATTGAAACACCATACTGTGAAACAGGTACATGCCACTCACAGTACTGCAATGCACATGAATGACAGTATAGAGATGCTATCATAATAGTATGTAATCACATGGGACAAGCACATTGCTGTTATGGTAGCCTGTCCAGATACATGTATTTTCCACAAAAGCTATGATGTCACTAACTGTCCCTCAAATAACTGATGTGTTAATACATACAAATGTGCATTTCCACACCTTTAAAATCAGACTTCTCCTGTGGTGTTTGTGATTTATACTGTGTTCTCTAGATTTTGTAACTAGTTAGGCAGGTTGAATCCAACAGTGGTGACATTGTTTGTGTCTGATTTTAGTGTCAGGTAAATAACAGCTTCAGCGACAGATGTGCTATGTCCACTTCCACTTAGAACAAAACTTTAACTTTGGAGACAGCTCCCTCTGCACTTTATCCCATTTTCCCCACAAACTTCTTCTCTGCAGCATGCTGATGAGGTCATCCTACAAAAGTGCACTCTCTCCCCTTAGAAGTCAGACTTCTCTTATGGTACATGTAATTCATACTGCATTTTCTAGATTGTGTAACTTGATAAGTAGGAGGTTCAAATCCAACAATCCTGCAATTGCTTGTGTGTGCATCTAAGCATTTGACATATCAGTAACATATAACATCATTGACAAATGCACTGTATCTATTTCCACTCAAGTGAAACATTTACAATGGGAGAGGATTCCTCCCTCAGCTAATGCCAGTTTTATGGCAGGCATCTTTTCTGCAGCACACCAATGAGGATATCCTGTAAAAAGTGCACTCTATCCTCTTAGAAGTCAGATTTTTCCTGATGCTCTTGCAATCTATACTTTGGTCTCTAGCTTGCATAATTAGATAAGTAGGAGGTTTGAATCTGACAATGTTTAACGTGTGTGTGTGTGTGTGTGTGTGTGTGTGTGTGTGTGTGTGTGTGTGTGCGCGAGTGTATACATATGTGGATGTTTGTGTACATGTGCATGCTTCTGAAATGTCAGTTACATATACCTTCATTGGCAGAAGTGCTGTATCTACTTCCACTCAGATGAAACTTGGACAAGATTCCTTCTTCACCTAATGCCACTTTTACCACAAATATCTCTGTAACACACAGCTGAGGTCCCCCTGTAAAAAGTGCACTCTCTCCTGTTAGAAGTCAGACTTCTACTGTGGCAATTACATTTGATATCCTGTTTATAATGTGTAACTTGATAGGTTAGTGGTTCAAATCCAGCATTGCTTAAATGATATTAGTGTGTGTATGTGTTTGTACTGTCATGTTGAGATTGCTGCATCAGAAAATACATTGCGTAGGCTTCCACTTACAAGATATATTTGTCCTGGGAGACTGATTCCCCATCAGTGTGTTACATTTCTATCCAAAACACATTCCTGTACCACAATGATGTCATCATTTTAATGGTGCACTTTCTCGTTATTTAAATCTGACTTCTCCTATGGTACTTCCTTTTCATACTGTGCTTTCTAGATTGTGTAACTAGATAGGTAGGTAGTTCAAATCCAGCAATGAACACTACTGAGAATATGTTGTTTCTCTCTCATAAAGTATAGAAATAGCTTCAACTGTAAATTGGATGTGCAGCTATGCAGTTGCAAGTGACAACACATGGCAAATATGTCTCTTGCTGATATGCATGATACAACAGCTGTAGGGTTTATTTATTCCTGTGTTTACATAATGACATGGACAAATACAGCAGTACTGTTGGTTACCACAAATCATTTCCTGTATATACATCTGATATGTAATAACTGTAATGTATGCAAATATTCCATCATGTATATACTGTCCTTGCTTGCTGATATCTCAACTCAGCATTTTATTAAACTTTATATCCCATTTACTCCCTTTTGCTAGGGTCTATATCATATGAGCGAATCACACAAATTGCAAACGCTCATAATATCGAACATATCGGACCTCGAAGTGCTTTTTCTGAGATCTCAGTACAGTGAAGAATAGGCTATTTGCCCTTTGCTCATTGTAGTGTGATCTCAGAGTTGGAATATATATTTAGTTGGGGGAGTAGGAGGTGCAGCCCCCCAACAATAGGAAGTTTGAGGTCCGGTACATTTGATATTATGAGCATTCTCAATTTGTGCGATTCGCTCATATGATATAGACCTCTTTTGGTACACTGCTGCTTTGAATGCCTCTCACATCTTTTATTAGCATGTCAGTTTTTATTTATATACATGGATCAATAAAATGAACAGGATTAGTTTTTATTAAATCAGTATAAAATATTTATGTTAAAAATGTTCTTTGTGAAATAATCATATTTTAATCATATGAGTACATTTTACATGTTTAGCCTCCCCTGCTTCTAATTTGTGCTTTACAGAGCCAAAAAAAAATCTCACTGATGTAACTAAAACTACACATACCACTGCTTATCTCCTCCCCACACTTCTTTATGTTGCTTCCATCCTTACTAACAGCCAGGATTCACAAAAATTAAAACTATAACAATGCTATAAAAAGTTGCTAAATTTGCAGCAATTGCCCCTTTCAGAAACTATCACTGTATAACACTAAAAATCCAAAATAGGTTAGAAATTCCTCATCAACAAACATATACAAAGCTTCTTACCACCTATAAAATTACCCAGCATACATCTGCATTTTCAGCACTAAAAACATTCTACACAACTATGTTCCTAGACGGTCATTGCAATACAGTGACCAAAACCTCCTATCTGTCTAGAAACCTATCAAATCTGCTGGGCATTGTCTGTACTCATACAAGGTTGCTAAAGCCTGGAAGTTCTTACTTGTGTCCATGAGGTCAGTACCCTCCCTCCCATCTTTCGAAACCACTCTGAAAGACTTACTGGCTGAAATTTGGTTCTTCTGTTCTTGCTCAAAACCATAATAAACTATGTCCCTAAATGAGAACAAGTACCTTTTCATTGCTTATACCTCCTTACTCTCCCTTCTTCACTTACTCCCTTACTTCTATCAAATTCTCTTCCTGACTTTCTCTCTAAATATACCATATGTCTGTTTTCTCTCATTTCATATTGCAATTCCTGTTTGTATTAGACTAGCTTTCCTTTATTTTTTTTACAAACTGTCTAAACTTTCTATAAATATTAAATGATTGTCATATAACGTCTATTGATTCTTAACCAATTTTTATATAATCACTAATTTGATAAAATTATTTAAACTGAAAATGTTTTTGTTTTATTTTTGAGGACTGTAAAATTATTGTTCTTAAATGCTTTGTAATAATTTGGAGCTTTTCTCCCCAGGCCAGTGATGAAAATGGGCTTCTACCCAGTCAGACTTTCCTGGTAATCAAATGTCAATAAATAAATAAACAAATAATACATTTCTGCACTAATTCCATTATATGAGTACAGTTTCCTCATTAACCTTGACATCTTAATTGTTTCAGTAAACTTGCCCTTACTTTGTATTAGCTGTCCACCCATTCTCGCTTACGAGATTTGTCTACAGGCAACGGCTTTCACTTATATTGTGTGCTCAAGTTTCTGTGCACCTTTTTGTAGCCAGTAACACTACTACTGGCCATGAAACAAGGGCAATAGGTGCTGATTTTAGTGTGTGCTTGAACTAGACACCCTTGGGAACATGGGATAAACTTGATTTAGTTTATAAGGGCCCTGGGGCCATTAGCCTAGTAACCTTCTATGATCCTATGAAAATGTGCTGATAAACATGTAGGCTTGCTTAGCAACATGCATATTCAGTGATCACTGCTGCTAATTATAAAAGCACACTTAAATCATGTAAGCTTAGCACAAAGTGTACACTATTGTTAATGAATCACAGAGTTAATGTTTCTGTATCTATCTATCTATCTATCTATCTATCTATCTATCTATCTATCTATCTATCTATCTATCTATCTATCTATCTATCTATCTATCTATCTATACATCCATCAATCTATCTATCTATCTATCTATCTATCTATCTATCTATCTATCTATCTATCTATCTATCTATCTATCTATCTATCTATCTATCTATCTGTCTATCAATCCCAATTAATATAAACACCTTTTAATCAAATTCTAAATAAATGGAACATCATACAGTAATACTAATCCAAGGGAAAATGATTCAAAAAATGTTGTTTGCAGTGGAGACTTTGCACCCCAAACCCTTTTACTTAGCTCTAGTAACTCCAGGGTCACTCCCTTTGGGAGAAAGGAGAAAAAGTATCACAAAGTGGGAATTATTGTCAAAGCAGAAATAGAAACCACACCAGTAATGTTTTTCTATAGTAATATCAATAACCAGATAAAGTTGCTACATATATCTCTACTTATTCTACCTCTGTATTAACACATAACTATGGCTATGTCACAAGCATTGAAATGGGCTTTCATTCAAATGATCATTCAACTAATACACAAACACGTACACATATACATATATGCAAACATGCATGTATTGATATATGTCCATGTATACATGTATATGCAAGCATACACACACACACAAATATATACATAATATATATACATGCATATATTAAAATATGTCCATGTGTGCATGTACATGCATACATACACATACACACACACACACACACACACACACACACACACACACACACACACACACACACACAAATATATACATATATGTATACATGCATGTATTAATATGTGCCTCATATATGTATACATGCATGTATTAAGTATATGACTGTGTGCATGTATATGTACATACACACACATACACATACAAGTATATACATAATATGCATACATGTGTGTATTGCTATATGTCCATGTGTGCATGTACATGCATGCACACACACACACACACACACACACACACACACACACACACACACACACACACACACACACACACACACACACACACACAAATATATACATATATGTATACATACATGTATAAATAAATGTCTGTGTGCATGTACATGCATGCATACACACACAAATATATACATATATGTATACATGCATGTATTAATATATGTCTATGTTTGCATGTGTGTACATACACACACTCTTAAATATATACATCATACATACACATGCATATATTAATATATGACTATGTGTGCATGTATTTGCATACATACATACGCATACACACACACACACATACACACACACACACACACGCACACACACACACACACACATACACACACACAAATATATACATAATATGCATACATGCATGCATTAATATATGTCTATGTATACAAGTACATGCATACATACACACACAGATATTTACATAATATGAATACATGCATGTATTAATATATGTTTATGTGTGTATGTATACATACATACTCAGACATAAACGCAGTCACACAAACTCATTTGCACACACCAAATCTCTTGACTAGTTCAAGAGGCAGGACTAAAGTAAAAAAATAATGGGGGCTAAAGGAACAAAGATAAGGACATATTTCAAATATTGTTCTTAGACTCTTAGAAAGTTGCTAGAAATATAGATTTTGTATTAGCATGCATATTCTGAATTATGTGAAGCTGAAACTTGGTAGCATGCCATTGTTTAGTGAGTGCAATCCTGAATGATTTGCCAGAAACAGAAAAAAATATATAAGGCAACATTTAGGATAGTTGGGACGTATGCCTAGTACTCTAACATTTTGGAATACAACCCCCTGCAAACCAGATTAGGTCTATCAAGGTATATTTCTTATAAATGATAGTAAATTTATAAGCCTAATACAAAGAAAGGCACAAAGATCAGGTTGTTTGGGGAACACTTCTTTGCATGACCTATCATATGAATGAAAGCAAAAGGGAAGCAATAGTACAGGAGTAATGATGAAGGAAAAGACACTAGAAAGTAAAAAAAAAAGCATCAAAAAAGCCTGACGGCTGAACTACATGAAAAAGTAATAAGTATCTTATATGGGAACATGGACTGCAATATTAAATCCTATCATCTCTTCTGATTGGTTGCCATTTTGCTGATGTCAGGTATTTGAATTGCATTGGGTTGGTTCTGACAGAAGTTTGAATCTGTAGATTGTTGGTATGCGTAGCTGAGGAATCCCATGATAAAAACACATAAATGAAACAAGAATGTTCATGGTAAAATGCAGAAAATACAGCATTCACATAACTCATATAATGCCTGTGTTGATCTAGTTTGACACTCATGCAACCTGGCTACTGGAGATTAACCAGATTAGGATGTCACACGAAAGGTAAATAAGCACATTTAAAAAAAAAATCTCTTATAAGACTATATATTTTTATTTCTGCAGTTACAGAATCACAGACTGTGAATTTAGCAACCCTAATTGTGTATTTCTAATTGTTTCACAAAAGTCACTTTGGTCATTTTTTTTAAGGATCACACCTAAGGGCTGTATGAACCATCAAAATGCAACTTTTACTATGCTCATAGTGGAGTGATTAGTTGTTAGTTCTGGTATTACCTTACCTTTGAAGTATGCAAAATGGACAGCAACTATGGGACAAAAGCTCAATCCTGGAATTCCTTGCTTATGAAAATTTGCGTTTGTTGTTTGGACTTACAAGTAGAGGTAGACAGAATTAAATGATTCTTTAGCTGCTGATAGTGAGTGGTCCATTTTCTCTCGCATTAAGTCCATTTATATGCCATCTGTATGTTAAAATCCATCTGTTTTTTTGTATTTCAATACTCAAGTGGTTATATGATGCTATAAATGTTTTGATTGATTTTATTTCAAGTTACGAGTTTTGTTTTCATTTAACAAAAACAGTGTAGCTCCAGTGACAATGAAGGCTGTCTTCTCAATGCCAAATATGATTGCCCAAAAACGCAAAATATAGTCTAATAAAGATGTTTCTAAAAACAGATTTAATGAGTACACCAGATATAACAAAACAAAAACCAAAACATCCACTGATTTAGCGCTTTCGTCTGCCTCCGGAGACTTCCTCAGAATCAGTTAACTGACAGATTTTAAAATCTTATATAAAAACTGGGCTGGCAATAAAGATTAATTAATTAATTGATTGATTGTCTCTTAAAGACCTACTATACATACTAGGCCATCAAAAATAAGTTGACATGATAGGCTGACCTTTTAAAAAACAGTGAATTCATACTATACAGGAACAGTATAACACCACAGTTTAGTAAAATAATCCAAGACAACATGTTCCACTGAAATAATGGCAATTGCAGGCTGTCTTAATCTATCTTTTCAAACCTCTACAAATACAAACCTTTGTATTCAAAAATAAATATTGATATTTAAATAATGATGCCCATATATAGGCTTATAAATAATTGTCATAATAAATCACCATAAATGTAAATACATTGTGAATAAATATCTGTATATATATATATATATATATATATATATATATATATATTTATATATATATATATATATATATATATATAAACACATAAATACTTCTTTGTGATTAGTAAATTGCATAAAAAGACATGAAATTCATAAAAATCATATAAAACCCCTAGTATATGTATGTATACTAGAAATATTATTAAATAAGTGGTAAATATAAATGTAGGTATATAAATATAGTAAATGTATAAATATGTAATAAATAAATATATAATGACAATAAATAATGGCAATAAGATTACAATGAAGTTAAAATACCCATATGAGTTAAAATAGTCCCTACAAACATCTAATAAAATAGATGTTTCATTTAATTCCACATGCTTGTTGCTGGTGGTATAGGTGTTTCAGTTTATGTTTATAAACAAAGTGACATCTTAACTGTTGGCACTGACCTCTTAAATAATGACTGATTTAAGCTATTACTACTGTATATTTATTTATTTTAATGGTTGCCTTATTTTAAGGGTAAAGAGTAATTGTGTTCCTATATGCAAAATTAATCTGGCTGGCAGCAGCATGTTACTCTGAAGACAGGCAGCTCTGCAAGCTCATGCCATGCGTCAAACCTTTTTAAAGGGCATCAGGCATTCTTTAAAAGCCTTGTTTAAGAACAGGAAGATCATGCACTTGTTGGTACTCCATGCAGGACTCCTTCCTTTAATAGTTATGGAATCATCTGTAATCCCACAACATGTCTACTTGAGAAGCAAAATGGCAACCCTGTATGTTTGTGAATCACATGTTACACAATGTAGTGCAACACCATGGAACTAAGGGTTTAGTCATGACTTACACTTGAGTATAAAGGTCATTTGAGTCAAGCTAGTAATGCCTGCATGGCTCACACTTATGTGTATGGATAACATATTTTGCACAGGAAACAATTTGCAAACATTGGTATCATCCACCTTCATTTACATAATCACCTCCGTAGCTGTCTGCTGCTAACATGATATAAAGCACATTTTCCATACTAGATAGTATGGCTTGCAACCATATGACTGAGATACTAGGAAATTTAAGTAAATGCTCTGAGATTATGTGTTTTACATAATTAAGGATGGAGTTCTTATCCACAAGTGCAAACCATGTGGTGGCTGTCAGGAAAAGTGAGGTATATCTTGTTGTAAGTGTATCTGGGTCAGCATTATGTTTGCACAGTACATTCATGTCTGGCTGTGTGGGAATTCCTCATCTGTACGTAGATGCATTGGTCCAGACCCACATGGGATGGTTGAAGATCTGTGTAACAGTAACAGTAACTGCAGCTATTAGTCAGGTCCATACAGGGGAGGCTATGGTCATAATTATGCATGTGTCACAGCTTAGCATATGCACTCACTAAGTATGTTGTATTAGTAAGGGTATATCTAC
The DNA here is from genome assembly GCF_019279795.1 of Protopterus annectens. NCBI lineage: Eukaryota > Metazoa > Chordata > Ceratodontiformes > Protopteridae > Protopterus > Protopterus annectens. The sequence goes on from NC_056734.1 coordinate 860,521,463, forward strand.
TGACATGGTCACTTGAGTGAGACATTGACTAGAAAAGTTCACTAGCCAGAAGAATGTGCTGTCTGTACACATGGCACTTTAGCATGCACCTTCCAGGCAAAGGTGCGCAGAAAAACAGTACTGAGATCAGATCTGTCAGGGAATGCAGCAAAGATATTCATATAACATATGTAATGCAGGGTTAGTGATATGATGCATTGTGCAAAGAAAAGGTGGGAACATTGTGACAAGTTCCAACACAGAAGCAACTGACAGAGGTCTTGAAGATTTTATGTCACTCACCAGCCAGTGTGATTGGCCCTTTATACCTCTGGTGCCTTGGATGTTGAAGCACACCTGGATCCAACCACCACTGTGTCAGTAGAAAAAACATTTGTTTGTTAATGCTCATTATAGCTGAATGTAGCACATACCACTGCAGGACTGGACAAAGGGCTTGATCATGGTCAACTGTATATCTGTCTTTCCAAGCACCATCGGCATATATGTATATCATTCTCCACACAGGGTGTATCTTCAAACATCTTATAAATGACTGTTTCCACATGTAGCAGCATTCATGCCATAGGGAGAAATGGAGGTATATGTATGTATGCGAGCTGGCAATGGTGTAATTTTTATGCATTTACGGGTTCCATTGGCTGACAGACATCAGAGTCACTCAAAATAATGCTGATATGAGCATGAGACCTATGCCTGATGAAGATGGCAACATGTGAGTAGCACAGTCCAGTGATACAATGGCACTCTCTTCAACACTACAAGAATAAGGGGATACCCAATTTCACAATTATAGAAGCCACAGTAGAGATAGCATCTGAGCACATGGCCTCACCAGATCATCACATATATCCCTGTGTCCCCTGCCCACACAGCATCTGATATGTATACTGCCTCTGAGATGGGCACAGACACCATAGTTGAGAAACACAGAGAGAGTGTTGCCGGCATGAAACAACAATATGTAAGTTTTCAGTGTATGTGATAGTTAGGATCAACCAGATGATGTTCTGGGCAGTAATACAACCCCAGCATACTTCTCCATTGCACAGATTTTTGCAGACTGTCCAGATTTTTGCCTCATATTTTTGTTTCATTTTTCATAAAATTGGGGATTTCTGGCAAATCTGTGGCAAATCATTAAAGACTGAAGTTAGAAAATAATGGCACACATTTGAGTTTCAGACTTCATACCCTTCAGAAAATTCATGCTAATGCAAAACCTGTTATTCTATCAACTTTCTAAGTTTGTAAGAGCAATATTTAAAAAATATATATCCTTATTTTTGGGTCTTTGTCCTACTTTTATTCATGGCTTTGTCATCCAGATTTCTTGCTTTAAGAGATTGAGGGGTATAAACCCCAGACATCTGCTATGCACTGCAATATACAAGAGGTGAGTATGCTATGGATTGCAGGAGGGCATATGCAAAAAAGGCATTGACTGGAGTTTATTCACAGAAATACAACAGTACTGCTGAGGTCAACTGTGACCTCCATATGCCTCCATAAGTGCATCTATGAGACACAGGGCACCCACCATTCAGTATGGCTCATCTATGGGAAAGTCTGGATGTGAGGTGGTCGGGCACATGCCATTCCACATCAGAATATACTCATCTTATTCTCTGAAACAGAAAGATGAACTTTGCCCTAAATTAAAATGGAAGCAATTAATCAATGAGACAACACCATACTGTTTCAGTGAATATCAGATTGTCCTTAAACGCAAACACCATGTAAAAAAAAAACTGAACACTTTTCATGGTTTTGAAAGACAACAACGTGCTAACAATGGGAATGTTTTCCCATCATTTTAATTTCTTTTCAATGAAGGCAATATTTTTTTGTCTTTCCTGATGTAATCAAATCTTGCTCTACCATAATGGCTGCTGTTCCTTAGTGTGCATAGATTTTTGAAACAGCACTTTTTCCCAGCAGCAATAAACAGCTTTGAGCAGTTTGCAGGTTACTGCTAGCGGTAAGCCCTTTTTACCATTGGTGGTAACCATTTCCAGTTTTTCCACAGCTCTACTGCAGTGCTTACCTTGAAGAGGTGCAGCCTTATGCTGGACTGTTGTGGGCAACCACAAATGCTAACTGGGCTTTCCTGGGAAGCAGCATATGGTAATTAGCCATGTGTTTTTACCCAAAAATGCCTGCAGTAAGTGCCTTATGCAGCTGGAAAATTCATAGCACCAGTCAGCTGTGTAAATCATTACCATCATCAGCAGTTATCTACTCAGTCAAAAGTGTGCATTCCCTCAGTTTCAATTGAGAACATCATACCACTTAATTCATTCACTCCAGTGGAGCTCAGGAAGTTTGCACTGTAACTTCCAAGGGGCGGAGTCTAAACCTTTTGACAGAATCAAATTACGTCCTCACACTTCAAACAAATGTTCACTTCAAGGATTATGAAAGAAGTATAAATGGCAAACTCTTCAGAACAAACTATTTTTATAGTGGTAGTATTCTTTAGGTTCTAGGTCTTAAACCAAATTTTATAAGTCTCAGTAAACACAGTAACTATTACATTTGTAATACTTTGTAAACAACTTACAATATCTATCTCAGCAACTACTCAAGTGACACACATACTGTCAGCAGCATTTTATTCATCTAGCGGAGAGCTTTCAAATGAGTCTAAGGAGTTCTGCCTGTGTTACTTGGTTATTGAGATATTTAGAAAAAATGTGAAAATTATATCTATATAAATTAATCTCATAAAAATTACAGTTAATATCTATTTATTTGCAGTAGACAGAGGTCAAATATCAATGCAGTTGAATTTGCCATTGTGTAAGTTTTAAGATGAAATCTTTTAAAACCTTGCACATAGCGAATTATTGATGCAAATATAAACAAGCAGTATGTGACACCTAGAAGCGTCAGTAGGAGTTAACTGCAGATGCACCTGAAGGCATCACTCGCATGTAATATGTTAACCTCTCTCTACATTAAAAATCAGATAAGTGGCCTTTAGAAATCAAAGTAGAGGGATCAGAGAGAGGTGCATTTTTTTATTTTCATAACAGAAGGTATTTTTAAATTAGAACGTATATAGTTAATGGTAATGAATCTTTGTACAAGCTTATGAATCCATAAAAAGGTCTGATGTTATGAAGACCATCATAAATCTAGGTGGAGCAAGGATAAATCTAAGGCCCAGAATCATATTACTACACCAAAATCATAGCAGTAAGGGAGGTATGGGTGAAAATCACCTTAGAGGAACGTGCCTCTGTATTTAGAGGATATGTTGTGTTGGGTGTGTTTGTTTTTGTGTATATTTATGTATGTGGCTGCACATGTGACTGTATGTGGAGGTATAATTGATGTAGACAGTGTGTGTGTGTGTGTGTGTGTGTGCGTGTGTGTGTGTGTGTGTGTGTGTGTGTGTGTGTGTGTGTGTGTGTGTGTGTGTGTGTGTGTGTGTGAAAACGGGTTGTACTTGTTGTATGGTGTGTGTATGTTTGTGGTCTTGTGTCTGACTTTGGGGGTGTGTGGGTGTGACAGTGGGGGACTTCTGTACCTGTCAACTTCCACTAGGCTAATAAACAATGCATGTAATAAGATGAGAATAGGGCACTATACTCCAAAGAAACTTCTGCAAAATGCTGCAAAACACATAATAACAACAGGTATTGCAGCATGTAAGATATATGGCAGGGACAACTCTAGCCACTAGGGAGTACTTCTACTTATTAATCTAATTCATTGAAAAGGTTAATAGAGCTACAGGTCTTTCATCTGTGTACATTTTCTGAAGAATAAGAGGTGTGTGATTTATGGCAGCTGGGGGAATCACTGGAGAGCACACACACACACACACACACACACACACACACACACACACACACACACACACACACACACACACACACACACACACACACACACACACACATATATAATTACTCTAATTCACTTAAAGAGTTAATAGAGCTATAGGTTTGGAATGATGGTGCATTTTTTGAATAAGAAGAATAAAACTCCAACTACTGGCATTATTGACTGACTGTGTTCATTCATGATCTATGTCGGATTGGAGAAATTTAACATTCTCCATCAGGGATGTTCTATAAGCTCAGGGAACTTGTGTGGCCCTGTGAGACAGAGAGTGAGAGAGTGTGTGTGTGTGTGTTTGTGTGTGTGGGTGTGTGTGTGTGTGTGTGTGTGTGTGTGTGTGTGTGTGTGTGTGTGTGTGTGTGTGTGTGTGTGTGTGTGTGTGTGTGTGTGTGTGTGTGTGTGTATTTGAATGTCTTAGCATGTGGGAGAATGAATGATGGGGTACTTGGCACTAGTGGTGATTACCACAAGGGCAGCAAAAATGGGCCCATTAGCTCTTGCAGTAATCACCTGCTGAGGTCAGGAGAACAATGTGCAGTGAATAGACTCTAGATGTATGCTAATTGTCTGTTAGGTTGCACTACAGTATTCCTCAGATGGGTCACTACAGCATAGGGATGGTGCGCATGTTCTGCAGATAGAAGGGTTACAAAATACGGCCCTTGCATCAACAAGCACACCTGTCAGCAACCAAAAGTCATAGAGTTAGGATACATCAGAGTACCACAATGGCTGCATAGATATTGATCTCTCTTGGTTAGCTCTTACCCAAAAGGAATGGGAAAATATGACCAACTGGTTTTTAACAGCATGCTGGTCATCAGGCAGTAGGATAAAAAAATACAAGTAAAATAAATCAAATAAAAAGAATAAAAATGGAGACTTTAGACTTAGATATCTGATCGTGTGCCCCCTTCTGTTTAATACACATTAAGAAACACACACACACACACACACACACACACACACACACACACACACACACACACACACACACACACACACACACAGACAATCACTCACACATCCACAAATTCACTCATTATTTTATGCCAGCGCAGCAATTGAAGAATTTTTAGCTATTATCAACATGTTATCAAACTGTAACAGACAGGCCCCTGAAAAGAATCAAGTTGTTGTCTCGCAGTCCATTACACCGACATCTGGAATACACAAAGAAGACATTTTTCTCTTTTTTGCACTTCTTACTGTTTGTTATGACATCTTCAGCTGTGCAGAAGTAAATTACTTTGTTCCAAAACCAAATTTGCTACTGACTACTTTTAGGAGAAGAGACTCACTGTCTGTTTATTTTGACAGTACTCTGTCTTACTGTGTCTAAACACTGAGAGGTCATTTCTTCTAGTCCAGGTTTAAGTCAGTCACCTCATGTCGTCCTCCTCTAGGGACTGCCAAAGAGTTGATTGATATAAGAGTTCAAGGCCACACTTTCATGTTTGCTCAGCAGTGTATTTATGATTCAGTATGACTGACTGAGATCGGAAATAGAATACTGGCCCAGACTGCGGGATCCCAGCAACCTTTTTATTTATACAGGTGTCAGAGAGTGATGAAAGATTGCAGACCTTTTTGTTACAGGATATTTCTGTTGTGCTGTACTAGAAATATTATATAGCTAGATAAAACTCTGGACGTATCTAACTTCTCTTTGTTGTTATTAAAACGTGCTCTGAGTATAGTTTTTGTCACTACCATTCACCAAACCATGACCACACATAATACTAATCTGATGACACAGATTTTGAAACATCCCCCTTATTTATGTAATTAAATAGTGTATGTACACACTATTAATGTACATTCTGGGGGAGAAATTAGTATCATTTTATTGAATTATTTTTATCATTTCTCCTTAACTTCAATGAATATCAGAACATCATCCACTCTGAAAAACAATAATTCCTACAAAGCAATGGCATTTACATTAATCTACCCTGAACACAGCAAAGAGCACAGGGGTGAAAACATCAAGAAATTTCAGGAGATATGACAGTACAATGGAAAAGATTCATTAAGGGCAGAAGAGTATTGTGAAAACATGCACTGTACTGAGCTTGCAATATGATTTATTTTGCAACAGACTATTATTTTTATTTTGTATTTTATTCATCGTTTGATGACAAGGTTAGTCCCACTAGGCTAGTAGCCTCTTTTCAGGGGAGACCCAAAGAAATTCAGCCAAGGCAACATGCAACTTTGCCTACTCTTTTCAACAGGTGCTGTGGAATCTTTTACATCCAACAGAGCTACTATCAACTCAAGCAAATGGGACCTCACTTTAATGTCTCATCCGAGTCTTTCCTTATATACTATTCTAACATTCTGTGGTAAGTCTGTGGTACCATTTGCATGATATTTGTGAATAGGTGTGCTAAAAAAAAACAACTGCATCAGATATGTGAGAAAAGTTACCATAAGTCACAATGTTTTGCAACCATTCACCACTGGAAATGCAGAAGCAGTTTGTGGAAAAGGTGCAGTTTGTAACTAAAAATTGCATTTTATGGTGCCAGCTATGAGAACAACAGATGTAAAATTCTTCTTTAATACAATTAAAAGGACATACATTCTAAATGACTTTCCATAATTTTTTTAAAGAATATTTCTGAAATGTTATTTATAATTTTGAAGGGATAAAAGTGATGTTTTGCATCCAGTCCTAGTCATGAAAATTAGTACAGGCCCCAAAACCTCAAGGAATGTCTGTCTGTCTGTTTGTTTGTTTGCTTGTTTAAGTTTTCTTATCTAAGTTGTCCTGCTGGATTCAGGCCCATTTTCACTGGAGGTATAGGAGCAGGACCTCAGTAAGTTGCTTGCTTAGATTCACCAAGTAGGCAATGGGGTCTGAGGGGATGGAACTCAGGTCTGCAGCATGGACCTAATTAGCAGCTCATTGATTTAGTCTTATTTGCTAAACTGGGCAAATGAATATATTCGTAAGACATTTTGCACAAGTTACTTTTATTATTTGCAAAAGACATTTCAATAGCAATATAAGAGCCTTTTCTACAGGCCTGCAACAAAGAAAGAATCATAGTTTGCAAGATACGGCAATAATACATGATTTGTGTAAAGGGCAGGAGATAAAGTTGACTTGTAAAAAAAAAATAAGCTGATTTCCATCTCTTTCATGCTTTTTTGCATCCATTCTTACTGAGCATTAGCCTGATCCTCCCATAAGTCATGCACATGTTTACACTTGATATAGAGGGCCCTGCCTGTACCAAGTGAGAGGTGAGTGAAGGGGATGGAGTCACAGAAGAGTCTGAGCCATACCTGCCCAGTTACAGTGGGTAGAAGCCTTCTCCAAAATAGTCTGAGTTTCTGAATTATCCTTCCCAGGCCAGGGCCATCTCTATTTCCAGATGGACAATAATTGTCCTCATTTGGGGAACTACATGGTACTCCTCCCTATTTATCAGTCCAAATTACTACAGCTGATGACCACTGGGGGGAGGGTTCTGTTTAGTCCCTCTATTTAATCCCTTCCCTAGCTGTTGATGTGAACATTCACATCACTGTAAGGGTCTCCTATGCTTCCATCTGCACTTATGTATTCCCACCCATATGAATGTTGAAAGATACCATCATCACTGGCTGGGGAGTTCCAAGCTCACATCACCAGTTCTGTTAAAGCCTCATCTTCCACAATCTGCTACTTATTCTTGTCAATCAGCCAATCAGACCACCACGCATTCCCTTAAAAATGTCTGAGCTAGTGGCAATTGCTAATTAGAACTCTTCTCCATCTGACTCCAGCAGCCAAGTTACTGTATAAACATAGGTAGTCAGGATCACAGGCCTTTATTCCTCTGTGCCCTGGAGCTTGGTTATTAAGTACCATCTCATAATCAATATTTAGTCATGTATAATAGAAGAGGTCTTACATAAGAGAAAAAAAATTACCATAATTTCAAATTAATCTTAAAAGCAAGAATATTCCTGTTGAAGTTAGGCTGAAAGTAACATTAATTGTCAGATATTAGCTTTGCCTGAAATGAGCTGCCTGAAGATGCTGGATGACTTTTGGATATACAGCAAGAAGAACAGTGTAGTTTGTAAAAACCACAAACAGCAATCCAGCAACTCCGTAGTAGGAATTTATTTAGAACACCAGCTTAGAAATCTCTAGCGCCTCGGCCAAAAGCCATTAACAGAGTACAAACCTTAAAAAACTTTAGGACCATATATACTGAACCTTAATGGAATAATAGAATAATTAATTAATTACTTATATAACAAGCTTCTTAAACACTTCTTCTTAAAACAACAGACCCATATATACACAGAGATATGAGGAGTTAGAAATTACTCCTCGTGGTTTAAGAGCAGCTAAGAACCCCTCCACTCCGTTTGATTTGACTGTGTTGGAAGAACGCTCCTTTCATGAGAGGTGGATAGCTGCTGCACATAAGTGCAGCTTGGAGTGGGTGCATATTCTGGTTGACCGCGATCATTTTAAAAAACAGAAACTCAGAGAAGAGATCAAAGGGTTATGTAAAGACATTACTAATATTATTTCGCATGAAGAACTGCAACATTTCCTGGTGAAAACTAATGAACAGCTGGTTAGCTATGAAAGAGAACTGATTGACAGGAAAAAGAACAAATTAATTCGCGATATACGCGATTACAACAACAAACGGGCATTCCTTGTGGCCACTAATCCTAAGGGGCGGAAACAACATGTTCATTTTGATCAACAGAAGAAGTCAGTTCAAAATACGGAGAAAAGGGCGTTTACATCAGGGGAAAGTATAACCTCAGCAACGGAAGGTGACACAGATGAAGACTTCCCTTATCTACCGCCTGCGGGGAATAACACCTACCTAAATACTTTTTGTGGAGGCTATAGAGGCAGGAAACGAAGCTGGAATGGGACAACACAGGGTTATTACCCAGAGCAGCGTACGTTTCAACGGACAAACAAACGAGGCAAATGGGACTAGTATTTCTAATAATTTTTCTACATGTGAGTATGTAGTTAACCTGTCTGGGTTGGAGCTTTCTGATGCTCATATGTCTGTATTAATAAAAGGGTTGAAGTTTATACCTACGGTTCTCCCTAGATTACATGAGTTAAAATGTGATGTCTTTCGTTTTATAAGAAAGTTAAAGCTGGCACATTTTTTTGATTTAGAAGGTGATATTAATAGGGAAGATGATAATGTGAATGAACAAAGTAGTAGTTCAAATGACAGTTTTTACTCTTGTTATTCTATGGAAGATGAAGTTGTTTGTAACAATGCCTATTGTAAGTTAAATACTGATAATATCAAAGTACAAAGTGATTTTGTTCCCTATTGTAATAATGAAAGTATATTGTGTTTAGATAGGTCATTAAATCATAATATATAAATAGCCTATAATAGGTTTATAAGTCAAGGTAAAAAATGTATAAAGTATAATTTGAATAAAAATGAGTGGCAAGGTTTAATTAATTTAAGTAAGAATGCACAAATGGTATTTAAACCTGTGGACAAAGGCGGGAAGTTAGTGTTAATGAATTACACTCAATATTTATCAATGTGTTATAAACATTTAAATGACAGTACAGTTTATCAGTGCATTGACATATCAGACTATGATAAAGCTCAAGCTCTTTATACTGAATTAGTGGAAAAAGGTAAAAGACTGCATTATTTTTCAGGTAAAGATGTAAAAGATAAATTGGCTATAAAAAATCCTAGAATGCCATGTTTTTACTGTTTGCCAAAAATTCATAAGGATTTGTTGAACCCACCAGGACGTCCTATTGTTTCTGCTAGTGAAAGCTTTTTGAATAATATCTCATGTCTCTTACATGAATTTTTGGTGCCAATAGTTAAAAAATTACCATCTTATGTTAAAGACGTTTTTGAATTTTTGACAAAAGTGTATCAAGTAAAATGGGATGATGAAATGTTTTTTATAGTAATAGATGTAGTAAGCCTTTATACTAATATAAAACATACAGATGGTATAAGAGCTATTAAACATTTTTTAGGTGACAGTCCTATGGTTGAATATATTGTAGAATTAATTATGATGTGTTTACAGAATAATATATTTGAATTTGATGGCCATTTGTATAGGCAAAAACAGGGAACAGGTATGGGTGCTCCATTTGCCCCATGTTATGCCAATGTATTTATGGGCTTATTTGAACAATCTTATATCTATACTAATCACTCGGAAATATGTAATTAAGTATCATAGATACATAGATGATCGTATTTTTATTTGTAAGGGGGGTATTGAGTTAGTCGATCAGTTTATAAATGAAATACAGGTAAATAGTATGGGAATAAAATTTGACGGATTACAGAAAGGTAATAGGGTTAACTTTTTGGATGTAGAATTAATAGGTGATAGTCACCATAAAAAAGTAGTCTCCAAAATTCATAGGAAATTTCCAGAAGGTAATAACATACTACAAGGAGAAAGTTTTCATCCCTTGCATACTATCAAGTCTATCCCATATACTGAGTTCAATAGAATAATAAGATTATGTAGTGATAATAGAGATAGAGATGTTGAATTATATGATAGTTTTCAGAAGTTTAAGAAAAGAGGGTATGATGAAATTAATTTAAAAGAAAGTTTAAATAAAGTCTTGTACAGTAAGAATGAAAAATGCATGTGGACATCTTATAAGAATAATAATAGAATAGAGCAGTATAAAAATATATATTTCACTACTACGTATTCAGTAATATCGGAAGAAATTATAGATATAATTAAATCCAGTTGGAATATTGCAAGAAAAGAAGTAGATTGTTTACAACGGAAAAAAACTTCTGTTTTCTTTCAATAGGGGTAGAAATATTAAAGATTTTATAGTACATAGTAGGTTCCAAAGACGAAAATTAGAGATATCAAAAGGAATAAAGGAAAAAGGTACAGTAGCGTGTGGTAAATGCACTATTTGTAAATATGTTACTCAGAGGTTTGATAAAATTAATGATAAGAATTTTGAGACAAATGAATATTTTACTTGTAGGAGCCAGAGAGTTATATATGCAATCAAATGTACATGTAATACATTTTATATAGGTGAAACAAAAAGACAATTTTCCTGTAGAATAAAAGAACACATAAGGGATGTTAGGAATTATAAAATAACTAGTCCTGTAGCTATACATTTTAATGAAATTCATAGGGGTAGTTTAGATGGTTTTCAGGCTACAGTTTTAGATAGTATAGTCTTTAATAAATTTATGAGTGATGAACAAGTTAAACAACTATTAAGGAAAAAAGAAGCATTTTTAATTTTGAAATTCAATACTATGTTTCCTGTGGGATTAAATCAAGAATGCTTTTGGAAAAGTTTTGTGTAAATATGTATATATGGGTCTGTTGTTTTAAGAAGAAGTGTTTAAGAAGCTTGTTATATAAGTAATTAATTAATTATTCTATTATTCCATTAAGGTTCAGTATATATGGTCACCTTTATTTTAGTGCTCTTGAAGTTTGTACTCTGTTAAAGCCTTTTGGCAGGCACTTATGCAGCTAGAGACTTGTCTTTATGTTTAACAGTAGGAAAAATAGTAGCGTTTACCTGTTCTTTTAACTTTTATCTGAGTTTGCTTTCCTAAATAAATTCTACTTACGGAGTTGCAGTTGTAGGTTGTCGTGGTTTACAAAATATTCTTTGTCTGCTGTGGTTATTCTAAGAACAGTGTAGTTGTTCAAAAAATGTGAATCAAAAAGCTGTGTTTCAATCACATATAGGTAAACCTTTTATGCCTTAGAGTGAACAATATTAGGTTATGAGAGGTGTATGTACAATGATAGCAAAGCAGCTCTTGTTATATATATTAATATGACTATTAACAGGATGATATGATAGAGAAGGACATTTTTTTATCTTCAATGCATAAAAAGTTATTGGACAATAAGTCATAGTTACAACATATTACTTATTTAGAACATTAGTATATGATTAGCAAAATGTTCATATATTTCATGACAATGACACATTATATTTGGTGACAGATTCCCAAGTAAGACCATGAAAATGTATGTTTAGGTACGAATATACGATGACAAGAATGAAGTAATGATGATGATGAAACCAATATAGGTTTATAGGTAAGTACTAGGCCAGCTGCCCATGGGGGCCATTTTAAGCCTAGCTAATTCCCTTTTGATGCTTGAATTAGCCTATCTCATTTGGTGTTAGATTGGCCTTACCATTCCATGGTCTATAATTATATATTACCCCTAAAGAGAATAACTGGGATAATAACATAGATAATTTGAGGGTACCCATGCATGTGATAAAGTGTTCAGAAAATGCCTCTGTCCATTATTAGTACAGAGGGCAGTTCTGGGATAAACGTTCTGTTTCCTATCCAAAAATCCATGTTACTCTTTAATACGGACAGGGATATGCTTTGCTTTGCCTGGCTGGGGAGTCTATTCCAGAACAGTTGTATCCTCTGAAAGATATAACTGTCCCTCCAAAACATTCTGTTGATGTTGCAGAAGAGATTTAGATCCCTAGACTGAGTATTTCTGATGCAATTTGACTTGCTGATGTGCAGTAAATCCATCAGCTCTAGGTCTTGTTTGTAGTCTGCAGGATAACAAATACACTGATGGGGCAGTTCATGTAGGACATGTTGTTTAGGCCTTGTGTCTCTGTGGGTGTTCCAATTGTAGCATGTGCTTGTACAGATACACTTTGAAGGGGGCATTATACTCAATGGTTGGCCTAATGAGGGCTGAGTATTGTGTGTGTGTGTGTGTGTGTGTGTGTGTGTGTGTGTGTGTGTGTGTGTGTGTGTGTGTGTGTGTGTGTGTGTGTGTGTGTGTGTGTGCTGTGCCTCAGTTACATGTGTGTAGTGTTCCTTTTCAGCATCATACATACAGTGAGGAAATCAAACCCTATACCCTTGAGCTAAAGCCTCAATCCTTAATAATTTACTGTTTTTACCTTTGGTCAAAATTCTCTTCCTTTTATTGCAAAGTTTTTTGATATTATGGCTCCACCATGTGGGTTTTGTTTCTGGAGTTTGTCCTGTGCTTGTTCTTTCAGGGTAGAGCTGCATTTATGCAGCAGTTTGTGTTCTGGTTTAGTGTGGGTGATGAATGTTTTCGTGTATTTTGCAGAGGTAACTTGGTATGGTAGGGGTTTGAAGCTTTATAATGTATCACTTGTTAGTAGGCACTTTGTCTTAGAGATATTTCTAAAGGGATCTCTGGTCTCAATTTTATTTCAAAGGAGGTGGCTTTATAGTTAGACTTATTAAGTGACAAAGTTATGCAAGGAATGGTACAAGATCCAAGATGTTATTCCTTATAGTGAATGCCCTGACTAATTCTTCCTTGGTGTTTATATTGACACAGTCTATAAATCTCTGTCCTTGTACACTTCTGGTGGTGAAGCTTTCTCAGTCTACAGTTGCATCACTTAGATCACCTAGGAAAATGGTACTGGGTCTAATACTGAGTGATTCAAATTCTTGTAGGTAGGTATTGTGGCATTCTTGGGTCTTAGATGTGTTCCTATGCTAGCTAATACACGATAAGGGAACTGTATGATGGTTATTTGGACATGAAGAAGTTCTACTGCATCATGCTGCTTTACCAGCCTTGATGTTTGTATGTTCTGGATGAAGAATGAGATACTTCTAAGTGTTTTCTTCTCCTGCACAGTAGCTGGTCTAAATCACGTGGGAGACATTATAACCCTGCACAGACAGAGTGCTCACCACTGTTTTAAAGCATAGCTCAGATACTAGGCAGACATCAACATCCTGCAGGGTGAGAAGGGCTTGTACAGAGTGGAGTTTCTTCTTTAGGCTCAGCATTGATGAATACCATCTTCATATTTTCCTTTGTTTGCTTTGTTATGTTGGTAAGCTCATCAGACTGGCATCGCCTAAAAAATGACCAAAAAAGAAAATAATCACATAAATGTTCTATGCATAGAATGTTTCTTTTTTGGTTGTTGAACTTGTTCTATTCAACACAGTTAACCACAGTAGATTCTTTTTATACTTATTGCCTAAAAAATGCCCTGTAGAGGAAAACAATGAAACCTTATATGGGATGGCCTTTGCCAGTCATTGAAACCCTAAAGAGGACAAATGCAAGCCATCCATGGTGAAACTGCATGGTCTGTTGATCATATCCTCCCAGGCTAACAAATACTGGATCCCCTTCAAATGACTCCAAAATCTAAGCCAGTTATTGAAGCCAATTACTTTTTGCTCATATTGTGACATCAGCCTTGGAGAAGACAGAATGCTGTTCAATGTTAGGCTCATACCTGCCTGGAACACATAGTCTGAGAGCTCTATCATGCCTCTCTTCATATAGTCCAGGAAGGTACAATTCAGGTCAATGACAGTGATATGAACTATGACAGAGTCACGCTTGAACTTGTATATATTAAGCAATGAGTATAGTAATAATCATTTGTTGTGTGGGGGTTATGCTGAGTTGACTCACTGATAGTGTCAGTTCAGCAAGGGATAATGGATGCTTTGCTGCTGCTACTGCTCAGTCAGATTTGAGGAAGATAAAAATAGTTTGTCCAGAAGTTGGAGATGGAACTTCCATTTCTGTATTAAAAGTCAAAGAATCACTGGTTTGCTAATACTACAAAAATGGAAATGAAGACTGAAGGCCTGTGCAGCTATTTGCAAAATAATTTTGTTTTATATGAGTCCCCCTTTTCCTTCATGAACTTATGTAATTGTGTTCAGATGTACTGCTAGAAATGCTGACTACTGCTGCTACTTCAACTAGTACTACAAATGCAACTACTACTGCTGCTGTTGTCAATATACATTGGGAAGTGTTGGGCTATTGAAGAACAAGCTCTTATGCTATATTGATTTGTACAATGTATTCAATAAGCTGGAGATATGTACATAATGTATGGTGAAAAAAAGGGGGAGTGTGATTGATTCAATGTATGTTTAACACACATTATTGCTGTATGATCTTGATATTTAAATGTTTTATGACATATTTATTGTGGCTGGATTGTTCATATGGGCAAGGTGAATAACACTACTGAGTGGGGTAATACTGGATTATGTCTCTTTAAGTTAACATCTACGTCCCTGTAGGGACGTTAGAGAAATGTACACAATGTAAGAAGAAATGCCTATGCTTAAATGAGTGCAAGGTATAGTGAGTTATCTTGGATTAGGAATTTAAAAAGTAAGTTTAAAATTATATTTTTTAAAAAATTATGTTATACATGGTCTGAGGAAGCCACCGGGATGGTGGTGAAAGTGCTTACCTGATTATATTTGCATTAAAGTGTTTTATGAATATTAAGCCGTACTTCATATGACCGTTTTGTTATTTTTGTATTTGCTTGTTTCTGTTGGTGTGTGGTCGAACGTTTACTTGCTTACTGTTTTTTTGAATTCTTACTAGATCATTTATTTTGCTGAAATACAATGGTTATAGGGCTTGTGAAAAAATTTAAGGGGAATACAACCTAAAACGTCTTCTTATATGTCAAATGGCTGTCATCCCTTCTTTTATCCATGTATCAGAAGAAGACTCCAACAAAAAGTAACAATAAATTAGTACTACAGAAAACTAACACTACACAGGTGGAATAGAAGTTAAAACTAGATCTCTTGTGCCAAGTCCTCTTTTATTTTACTCCACTCTGTCTATATTTATAGTTTCATCATTTCACAGTTTAGTAGAAAAGACTTTTCAGTCCAAGCTACAACTGTGTACCACATAATCTATGATGCTATGAAAAAAGTCCTAAGTCACCAATCCAGAGGTCAATCTTCTCTTTCAAAGCTGACATAATACTGAGAGCCCTCATAGGATCTTCTTCTTTCGGCTGCTCCTGTTAGGGGTTGCCACAGCAGATCAACAGTTTCTATTTCTTCCTGTCCTCTGCATCTTGCTCTGTCACACCAACCACCTGCATGTCCTCTCTCACCACATCCATAAACCTTATCTTAGGCCTTCCTCTTTTCCTCTTACTTGGCAGCTTCATCCTTAGCATCTTTTTCCCAATATACTCTGCATCCCTCCTCAGCACATGTCCAAACCAATGTAATCTTGCCTCACTGGCTTTGTCTCCAAACCTTCCAACCTGGGTTGACCCTCGAATATACTTATTCCTAATCCTGCCCATCCTTGTTACACCCAGTGCAAATCTTAACATCTTCAACTCTGCCACATCAACATCTGACTCCTGCCTTTTTGTCAATGCCACTGTCTCTAACCCATATAACATAGCTGGTCTCACTACCCTCTTGCAGACCTTCCCTTTCACTCTTACTGGTACTGTCACAAATCACTTCTGACACTCTTCTCCACCCACTCCATCCTGCCTGTACTCTCTTCTTCACCTCTCTTCCACACTCACCATTACTCTGAACTGTTGATCCCAAGTATTTAAACTCATCCACCTTTGCCATCTCTACTCCTTGCATCCTCACCATTCCTCTATCCTCCCTCTCATTCACACACATATATTCTGTCGTAGTCCTGCTGATCTTCATTCCTCTTCTCTCTAGAGCTTATCTCGACCTCTCCAGGGTCTCCTCCACCTGTTCCCTACTCTTACTACAGATCACAATGTCATTTGCAAACATCATAGTCCACGGGGACTCATGTCTGATCTTGTCTGTCAACCTGTCCATCACCATTGCAAATAAGAAAGGGCTCAGAGCTGATCCTTGATGTAATCGCACCTCCACCTTAAACGCATTTGTCACTCCCACTGCAGACCTCACCGCTGTCACACTACCCTCGTACATATTCTGTACCACTCTTACATACTTCTCTGACACTCCCGACTTCCTCATACAATACCACAACTCCTCTCTAGGCACCCTGTCATATGCTTTCTCTAAAGACACAACGCAACTCCTTCTGACCTTTTCTGTACTTCCCCATCAACACTCTCAGAGCAAACATCGCATCTGTAGTGCTCTTTCCTGGTATGAAACCATACTGCTGATCACTAATCATCACCTTCCTTCCTAACCTAGCTTCCACTACTCTTTCCCATAACTTCATGCTGTGACTGATCAGTTTAATCCCTCTGTAGTTACTACAGCTCTGCACATCACCCTTATTCTTAAAAATTGGTACCAAAACACTTTTTCTCCATTCCTCAGGCATCCTCTCACTTTCCAAGATTTCATTAAACAATCTAGTTAAAAACTCCACTGCCATTTCACCTAAACACCTCCATGCTTCCACAGGTATGTCATCTGGACCAACAGCCTTTCCGTTCTTCATCCTCTTCAAAGCTATCCTTACTTCCTCCTTGCTAATCCACTGCACTTCATGATTCACTATCTGCACATCATCCAACCTTCTCTCCCTCTCATTCTCTTCATTTATCAACCCCATCAAAGTACTCTTTCCATCTGCTCAACACACTCTCCTCACTTGTGAGTACATTTCCCTCATTATCCTTTATCACCCTTACCTGCTGCACATCTTTACTAGCTCGGTCCCTCTGTCTAGCCAATCGGTACAGGTCCTTTTCTCCCTCCTTAGTGTCCAACCTTTTATACAACTCTTCATACGCCTTATCCTTAGCCTTCGCCACCTCTTTCTCTGTCATGCACCTCATCTCCTTATACTCTTGCCTATTTTTTTCATCTCTTTGACAATACCACTTCTTTTTCACCATCCTCTTTCTCTGTATACTCTCCTGTACTTCTTCATTCTACCACCAGGTCTCCTTGTCCTCCTTCCTCTTTCCAGATGTCACACCAAGCACCTATCTAGCCATCTCTCTTACTAGCTTTGCTGTAGTTACCCAGCTATTTGGTAATTCTTCACTGCCACCCAGTGCCTGTCTTAACTCTTCCCTGAACATCACCTCACAATTACCCTTTTTCAGTTTCCACCATTTGATTCTTGGTGCTGCCCTCACATTCATCCTCCTCTTCCTGATCACCAGTGTCATCCTACAAACCACCATCCTATGCTGCCTAACTACACTTTCCCCTGCCACCACTTTACAGTCTCCAATCTCCTTCAGACTGGCTCTTCTACATAAAATATAATCCACCTGTGTGCATCTTCCTCCACTCTTGTATCTCCTCCCTCTTGTTAAAATACATATTCATCACAGCCATGTCCATCCTTTTCGCAAGATCCACTACCATCTGAACTTCTGCATTCCTTTGCTTAACACCATACCTATCCATCACTTCCTCATCCCCTCTGTTCTCTTCACCAACATGCCCATTGAAATTTGCTCCAATCACCAGTCTCTCACCCTTGGGTACAGTCATCACCACTTCATCCAACTCACTCCAAAATTTTTCTTTCTCATCCATCGCACACCCAACTTGTGGAGCATATGCACTAACAACATTCATCATTACACCATCAATTTCCAGCTTCATAAACATCACTCTGTCTGACACTCCTTTCACCTCCAAAACACTCTTAGCATACTGTTCCTTCAGGATAATGCCTACGCCATTTCTCCTCCCATCCACACCATGATATAACAATTTAAAACTGCCTCCGATACACCTAGCCTTGCTCCCCTTCCATCTGGTCTCTTGCACACACAATATACCAACCTTCCTTTGGTCCATCATATCAGCTAGCTCTCTCCCTATACCAGTCATACTGCCAACATTCAAAGTTCCGACCCTCACTATCACAGTCCTAGCCTTTACCTGCCTTCGGGCATGCCTACCCCCTCTTCTCCTCCTACGGCCAACAGTAGCCCAATTTCCGCCAGCACCCTGTTGGCCAACAGTACTGGTGGCAGTCATTGTTAACCAGGGCCTCGACCGATCCGGTATGTATTTCTGTACTGTTGTCTGCATGTATGATTTGGCAAAATTTTATGCCCTTCCTGATGCAACCCTCCCCATTTATCTGGGCTTGGGACTGGCACAAAGAAATGCACTGGCTTGTTCATCCCCAGTGGCTGGGTTCATCCCTAGTGGCTGGGTTTAGGATATGGAAGAATATTCCAGCAGGATGCAACAGAAAAATAGATCAGTCTGATGGCTTCAGATGTTTTGATTACTAGGAGTAGAAATAAACTACCAATGACCCTGTGATTTTTGTCACTATCTAGAGGATTAGAGCTTGAAAGTGACCTTATTGTCAAATCAGAAATAGATTTAAATCTGAGGTGCCGATACCCCTAATATTGACTATAGTCGAAGAGTATGTCTTGTCTTGTAGCACATGTCCTTACATGCATATATTGTTTAAAGAAATCTTCTTTGGATACTCTCAAGTAAAAATAAATAATTCTTGGTATAAAAGAAAAATAGTAAGTTAGATTCCATAGCTGGTCTAACACGGAAGCATACATTGTCACAAGTATTGCAGGGGACCTAGAGGCAGTTTGTAAATGGAGCATTCCCAGTACTTTGTTAGCAACCAGCCCCTTTTTCTGTTTGATAGCAAAGAAGTTTTGCTTTAAATGGTTAACTAAACAATAGTGGTGTTGTCTTATTGCTATTTAATATGAACTGCAGTAGAATAAGCAACGGTTTTCTGTTTCTATTAACCATTCACATTTATTACAATTCTTATGCTTATTTTAAATGTATAGTTGATCACATGTATGCAACATTTACTTGACAAGGCTGCAAAGGCTTGCTGATTAGGGCTTCAGCCAGTCTTACAGTAGGTAAACGTGTATATCAGAAAGCTAGCATTCTCATTTTTAACAGCTATTGTCATTGAAATATAACATAATGACATTACCTTTGGATTCCCTTTTCACTTATAACTACTGAGAGACAGTACAAGAAATGGATTCCTTTAATGATTGTATTTTTCAGACAAATGCAACACATTGTCACAGATATGCAGTGGATATAAATAAAAAATGTACCTACTATATTCTGATATAATGTCACAATTCAGCCTGAAGGTCTTTGTCAAAGTGACAACAATTAATACAATAAGACACAGCAGGTTGCCTGTCAGCTTGTTCTGTGCTTTTGTGAGCATTGTGAGATATGTTATCTATACAATAATCATTGCTGCCTAATTTTTCTAGCTTCTGGTATGAATCCTGTGTTCTTGTACAAACCTACAGGTGTTCTGTTCTTCCTATAAATGGACATCAATAATACATTTATAGCATTGTACACAAAACTGCAGTAATGCAGCAGTGTCTTGGTGAAAGTATGTGCATTTACTGCTGGACAAGTGATTTGCATGTAACAATGTCACTTATTTCTTGCACATAACAATATCTCTTGATTAAATTAGGAAACTTGAAATTTCTATCACATTCAGCTATTCATTCTTCTTTGCCACTTCTGTGCTCTGACATAACAATTAGGAAGAGACTCATTCAATGTCTGAAGTGCCACTGTCTTTATGGGATCAAACCCCTGGAGTTACTACAGATTCCTTCCTAATCTAGATAAATACCAGCGATGTTATTAAATTGCAGTTGTATCCTTGTTTCTTATCTCTTAGCCACCCTGTTCTCTTCCTTAGCAGCTTTTCTGATTCTCTGCCACTCTTTTACTACCCTCTTTCAGTTTTCTACCTCACATCTCTTGTTCTGGACCACAAGCTAAAATCTAAATAAGTAATGTTTACTCTTTTGTGGTGGCAACAACATAAAACAAACATTAGTACTACTCAAGGAACCCCACACTTTCACTCACTGTAACCATGTAGTTTTTGTAATAATACCTTATTTACAAATTATATAATAGGCAGACAAAAAGATCCTATGGAAAAAATCATAAGTGCACTTATATTAACAAAATACAGCGATATTATAAAACTAATAAATAAGTGTTTAATTTACTTTGTGTAACTGATTTCTTCTCCTGGCAAATTTAACCACTGTACCCATTCTGTCAGTAATGTGAGCCTTGCGAATGTTAGTCTTTGTACAGATGATGAATCTGTGGAAGACGCCTGTAATTCTACCAATGATGGATGTTCTGCTTTTAATACAAAGAGAAATGTATGAAGTGACTGATGGCATATAATAGGGGAACCATACATTATCTGGGAACACTTGTTTAAAATCACAGGTCCAAATCTTCTTATGTATTAATATCCAGTATCACCCATCCCCATTTCTTCTGAAAGTATTTTAAACTTATCAATGTTGAGTTTCTCTGCCTCTTTCTATTTGCTTGTCTCTCTCTGTCTCTCTTATGTCATTCTTTGTCTGCACTGAAGAGCATTTCGTGTTTCTTGCTTCCTTTACTTCTGATAAAGTGTGTTGTTACACTTCTCATATATTTATGTTTTACATGTAATTTTATTTCTGGATAAACTTTTAATGCTAAGAGGTTTATAAACAATATAAACATTACATGTTTTTTAATGTTTTAGGTTCACTGCTGACTCAGTTTTTCTTTATGACCACACCCACAAAACTGCATCAAGTTAAGTACTGACAATGATTTACATATACCAGCAAAGCATTCTAGGCAATCAAAACAACATACAGCTATAGACGAACAGCTGTGGTTTCACTAATAGATGATCACAGCAGGGTTTTCTACCTGTGAGACATAGCTACAGAATCATCTTGCTAGGACAAAAAACTCCCCTATTGCTGCACGTTGCATAGAGATATAACAGTTTGTACACTAATCGATGTAGTGTAGAATTGTGGGTTAAGTCTTTCATGGTGTCATATCAGGAAGTTATCAACAAAATTGCAAAAAAATAACATACTTTTAGCCTCAAACACTGAGACATTAGAAATGATAAGGAAATCGCCTACATCACTGAGGGTTGGTTATTTACAGTTGCTTTGAAAAGTGTGACAATAGACTTTAAGACATCCCCTTATCTCAATATATTTTATGCTCATTTCTCTTTTTCCACACTGCCTGGTTTCCTCATAGTAGAATACTTCTAACTGGTTTTACACTATAAGTAGTCCTGCTCCAAAGACATAAAAAATAACTGTCGGCATGGGTATATGAATATTTATCCAGACTAGTTTATCTGATGCATTTTACTTACTGTGATGGGTATTGAGACTGCATACTATTTCTGCCATGTGTGCATTAGTTTCATATAATTTACTGTGGAGCTGCCTACTTGAACAGCAATGTAGTAGGACTGTTGGAGCTGATATGCTCAAAAAACAGACTTCATATTCATCTCTGTAAAAAATTAAAGCAAACATATCAAAGTAAAAAGGGAAAACCACTTGCCTAATCCAGTTGTACAAGTTTTATTCATCTTGAAGGCTCTGCAGTACCAAATGGGCCATACAGATGTATGCATGCCATATGCCTACAGTTTGACAATCTCCAACAATCAGTCTTTAGCTGAACTCTACAATTTTAAACAGCAATACAGCTTAGATATTTAAGTAGTTAAACCAGTTTTGCAATACTGAAGGTCATTTATTAGTACCATAATCACCAGGTACTAGGGGTTTAAATGTATTAGTAGACAGTCGTCATGCAATATGAGTTTTACAGCCTGGGGAGATAAGACCATAAATTTAATTTAAAAAATATAGAATCTGGCTAAATGATTCTTTGGGGGGGTGAACATCTTGAATACACAGGACACATTTTATGTGAAGTGTTAAACATCTGAAGCCCTAGAACATCTTATTTTTTTTTTCAACTAGGTAGACTGGACCACACAACTTAACTTTTAACAACAGGCATGTTACATTAAATGAAGACAAAAAAACAATAACATCATATCAAACACATTGAGATAGTAACTTGTAAAGGATACAAACTTAATACTTCAAGACATTTCTAAAAATAGTTTTCAATGTAAATATAAATAGTTGGAGATGAGAGACAAGCATATGAACATCAAAGAGTTGGAACTAAGTATTCTTACAATAATATGAATATTTCCTGAGCTAGGAGAATATTCTGGATGATTTATGTCATAGAACAGATACTAAAACTAGTTGCTGGGAAATTGCATTTTTTTTGGAATGTGAGCATGGTTGGTCTTTGTACGGTTAACAGGTTCTGTAAGCATATCATTAGAAATGTATCATATCTTTGATGGAGTACTGCCAGGTGTAATTTACAGTGTATATATTTTCATAGTATCATAAACAATATGTAACTCTCTTTACACTCCTAATCAGAAGGCAACAGGGTATAATGTCAGACATATAAATGCATACATACATATGAGTACATGACATGGAATTAAAGAAAATTTAAAAAAAGGCAACTAAAGTGGTCAAAACACTACCCATCATAACTCTGAGATGGACTTTAGTATGGGTCTTGCAGGGGGGAATATTCACAAATCCACATTCACCAAAATCCCTACAACTCCAGAATGAGCTTTCGTGTAGGTCCAGAAATGGATGTGGTCCAAACCTATTTATTCAACTGGACATCTTCCAGAATTCAATATAAAATCACAAGTGCTTCATTCACCTTGAGAATGATCACTTACATGTATATATATATATATATATATTTATATGTACCCTAATAATGGGCAACTTCAACTACCCCACCATTAACTGGGAAAACTACTCATGTACCAACTCCTTAGCGCAATGCATTCTGGAATTCATAAACTCCAATGCCCTGGATCAACTTATCCACACCCCCACCAGGGGCAACAATATCCTAGACCTAGTCATTACCAACATGAGTGACCAGTGTTCCACACCTGAAGTCAACTCTTCGTTGGTCCGATCCGACCATAAGCTAATCACCCTTGATATCCACATACCGCCCCCGCCCCCCATTAAGGAAACCACTGTAAAAATTTTCTCCAAAGCCAACTTCATGCTTCTTAAGACAGAAGTGGTGAACGTCATGACACCCATGCAGATGGACAATACAGTTACAACTGCTGAATCATACACAAATGCACTCTATAAGCACTTACACAAGTGCATGGATCGTGTTATCCCAAACAGAACCAAGACGCTATCCTCCAAAAAAAGGAAGCCAATCTGGTGGTCCCCTGCCATAAACAAACTGTACAACAGAAGGAAGAAACTGTTGCAAAAGAGAGTAAAATCCCATCAGTGGAGGAGCTCCTTCATCAGCCTCAGTAAGAAGCTGAGATCCCTTATAAGATCCTCCAAAGATAGCTACGAAAACAAAATCCCCACTAATTCTAAGGACAACCAAAGCATTCTATAGCTATGTCAGGAATCTCAATGGCAACACCCAGACCTGCTCTGAGTTACAACACAAAGGCACGAAAATTACAGAACCAGCTGATATTGCCAACATCCTGGCAGATAGGTTCAGTACTAACTTTAACCCCCCACCACCTAAATGGCCCATATCTATACAGGAAAAATGCAGAGTCCATGTAATCACAACTATGCAGGTAAAAGCTGCACTCTCTAAAGCCAAAAACACAGCATCCATGGGACCGGACAACATTTATTTATTTATTTATTTATTTATTTATTGCAGTTGGTTTACCTGGATAGTCCATTGGGCCATAAAGAACCCGTTTTCAATGGAGTCCTGGGGAGAAAAGCTCCAAAACAGGCAAAAATATACATGAAACAGTAGCAATATAGGTACAGCAGGTAGTAATGATAGTTATACAAATGAGAAAGGAAAATATTTAAAATAAAATAGTCCAAATACAACAATTAATACAGATTGATAAGGATATACAACAATACTACAGCAAATAAAGCAATTACACAATTTGAGAGGAATCATTCACACTGTAGAAAGGCACAATGTCATACTAAAGGATGTTGCATAGTGGGGGAAGTAAACTAAAAGCTTGTCTAGTCCATTCTATACAATTATATAGGAAGAGTAGAGTAGAAGCAGGAAGAAGCAGGGGAGGTGAGAAGACAGAGTTAGTTATGTAGGGTGGGAGCAAGAGCATTCCCACTGTGATGTTAGATGTGAGTGAAGAGATTTTTTGAAGGTAGAGTGGTTAATGGTGGTGCGAATGGATGGTGGTAGGGAGTTCCAGAGTCGAGCTAGGCTGAAGGATAGAAGGTTTTTGCCTGGGGGATGTGTAGGTTTATGCACTTCTAGTAGGTTTTGATTGTTTGACCTTAATACTCTATTGGGTTGGTGCATTTTAAAGGCTGATGAAAGGGATGGACAGAGGGAGGGGTTGAGAATAAGCTTATGGGCTAGAGTTAGTTGGGTGTAGGTTAGTTGATTTGGAAGTTCCAGGCTGCGTTTTATACGAACTTCAGAATGAAATGGCTCCCCACTTAAGCACCATGTTCAATAATAGCCTTGCATCAGGCTTTGTGCCCACTGAATGGTGCACAGCAACAGTTATCCCACACCACAAAGGGGGGGCCACCACTGATCCCAGGAACTATTGAACTATTAGCCTGACGAGCCTGGTCTGCAAGGCCATGGAACGTATCATCATGGAACTCATGAACAAAGACATTGGTAACCTCCAAACTCTGGATCCCACCCAGTTCGGGTTTGTAAAAGGCAGAGCATGCCTCCTGAACCTGATAGACTTCTTTGAGGCAGTCAAAGCTGTAGATGAGAGTAAGGTGGTTCACACAGCCTATCTTGACCTCGACAAGGCTTTCGACACCATCCCCCATTCTGGAATTATAGCTAAACCTCACTAAACTAGGTATAAATCCCTATGTCACAAGATGGGTTGCCAACTGGCTAACTGACAGAACCCACACTGTAAAAGTTGCAGACTCCAAATCTGACCTCAAAGCAGTGAAAAGTGGGGTACCACAGGGTTCCATCCTGGGACCTCTCCAGTTTAGTATCTACTTCTCTGAAGTACAGGCTAACATAGAAGGCCTCTGGCTAATGAAATTCACAGATGACTGCAATTTAGGAGCCATAGTCAAGTCCCCAAATGATGTGGACATCCTACAGAAGGGCCTCGCTGAGAAAGATACCTGGTGTCAGAGCCATGGCCTCAAGATCAATGCCAAAAAGTGCAGTGCCATCCTCTTTGGTAAAAACTCTGTACCCATGAACTACCACATAGGCAGCAATCTACTTAACACCGAATGTGTGATAAGAGACCTTGGGACCCAGGTGGACAGTAGTCTCTCCTTTGATAGTCACATCGCCACAGTAATCAGGAAGTCCTTCTACATGGCACACCTCATCATAAAAGGGTTCTTATCCAGGAAAAAAGAGGTCATTGTTCCCCTCTACTCGACACTCATTAGACCCATTATAGAGTACAATGCCCCTTTTGGAATGTACCTCACAATACATCTGCAGCAGCTGGAAAGGCCACAGAAGTACCTCACAAAGAGGATTACTGGCCTCAAACAAATTCCCTACACTGACTGCCTCAAAAAACTCCAGCTTTACTCCGTAGCATATCGCCTACTCTGAGGTGATCTCTGCCTAACATATAAAGCTATGTCAAACCCAGAGCTGTTGGACATGCTACACCTAAAGAAATCCAAATCCCTCTGAGCTGCACACTCTAGGGACCTAAACCTTGTCACCACAATAAACAGGACATGCTGGAGGGAAAGATTCCTGTCCCAGATACTTCCCATACTCTGGAACAGGCTACCCATCTAAGTCAAGCAAAGTTCTTCCTTAGCACTCTTCAAGAAAAATCTTGATGAGTGGATGGGAAATAGGAAATACACCCCGGGGATCACTTCTGTGTTTCTGCTCAACTGTGGCACAGGAAAATAACTTTCTTGGGTGGCGTATGCCAGGGAACCTTGTTGGCTAGGCTTAGGTAGGCCCTTGGGCCGATAGCCAAGTACATACCTATGAACCTATATCTCTCTCTCTCTCTCTCTATATATATATATATATATATATATATATATATATATATATATATATATATATGTGATTCTACTTTATAACGTTGATTTACCATAACATCATTTTGCTTAACAGCAAGATGACAACATCCAAACTTCAAAAGTGCAATCTCCCGGAACAATGTATTTCACCTACTGGAAATTAACCACTTGGCCACCACTGACAAAAAAAAACCCTAAACAAATTAAACCTGTCGAAGTAGGGGGCTTTGCCTCTTACATAACCCCCCATGTGAGGGGCTGTTCCCCCCCCACATCTCCAAGTCTGACATCACACTACAGTGGAGAAAAGGACAAAGATCGGCAATGATGACCAAGTGGTTATTTTCCCAGAGATGAGAGATGACGTTATGGTAAATTGATGTTATAAAGGGGAACCATACACACACACACACACACACACACACACACACCCACCCACACACACACACACACACACACACACACATATATATATATATATATATATATATATATATGTATATAGGGTCTACTCCTTCTACATTGCCCACCTTATCATGAAGGGATTCTCATCTAGATCAAGGGAGGTCATAGTCTCCCTTTACTCATCACTCATCAGACCAATGATTGAGCATGCCCCATTCGGAATGTATCTGACCCGACACTTGCAGCAGCTGGAGAGGCCACAAAAGATCCTCACCAAAAGGATAAAGGGTCTCAAAAATCTGTCCTATGCTGCCCGACTGAAAGAACTCCAGCTCTATTCAGTCTTTAACCGTTTGATCAGAGGTGACCTTTGCCTAACATACAAGGCCATGTCAAACCCAGATTTGATGAATATGCTTCACCTCAAAAATCTAGATCCATCAGAGCCACAAGGGCGGAGACTTAAACTATTAATAGGGCGTGCTGGAGGGATAGATTCATCACCCAAAGACTCCTTATGCTGTGGAACAAAATCCCGGTACATGTGAGGCAGAGCACCTCGCTGGCCTTGTTCAAGAGAAATCTTGACCAATGGATGGGAGATTGCAGATATACCCCAGGAATTACCTCAGTGTCACTGCTCGACAGAGGCACAGCAAAATAATGGGTATAGTTCCCCATACTAAAGGTGGCGTGGTAGCCACAAAACAATGGGCTAGGCTTATAAATGCCCTCGGGCAGATAGCCTAGTATGAACCTATGAACCTATGAACCTATATCAGATAGTCAAAGTTCAATAACTTCGAACACCTAATGGTCGAACCATTATGTTCGAAGTTACAGAACTTCGATTACAGAAAAAAAAAATAAAAACACAACGTACAAAAACATAAATTGTTGTACGCAGGGGGTCAAGCCCCCCTTCATCTCCTACATGGGCAGCTGCACCCCCTACAACCCCTGCTACTTAAATATACCAACTCTGAGATTGCACCCCATTAAAGTTAATGGAAACCTCTGCTTATGGAGATTTCCATTCACACACTCGAACTTTTACAAATTCGAACATATGGTCTCGACCACATGTGGTTCGAACTTGTAAAAGTTCAACTACGTGATAGGAACCCATAGATATATATATATATATATATATATATATATATATATATATATATATATATATATATATATATATATATATGTGTGTGTGTGTGTGTATAAAATTTAGACACTTAGGCTAGGTGAGCCAGGAGTAGGACAATGTAATGTAGTGGCTGTATCTGGCTATGAAGGGGTTGATTTTATGCAGTGGGAGATTGGGGGATGCAGTTAGAGCTCAATTGGTCAGCCAGCAGATTTGCAATATCACACTACTAAGCTGAGGAGATACCATTTTTCATGAGTTCAGCACACTGTTGTGTGTTGCCTTAAAGGTTTTCGACATAGCCGCAGAAGGCATTGTGGTTGTCTTTAGCCTGAGAGGATACTTTGATCTAGAAACTGGCCTTGTAGCATGTAATCAGTCTATTACTTTCCTGTTTTATTTAATTAGTGAGCTCTTGTTATTATGACAGTTGCTTTTTCTAATTTTGACCATGACTTGTGGTCTGTTAAGTGGGATTGTTTTGGGGATTTATTTTTGGCTTACATCTGGTAGGTACATCAGCCTCTATACATCCATTTACCTGGTTATAACACCTATTAAAGTCATACTACTAAATTGCGGTAGCCTGGAGTTTCTTTTTCAGGTTTGGTTTTTACTTGTTTCCACTGGTGTCCTACTCCATGCTTTTGTTCAGCAGCCTCTGGTTTGTTTTTTGGATTTACCTGGCTGTGCAGAGTTTTTGTGAACATTTCCACAGAAGTTGTTCCAGAAGGGTTATTGTGAACTTGAGTTTGGAGAGGCATTGAATTTTAACAAATTTCAATTAATATCATGTAGCTAGCTTTAGAATAGTTCCTAATTGTTACAGGTTTTGCTGGGCTTTCCATATTGAACTTTATTTTAAAGGAGACAGCTTTGTGATCTGACTTCACAAGTGAGGACATGACATAGGGGTGGGGGGTCAGCTATCTCCCATATTTGTGAGTACTAGTTTCAGTATGTTTGAACCTATATTTGGTCCAGGGTATTTGTGTTAATAAAGTCCAGGAAACATTGGGCCTGAAAGTTGGAGGAAGTGTATGTTTCCTATTCTATAGGGGTAGGGGTAGTTGAAGTCTCCTATGAATAGGGTATTTGGCTGGATGGTGAATGCCTCCAGCAGGTAAAGGCAGGAGTCTTGGAATTCTTGGGGCATAGATGATGATCTATTGCTTGCTAGGATATGGTAAAGGATTTTTGCACTGGTGATTTGCACATGGATGAACTCCAGGGCATCTTCCTGTTTCACCATCCTAGACGTATACTTGTTGTTAATGTAGAATGAGTCACTTTCACCTTTAGTACCTGCCTATATGGCTGATGGTCAAAATGCATGGAAGACATTGAAACTTTGCACTATCTTGCACTGCTGGAGTACTTTCTGTTAAACCATGGCTTGGTAATGGCACAGATGTCTATATTTTCCAGAGTCAGAAGAGCTTGTAGGCTGTGGAGTTTTTTTGTTAAGGCTCCTAACTTTGAGCAGTAACACTTCTAAGTTCCTTTGAGTTTTATTCGCTAAACTGGCAGTTTTGCAATTTGGCATTGCCTAAAAAAAGGTTATGGGGGGGTAGATAAAGTTTGAGTCAATATCTCAGGGGGGGGGGGCAGGTGCAGACCATCCTTTGCAAAGCAATGTGGTCACTTAACCATGTCCTTCCAAGCTGACAAATATTGAATCCCCCTGGAATGAAACTAATTGTTGAAGCCAATCAATTTTTTGTTCACACTGTGGCATCATTCTAGGTGAACATAGAATGCTGCTCAATGCAGGGCACATACGTGTGTGAAACACATATTCAGAGGGATCCATAATGCCTCTCTTCATACAGTACAGTGAGGTATGTCTCAGGTCATTTACACTATATTGGACTATGACAGAATCATACCGGTACCTGTGGTGCAGACTTATGTACATGTTTGGGCAACCTGGAAGATCCTTGCTCCAGGTAAGCAAATTACTGTTACCTTCTCCATGTCTAGTCTGGTGAGTGGGGCATCTGTGTGTCATACAATGGAGCCTCCTATGACTAGAGTCCTGGGTAAAGTGTTTGCTTGCTTTATGTGCTTCTTTCTTGAGGGTCCATTGAGTGCAGGAGTATGTGTGGCATTTGGTGTCACTTTTGGTGTGTGCCTTCAAGACTGCTGAGGATAGCTGTTGCCTTTTGTAGGCTTAGGTGGTCATTCAGATTTGGGAAGACTGCTTTTTAGTTCCTCAGCATAAAATGGTTAATGTATGTGGTGGACACTATGTGTGGTGGATGTAGAGTGTACATGTTCTTGACAACCCTGTTTTTCTGTGAGATTTTTGCCTCCAACAAAATTGTGTATGAACATCTCTTGATTACTGTGTTAGTTTCCAGCTCTGCCTGACATGTAGTGGAAATCTATTCCAGAGATGGAAGGCACATTGGGATATGAATTGTTTTACACCAACATCTTATTTATCTGTTGATGGTTTAATTCTAGTAACTGGGTTATTTGAGGTACTGTTTACTCTGTGAAGGAACAGCAGGTCTAACAGGGTTGGCACTTGCATGACTTGAAAGGCTTGACACAGATTTCTATGGAGGGATGTAGGTATAAGTGACTGAGTATAGAGAGGTGTTTTATAGCATGTCCTGATCATTAAGATGTTTGAGGCCACTGATCATTTTACTTTTAAATGCCTCCGGTAGATATGTTTAGACATATACATGCCAAAAGTTGCATTACATTCAATAATGTGACTGATGAGATGCAAGTAAAGGGGCATTAATACTTTTTTACATCTACTGGAAATTCATTTGGAAATTAGATCAGAAGGTTTTCTGAACTACCGTGGAGACATGATGATCAAACAATAAGGAATTATAAACAAGAGTGCTTAGGTCCATTATGACAGTGGCTGAATTGAAAAGTATGTCACCTGTATGGTATGTGAAACTGTTCTGTTTGACAAAATACATTTTGCTACATTTTTCACAATTATTTTGAGAACATTGTCCTAGCACCAGTTGCTAACATAATCTAAACCATGTTCAAGCAATTTTGGGTCAGTGGAAGAGTGAATGGCACTTTTCTTTTTTTCCATGGGCCACATATTTGATTGTGGACTCATTCCCTGTTTATTTAATTATTTACCTCTGACATCTAACTGTTTTTTTTCTCTTTCTCAGTGGTTCTGACAATGTCAAGAAGCCAATGTATTGTTGGAATCAGATGAAAAGCCATCACAGGATAGAAGGCCGTCCTGCCAGTCAAAGCAGGAAGAAGGGGTTCAGGGTGACAGAATAAAATAAAAGCAAAAAGGCAAACCATCAACCAAGAAAACAATGTGTTGTGCCCAGAAAACCTTCATTGTTGGAGAATATGGAATGATCCAGTCAGGTAATGAAGAAACGTTAGAGTGTTCTCCAAAGGAAATATCCGGGGCTGGCCGCTGAAGGGCAATTAGAAGCTATTATATGCTTTTCTGCATGAAACAGGCCAAACTTTTTGATTTTTTTTCTTTTTAAGTATGGGTTGAGCAATTCACACCTTTAAGCCTTTACGGTTGAGTTTTTTTTTTCTTTTCTTTGGGTGAGTAATCTATATTGCGTTCATTAGATCTTACATTTTATATACCACCTTCCACCCAGCTCAGTACATGGTATGCAAGGTCTGTAGGGGATACCACAGACACAGTTGGTGTATCTCAGCCCCCATATTATAGATCATATTCTATCACTTATAAAGAATTTTGTTTGTTATGCCACATCACCTGTTTTACAGGTCATCCCGTGACAATGTTCAGGTATGAAATAATCAATGTATGCGAGGTTTATATTGACTGGGAAGGACATCAAGGTTAATTTTCTCTTATAATAGTTATACTTCGACATTCTAACTTCCCTAGCTTTCACATGGCTCTTTATTCATGAGAGGGCTGTTTGCTCTGTCACAGACCCTTCCATCCTTCACACCTGACTTTTTGTTGCATGACAGGTTTATCTGATTACAATTTGAATCTCTGTTTTATCCAGGGATTCATCTTGCTTCAAGTCATAAAAGGTTTAGCTGCTGCTGGATGTGTGCCTTTAGGCTCAGTTTGATTATTGACTGACCATGGTCATGGGTGACAGGGTTGCACACATCCCTGTTGTAAAGTTTGCCTTTGCCTGGCTTAATAGTGGGTGGCACTAAGCTATCAGCAGACAACAGTGTAGTATTTATGACCATTTCTAGCACTGAGTGAGCTGTTCAAAGGTCTATAGGATTATCCTAGGCTAATGACCACTGAGGCCTTTATAGACCTACCTATGCAAACCAAATGTATCCTATGAGTTATTCTGCCTTAGAGGTTATTTTAAGGGGTGTGTGTTAGGGCATGATTTAACATCTGTCACTGTCAATAAGAAACAGGTGTCAGACCAGGGTTGAATTCCTGATTTCCCATCCATTGGCCCAGGTTTCTCTTAAATAGGGTTAGAGAAGGGGTCTGCTTCACATCAGTGGGAATGAGAATCCTCTAAGATATATACCTGACCCACCAACATGTCCTATATAAGTCACAAGCAAGGTTTAATACCTTAAATCTAGTAGAACTGGTGCTGTTCATTTTGTTGATATGCAAAAGTTCCATCAGAGTGGGACCCATGGATTCCTTGTATTCCAAGCATAAATCATCTCTCATCAGTCTTTAGGAAGTGAAGTGTAGAGATAGGATTTTGAGGTGATCTGCAGTTTACACCCTATATTGTTTTTGTGAGGAACCCTCTTTGGATATTCCAGTTGCTGAATGTGCCTGGCCAGGTACATATAGAAGGAGGAGTTATACTTTATGAAGTGCCTGGTGATGGTTCAGTACAATAGCCTAATGATTTATCTGGCCCTAGATGCCATGGCTTTACTTATAAGTTGAGTGACACTGAATCATTTTCTTGTAACCTTAGGCACATGTTAGTTGAAAGCCAGGTTACTACCTACATCAGTTGTCAAATCCCAGACTACTGTGTCTACCTTTATGGGTGTTTTATCAATGATGTAGTTGACCTAGGAGGCTGACTTCCTAGAAGTTACTATTATGCATTTCTTTATGTTAGGTTTTAAGCCATAGCTTTGACACCAGTTATTTGTCTGTTTTAGACTTTCCTGTAAGATTTTAGTATCTTGGAGGTCTTCTGTGTTTATCCCTAGCCTGTAATCATCTTCAAATGTTGTCAGTCCTTGACATAGACTTTGATTTAAAAAAATAGGTGGCAAAGAGTAGAAGATGCAACACAGAGCCCTGGGGGACTCCGCTGATGACCAGTTTCTTAGCAGAAGTGGTCTCCACAATTATAACTTCCTGAGTCCTGTCTGTGAGCCAACTTGCTATCCATTGAGTTACATAGGGGTTTATGCATGAGTTTTATTACAATGTGTGAATGAAATATTGTATCAAATGCCTTAGCTAGGTCAAGGTAGGCAGTATGCAACATTTCGCCCTCATCCATTTTCCTGGTGACCTTCTCAAATAAGTCCACCAGGATCACTAGGTATGACTTGCCTTTGACAAAACTAAACTTGATTGGAACCAGTGTCTGCAGGTTTCCTATTTCATTATTAATCATTTCCATGATAATTCTTTCCATGGTTTTGCATATGAGATGTGCCAGACTAATGGGACTGTAATTCCCTGGATCATTTGATGGTTCTCCCTACTACAGAGGGATGACTATTGCAGTCTCCTGTTCACATGGCACAAATCCTAAAATTCCTAAAATCCTGTGCGGAGGCTACAGTTGAATAGTGACAATAGTGGCTATGATAGGTCAAATTATATATATATATATATATATATATATATATAGAGAGAGAGAGAGAGAGAGAGAGATTGATTTAATCAAATATAGGCAGTATTGAAGTTCTAGTCCTATGACTCTGAGCTACAGGTCAATGACCCCAGATAGGTTTGAATTTCAATAAGTTTAGC
The DNA here is from genome assembly GCF_019279795.1 of Protopterus annectens. Lineage (NCBI taxonomy): Eukaryota > Metazoa > Chordata > Ceratodontiformes > Protopteridae > Protopterus > Protopterus annectens. The sequence continues at coordinate 860,555,486 of NC_056734.1, forward strand.
TTAATGTCCCGGGGGAGGGGGGTCAGTGAGTTCCTTTCAGAAAATCAGGTCATTGTTCATTATTCAGGTTTCAAATGGAAAATGTCTAGGACGGGATTACCCTTGTATGCTGTAAAAAGTTTTCAGTGATCTGAGGGGCTATGAGCCATTAACCTTCTTTCATCTATTGTACTATCCAAGCAGTTTAGGATTCATCTAGGCTTATATGGCCTCATCCATATCACAAACATCTCCTGTTATACTGTATTTTCACAGACATGGTAATAAAACAAGAGTAAATATCTGTTTTAAGTTTAGTGTTACCCTCTGTGGTACTCAGGCATTTAGGATGGAGTTATAACTCCTGCAGTTTGCATCATTTAGGGAGTTTATTAACTGTATGGAGGCAAGAACAACTCCCTCTTCTAGTGGATGTTATGGGTGGCAATTGGTTGAATTTTTGGGAGTACAGTCTGTGGGTGTCTTCACTTGGAATTCACTTATGCAACTTTGACCTTGATTTGTCAGTATTCCATCTGTGAGTATATAGAAGCTGCTTTGAAGGAGTCACATGGGTACTGCAAGGTACCTTATATGTCAGCAGTTTTTACTCATTTAGTGCTCAGTAGTATTTTCTACTGACTGAGGCCTGATTCCACATCTAGTGTGGTAGAGAGTTACACATGTTTTAGGCTAAGTTAACTTATCCATCTGACTACAGCTTGGAAAGGAGAGGAACAAGCTTGTATAAAGACAGCCTGGTAAGCAGTCGCTGTGTTGTTTGCCCACCTTTTCATTCCCTACTGCCTTTTTGAGTCAGTCTCGCAGTGAGAAAGATGGGGTTAGTGAGTGGTATTTCAAGCTTTAGCGATGGAATTCTCGTACTTCGAGAAAGGAGGCACTCTGGGATGCTACTTGGCTTGGAGGCTGGGCAAGCTGATCCGTGGGGCTGGTGGTTACACTACTCAGTCAGGGGCTGCCCAACTCAGTAAGGATTCACATCTTAGTAAGCAATCTACGATGTTATTTTCTATGCATGGTGTGCTATTCTGAGTTAATGGACTTGACTTGCTTTGGAAAAGGGGCAGTTTGCTCGGAGGCTGGACAAGCCAAACAGTAAGGCTGGTGGTACACTACCTGGTGGTGGGCTGCCCAGGCCATTGAGGATTCAGATGTTAGTAACACTCTTGTATCTAATTATCTACAGTATTGTCATGCAAATAAATTGGTCACACTGGCCTTCATGTATCATAGCGCTTGTTTTCGTTGGGCTCAGAGGACAACATTTGCACTAAATTTGTCATCTAGGATATTAGCCTTTTCCTTTGAGTCAGATTGTGAGTATTATTGTGGAATAGCTTTGAACATTGTTGGGTGATAACTTGCTAATGCAGTTAAAGGATGATTTGAAGTTATTTTTGGTATTTAGTGGTTATTTTAAGTATATACTCAGTTTTGAGTTTTGCTAATAGCTCAATTATGTTATTTATTAGTCTGCTTAAGTGTCTGCTTGTGGTATGTAGAATTAAACGTCTTATACACATTAAGCAATTTCTTTTTCTTGTTATATTATTTATATGAGTATTCCACTGTTTGCGTGCATGTGCGTGTGTGTGTGTGTGTGTGTGTGTGTGTGTGTGTGTGTGTGTGTGTGTGTGTGTGTGTGTGTGTGTGTGTGTGTGTGTGTGTGTGTGTGTGTGTGAGTGCATGTGTGAGTAAAAACAATTCTAAAAGATGCATGCATACACATGTGCACACACACACACACACACACACACACACCCACACACATATTTTCTGGTAATGTGCTGCTTTTGATGAATACACAACTGCATTGTGAACATATAGAACACAGTAGAATAAAGGTCTAATGAGACACCGCAGAATACATTATCCAGATATATCACTACCGTGTAGAGTAAATGTCCAGTTTTAGAAGTCCAAGATACGCTAAGCAAGAATGACCAGTATACATTGCTATTTATTTATTGACATTTGTTTACCAGGAAAGTCTGTCTGTGTGATAGATACTCCAAAGAGATAGATAACATGAAATAAAATACTAGTACAGATATAATTAAACAAAAAAACGTATAGAAAACATGCAGTATATATATATATATATATATATATATATATATATATATATATATATATATATATATATATATATATATATATATATATATATATGTGTGTGTGTGTGTGTGCACAGTGGATATTAAAAAGTGTACACACCCCTGTTAAAATGCCAGGTTTTTGTGATATAAAACAATGAGACCACAATAAATCATTTCAAAACTTTTCCCACCTTTAATGTGACCTTTAACCTGTACAATTCTATTGAAAAACAAACAAATCTGTTAGGGGAAAAAAATATAAAAAATAACAAAAATGCACAATAAGCTGGTTGCATAACTGTGCTCACCACCTTTTGATTTAATTACAGCATTCGGTCTTCTTGGGTAGGAGTCTATCAACATGGCACATCTTGACATGGCAATATTTGCCCACTCTTCCTTGCAAAAGCACTCCAAATCTGTCAGATTGCGAGGGTATCCCTTGTGCATAGCTCTCTTCAGGTCACTCCACAGATTTTCTATTGTATTTAGGTCTGGGCTCTGTCTGGCTTTCAAACCTTTAATTTTCTTCTGGTGAAGCCATTCTTTTGTTTATCTGGATGTATACTTGGGGTCATTGTGTTGAAAGGCAAAATTCCTCTTCATCTTCAGCTTTCTAGCAGATGCCTGAAGGTTTTGGGCCAAAAGTAACTGGTATTTGGAACTGTTCATAATTCCCTCCACCTTGACTAAAGCTCCATTTCCAGCTGAAGAAAAGCAACCCTAAAGCATGATACTGCCACCACCAAGCTTCACCATGGGGATGGTGCTCTTTTAGTGATGTGGAGTGTTGTTTTTGCAACAAACGTACCTTTTGGAATTGAGGCCAAAAAGTTCAACCTTGTTCTCATCAGACCATAACACATTTTCCCATGTACTGTTTTGCAAAATTTGGCTGGGCCTGGATGTTTTTCTGTGTAAGAAAAGGCTTCCGTCTTGCAACCCTACCCAACAGCCCAGACATATGAAGAATACGGGAGATTGTTATCACATGTAGTACACAACTAGTACTTGCCAGAAATTCCTGCAGCTCATTCAGTGTTGCTGTAGGTCTGTTGGCAGCCTCCCTAACCAGTTTTTGTCTTGTCTTTTCATCAGTTTTGGAGGGATGTCTAGTTTTTTGCAACGTCACTGTTGTCCCATATTTTCTCCACTTTTTGATGACTGTCTTCACTGTGTTCCATGGTATATCCAATGCTGTGGAAATTTTTTTGTACCCTTCTCCTGACTGATGCCTTTCAACAATGAGATCTCTTTGATGCTTTGTAAGCTCTCTGTGAACCATGGCTTTCGCTGTAGCAGGCGATTGAGTAAATGTCAGGAAGATCCTACTAAGACAGCTGAACTTTATTTGGAGTTAATTAGAGTCTCTTTAATTGATGGCAGGTGTGTACCCAAGAAGACTGAATGCTGTAATTAAATCAAAAAGTGCTTCAACAAAGTATTAGTTTAAGGGTGTGCACACACAACAAAGTATTAGTTTAAAGGTGTGCATACTTTTGGAACCACTTTATTGTATGTTTTTTTATTTTTTATATTTATTCCCCCTAATACAGTTGCTTGTTTTTCAATTGAATTGTACAGGTTATAGGTCACATTAAAGGTGGGAAAAGATTTGAAATTATTTATTGTGGTCTCATTTTTTTAAATCACAAAATACTTGCATTTTAACAGTGGTGTGTACATTTTATATATCCACTGTATATGTGTGTGTGTGTGTGTGTGTGTGTGTGTGTGTGTGTGTGTGTGTGTATGCATACATATATATACAATTTCACAGGTTTGAATGTGTATGTAATATGAATTGATGGATGATACAGGGTATGCCCACAAGTGACCAGCATTGAGTTATAGAAGATATGTGTTCTATACAGATTATACAGTGGAGTTTATATATCTGCAGTTTGGATATCAGCACATTCCAGCTGTGATCAAATACCTAATGCATGTTTTTTTGTGTATCTTTTGTATTAAAGTCTTTGGTTAAATGCCATGATATTCTGCTTTTGTACACTTGATGCTTTCAGTGGAGATGTGCTAGTGAAATGATCAGTTCTTGATGAAACCTCATAGCTCGTTTTTAATCAAACCTTAATTTTAAGCAGTGGAACACATTTTACATGGATAGACTTTATATATTTGAAGGTTCATGAAACACTGCTGCATGAATCGATCTGAATACAAAGTCAGATCATCACAAATGCAGGATTCACTTCTCAGTGAAAGATCAGGGAGGTAGCATGTTGATCCAGTAGCAGAGCCTCACAGTACTAAGCAGAAGTAGCAAATGCAAGAAAAAAGTAAATGGATTTTTTTAAATGAGAAAATGCAATCTCTGCAACTAAAATAATGAAAATCGTTGTTGATGGAATTAGCTTCTGCTAAACAGAAGTGTCACTTTTGTAGAAATCCTCCTGGCAGTTTGTGTTACTTTATCATTTATTCCCTACTTTGACTCACTCTAATACTTTATTATGCCACATTTCCAGAAGTATTTCTCTACTCGAGTACTAAAATAACAGGAGTATTGCTTAAGATCATATTGGCTGTATGCCCATATTTCACTTCCTTGACTGTCAGTATTTAACCGCAACTTGTAAATGTACTGCAATTAAACTGGCTGACACTTGTCATTGTGCAGACATTATGCTGTGCAACAGCTGACCTTTCACTATGGGGAGTTCACCTACTGCAATAAAAGCCTTTGTATCAGATGACATTTTTGGCCTGCTGATGTGGTATTTTATACCCTGAGCAATGCTCAGACACCTGTTGGAACATGACAGGATTATGAATGACATATCTAACAACAGATGAGCAGGAGTCAGCTAATTCTTTTGCCACACATGGAAGTTATTAAATAAACTAAACAACATTATTTTTAACAATAGTGTCACTCCTGCAAGCATACACATAGTATTGTAATTCTCACCTGCAGCTAGATGTGGCAGTTATTTGGTACTGTTGGCATATTCCCCAGTAAGATTAAAACATGTTACCTGTATGTAGTTGGCCACTATGTATAACAAACCTTGACTGCTGCATGTAATCTTTCACAGCAATATCCCCACCAGGACATTTGCCCTGATATGTAAAACATAGTATAACGCAATGAGCCATACTTGCTGTGCAAACTAATATCATTCCAAAGAGTAACAGCCAGGCTGATGGGTTAAGCCTATGGGATTTCTGCTTGCAGTCATTGCTTAGGCTGAAGGCTGAATGTAACACATGGAATGCATTGTGTAAAGAAGGATCACAGTAATTAAATTAGTGCTTTAAATTTTTGTTGCAGACAGTGTTTGACATAGAGATTACATTTAAAAATTATGACGTAATTGAGAGTTCTGTTATGAAAGAGTCATTTCATCAGACACTTTCTAAGGACTGCATCCCACTCATGCCTGTGCATTCACATACATATCATCTGTCCATACATAGCAATAATAGTCACAATGGCAGAGACAATTTCCGTATTGCAGTCCTTGTGCAAAATGAAGTTGTGTATACTAGAACTGCGCACATGTACAAATGAAGTAGTCACGTTTTAATACAGTATCTGGAAAGGATTATTACTGTAGTCTCTTTGTATGCAATATCTGTAGTACATTTGATTTCATGCAGTTATACACCTGATGTATTTTATCTCTTTCATGTTTTTTCTTCTCATATTAGACTTTTTATGTGATGCTAGCAGAGCAGAGGCAAAGCAACGTCAACTGGTGCCCTTGACAGTGGCAAAAAAAAAAAAAAAAAATAGAAAAGACAAGACAACAAAAAGGTCCTCCAAAGCTTATGCAAGTTCTTTGCTGCAGTTAATCACAAAAAAAAAAACAACTGGAATCTTGGTGAAGTTGCAAAGAACATCAAAACCCACTAGAATTGCCAAAATACAAGTTTTGAATACTAACATACCAACAGGAACCAAAAGATGTGGAGCCTTTAATCAATGTAAACACATCATGGAGAAAGTCTCTAGCATTTTGAACAATGTATTAAAAACTAAGATAACCTTCCAGGGGGTAATTGTATTATAAAGGGCTTAATTTACCTGACTTTATGTGAAACTTGTATCAAGAGGCAGTTGGGCATTATAATTGTGATGACAACCTTTATGATGAAGGTGGTAATTCCATCAGCGTACCGGAATCTTTAGAATTTCCCCCTCTCCGTTGATCAGAAAGTATTGCAAATCATTCACATCCTTTTGAAACAGTGCAAGTGGACCCTCAAATACAATGGTATACATACCAGGAACCTTGGGAGGGATGCCCGCACAGAAGAGGGAGAATAAGAGGAAGTGGGAGGAGCAGAGGTTCATGGAGGAATCAAAGCAACCCAAGAACCTGAGGCCACGTATTATCTTTGAAAATAATGGCATTATTGCCAGACGTAACAGTTTTATAGTATACAGCTACAGTAATTTGGATATAACAAATTAATATTTTTCTCTGTTTGAGAAAAAGTTTTACTTTTGTTCTTTCTGCATGCTATACCTTAATTGATGGAAGCAGGACTATTCAACCCCGAACAGTTCAACCTCGGACTATTCGCCCCCGGGTGGTTCGACCCCAATGCATTTCTATACAATTTCATGTATAAATTTATATGTATTATATATGTGATTTTTTAATGGACAGTCTGACCCCGGTCTATTTGACCCCAGACTATTTGACTCCAAATATATTCTTTTACGTACTTTAAATCATTAAGTTATTAATTAATCAATTATTCAATAACACTGTTAAGTTTTTATTGTAAATATATTTTTATTAATATTTTTATTGTGTGTGTGCCTTCTGTAAAAGGTTGGGCGCCGGGCTGGCAACTCGACACTGTAAAACTCCACTGCCAATCATGAGCAGACAGATGATCTGCTGTGGCGACCCCTAACCGGGAAAAGCCGGAAGAAGAAGAAGAGGATTTAATTATTACATTGGTTAGTATAAATATAACATTTAAATCTTTAACATATAATAACTAGTGTTATGTTTTAACATATTATGACTACTGTTACTTTATAACATACTTTATGACATGTTTTCCATCAATTAAATATATATTTTTTATTTTATATTATGTTGATATGTTAACTAATCTATTATCTACTATAAATAATTTATTTAAAATTAAATGAAATCAACTTTTTATTCAGGTTAATATGCCTTCTTCATCTTGAACTTTTATACTACCACCAAAGTTCAAGCAGCAACATGCAATTTTCACCATTTCCCATCGTCTACCATCAAAGCACATCAGAACCTCAGGAAACTGGATATGGATGTATGAGTAAATGCAAACACTCTTGATTTCCAGCAACATTGATAGTGTGTAGTGCTACAGAGGACTTGACTTGAGTGCAGAGTGCAAAGACAAACATACACACAATACATTCAAATCCATCTACAGTGCACAAACTTTCCTAAGTAAAACACTGCTTTTAAGGACTCAAGAATTTATTTGTAAAAATATCAACAAGTAGTTCAAAGCTTAGAAGTGCAATTTTAGGGCCAAACATCCATTTCACTATCACAATGCTCAGTGCCTCTACAGTTTACACCCACAGCCCATTAACTTCAGCAGGGAAACAAACAGAACATCAGAGCAGACATCTTTCAAAATCACTACCCATTATGTTTTCATTTTTAAATATAATTTATTTTAATCCTTACTTGTTGGTTTATCTCTAATTTTCTTTATTTTTATGTAATAATGATGTTATAATTATACGGAAACTGCGGACTAGTTAATGCTGTGAACTTCCGGATTAGTCAGCAAACATTTTTTTTGTGGCACTAACTGTTTTTGTATATATAATTAAAGTTCCAGTTTGCACTTAGTTTAAAGTAAGTGTAGATGAAGCACATAAATAGAAAATAAATACTTTCTAAACCAGTTTTAAGAATGTTTAGACAGTCTTTCATTTCTATTTTTGCTTTGATGTGCTTCGGCTTCACTTACATTACATTTTTTACTGGGGTCCAACCCTCCGGGGTCGAATCGGTTGTGGCGAATCGTCTGGGGGCAAATTGGCTGAGTCCAAACATCCTGTACCCTAACTGATACCCTAATTGAATTTAAATTATATATAAGAAGCTAAATTTTGCTATACACTTTCAGGGCACGTCCAACTAAAAATTGACAGAGGGGTGCACTTTTAAGAAAAAAAAAAGTTTGGCTATGCTTGTCATGAATCCAACAGTGCAGATTTTTATCCAATATATGTCAACAAGAATTGTGCAACAGATTTGCCTCAAGAGGCATGAGGATTAGAAGGTATAATTTAACAGAAAGTGAACATGCATTATTACAGGAATTAAAAAATAATTACTCAATAAGAATTATGAATCCTGACAAGGGAGAGGGAGTTGTTATATTCAACAACTTGAATTATGTAGGTGAGATGATGAAAAATTTTTACGACAATAATATCTGGCAGCCTCTAGAAATGAGACATTGTGAGATATAGTAAAATTAATCATTATTTAAATGATGGCTTGTTAAAGCACTTGTCTGATATTAATATGTACATTTTTCCAAAAATGCTAAACCTTTTATACCAAGTATATTTGGTATACCTAAGGTAATAAAATTATACCCCCCCCCTTTCAGGGCTATAGTTTCTACAAGAGGATCATAAACCTACCATTTTGACATCATGGTATAGACAGACTGTTAAAACCAATTCAGAACCTTCACACCCAAATGATCAAGGACTCATGGGACTTTCAGGCAGATTAAAACCTGAGTCATGGAGTAACAATCTCAGATTTTTAACTATAGGTGTAGTAGATCTTTTTTCTTTTATTCACCAATATATACGTTTAAAATTGTTCCATGAGGCCCTGCTTAACTTTGATTTTTTTATCCTCTAAAGAAGTAAAATGAATTTTAGAATTTATGGAGATAATTTTAGATAACAACTGCATTTGGTTTGGGGCAAGATTGTCACGCAAAAGAAAGGGGTTCCAATTGGGGCCACTTTTGCCCCTATATTTGCCAATCTGATAATGTTTTCATGGGAGACCAGATATTTCTTCCTATGACCTTTTTTCAACATATTAAATTGCACCTTAGGTTTCTTGATGATTTTTTTATTTTATGGACAGGAGACCATAACGTAACAATTGATTTTATTGATTACATAAATCAAACTATTTCCTTCCTGACTTTTACTTACCAAAGTAACAACAGGCAAATTAATTACTTAGATATCACAATTATCAATGGTCTGAATGTTTTTTCCTATACTATATAGAGGAAGCCCACATTTTGTAATAGCTACCTACATCTCACAAGCAACCATCCATATTAACAAATAAGGAGTTTAGAAAAGGGGCAGTTCATAAGACTGGCATGTACGACTTCTGATAAGGAGGTGTTTGATTTGGAGGGGTTGAAATTGGAAAGGATTATATGTTGAAAGGGAATAGCCACACCAGATGGTACAATCAATTAGTGATTCTATTACCAGTTCTAATAACAGGACTTCCAACACAGATGCCCACAAATCCCCATAATATTATTATTATACAAGTTCTAATCCTAAGTATTATAGAGCCCTCAATACAGAATATAATGCAGGATTAAGGGAAAAGAATATTATTTGTAAAAAGCTGGCATATATTGACTAGTGGTGAGAGGGTAAAGAATATAGTGGGCAACAAACCTATATTTATTTATAAAAGACTCAGAAATATAAAGAGCATTGTGGAAAATGGGAAGGAAGTTATTTCAAATTCTAGGATGTCAACAGGGGCCAAAAAATTGTGGAGCCTGTAATCAATGTAAACGCATCATGTAAACAGTCTCCATTAGTTTTCACAATGTATTAAAAACTAAGATAATCTTCTAGGGGGGTAATTGTCTTACAGAGGGCTTAATTCACCTGGCTTATGTAAAACTTGTTCTGCATTTTATGTTGGCAAGACAGAACTCTGATTTTAAAAAAAAGTGTTTATGAACATTACTATAACATAGCAAAAGAAAATGTGAGTGATGCTCTATATAGGTATAATCTTTTATGTTCAGATTTTTAAAGTTTTTTCTTTGTGATTTTAGAAAGAGTGATATGCAATCCTGAGGGGGGTGGTATTGTCATGAGAAAATTGAATAGAAAGAAGTTATGTGGCAACTGAAGCTTGATGCCAGCCATCCCTCAGGAATGAATGATGCCATTTTCTAGCTACCAATTTTAAAACGAATATCAGAAAAATTGTAAGAAATTATGGTTAAAAGGTTTTGAAAATCATTTATTAATATGAGATTAAGGGTGAGAGATTGGTGATTGGAGCAGATTTCAATGGGCATGCTGGTGAAGGGAACAGAGGGGATGAGGAAGTGATGGGTATGTAAGGTGTTAAGCAAAGGAATGCAGAAGGTCAAATGGCAGTGGATTTTGTGAATAGGATGGACGTGGCTGTGGTGAATACGTATTTTAACAAGACGGAGGAGCATAGGGTGACATACAAGAGTGGAGGAAGATGCACACAGGTGGATTGTATCTTATGTAGAAGGGTCAGTCTGAAGGAGACTGGAGACTGTAAAGTGGTGGCAGGGGAAAGTGTAGTTAGGCAGCATAGGATGGTGGTTTGTAGGATGACATTGGTGATCAAGAAAAGGAGGAGTGTGAGGGCAGCACCAAGGATCAAATGGTAGAAATTGAAAAAGGGTAACTGTGAGGTGGAGTTCAGGGAAGAGTTAAGACGTGCACTAGGTGGCAGTGAAGAGTTACCGAATAGCTGGGCAACTACAGCAGAGCTAGTAAGGGAGATGGCTAGAAAGGTGCTTGGTGTGACATCCGGAAAGAGGAAGGAGGACAAGGAGACCTGGTGGTAGAATGAGGAAGTACAGGAGAGTATACAAAGAAAGAGGTTGGCAAAGAAGAAGTGGGATTGTCAGAGAGATAAAGAAAGTAGACAGGAGTATAAGGAGATGAGGTGCATGGCGAAGAGAGATGTGGCGAAGGCTAAGGATAAGGCATATGAAGAATTGTATGAAAGGTTGGACACTAAGGAGGGAGAAAAGGACCTGTACAGATTGACTAGACAGAGGGACCCAGCTAGTAAAGATGTGCAGCAGGTAAGGGTGATAAAGGATAATGAGGGAAATGTACTCACAAGTGAGGAGAGTGTGTTGAGCAGATGGAAAGAGTACTTTGAGGGGCTGATGAATGAAGAGAATGAGAGGGAGAGAAGGTTGGATGATGTGTGGATAGTGAATCATGAAGTGCAGTGGATTAGCAAGGAGGAAGTAAGGATAGCTATGAAGAGGATGAAGAATGGAAAGGCTGTTGGTCCAGATGACAGACCTGTGAAAGCATGGAGGTGTTTAGGTGAAATGGCAGTGGAGTTTTTAAGTAGATTGTTTAATGAAATCTTGGAAAGTGAGAGGAATTCTGAGGAATGGAGAAAAGTGTTTTGGTACCGATTTTTAAGAATAAGGGTGATGTGCAGAACTGTAATAACTACAGAGGGATTAAATTGATCAGTCACCGCATGAAGTTATGGGAAAGAGTAGTGGAAGCTAGGTTAAGAAGGGAGGTGATGATTAGTGATCAGCAGTATGGTTTCATGCCAGGAAAGAGCACTACAGATGTGATGTTTGCTCTGAGTGTGCTGATGGAGAAGTACAGAGAAGGTCAGAAGGAGTTGCATTGTGTCTTTGTGGATTTAGAGAAAGCATATGACAGGGTGCCTAGAGAGGAGTTGTGGTATTGTATGAGGAAGTCGGGAGTGTCAGAGAAGTATGTAAGCATGGGACTGGATATGTACAAGGGTAGTGTGACAGTGCTGAGGTCTGTGGTGGGAGTGATGGATGCGTTTAAGTTGGAGGTGGGATTACATTAAGGATCAGCTCTGAGCCTGTTCTTATTTGCAATGGTGATGGAGAGGTTGACAGTCGCGATCAGACAGGAGTCCCTGTGGACTATGATGTTTGCAGATGACATTGTGATCTGTAGTGAGAGTAGGGAACAGGTGGAAGAGACCCTGGAGAGGTGGAGATATGCTCTAGAGAGAAGAGGAATGAAGGTCAACAGGACTAAGACAGAATATATGTGTGTGAATGAGATGGAGGATAGAGGAATGGTGAGGATGCAGGGAGTAGAGGTGGCGAAGGTGAATGAGTTTAAATACTTAGAATCAACAGTTCAGAGTAATGGTGAGTGTGGAAGAGAAGTGAAAAAGGGAGTACAGGCAGGATGGATTGGGTGGAGAAGAGTGTCAGGAGTGATTTGTGACAGACGAGTACCAGTAAGAGTGAAAGGGAAGGTCTGCAAGAGGGTAGTGAGACCAGTTATGTTATATGGGTTGGAGACAGTGGCATTGACAAAAAGGCAGGAGTCAAAACTGGATGTGGCAGAGTTAAAGATGTTAAGATTTGCATTGGGTGTGACAAGGGTGGACAGGATTAGGAATATGTATATAAGAGGGTCAGCCCAGGTTGGAAGGTTTGGAGACAAAGCCAGAGAGGCAAGATTTGTTGGTTTGGACTTGTGCTGAGGAGGAATGCAGAGTATATTGGGAAAAATATGCTATGGATGAAGCTGCCAGATAACAGGAAAAGAGGAAGGCCTAAGATAAGGTTTATGGATGTGGTGCGAGAGAACATGCAGGTGGTTGGTGTGACAGAGCAAGATGCAGAGGACAGGAAGAAATGGAAACAGATGATCCACTGTGGCGACCCCTAATGGGAGCAGCCGAAAGAAGAAGTAGAATATGAGATTAAGATGTGATTTTATTGTCATCTGTATGATGGGGTTTTCAATATAGTATTAATTATTTAAATATTTTAAATTATTTCTTAAATTGCCCCAATTACTTGATGAACAAACCTATAAAAAAGCTGCTTGTATAGATGTCAACTTTTTCTGATGAAGTCCTAAGCTATTGGATGTTGGATGAATAGCTAAATGTCATTCAAACAAGCTTAAATTTTTTTCTTTACTTTGTTTATCTAGTTGACCAACAAAAGATTTTATTCCTTACTCCAGTTTCCCTTTCTGGAGTTGGAAGCCTCTTATTTTGGTGATTCTACTGGTTTTTGGGGTTCTTTGCTACAGTTACTGGCACGCTAAGCTACTAAAGATGTTCATTTAAATGAATTTCAGTACTGCATTCATATCCCTACGAACTGGGCTCCGCTATTTTTTCTCGATAATCTATTTACATCTCTGGATGATGGAATTGTTGGATCCATATAAAGGTCACCTTCACTTGCTGGACTGCCTGGGTAATAGTATGGGTACAGAACAGGGAGGTGGACGGGTTGTGAAGGGGTTCACAGTATAGCATCTGCATCGCTAAAGTCAAACATTTGCAACATGCCTGATTTCACACACAGTGCATCCATAAATTGTACCAAGACAGGTAAACTACACACCAAGGTGGTGAAGTCTTAAGGGTCACCTGAGAAGGCTGCTAGCTCCAGAACAATTTAACACAACCATGTTGTGTTAAATTCAGTTACGTTCAGTTGTAAAAATAACTATCAGTTTTGATTCTGTTTTATTTCTAGTCATCTGGTTACCAACCAGTGTTGTTCTTAGATACATATTACACATGGTCATCACCTTTGGTATTCAGTTCTGGTTCCAACGTCCTTTTTTTTTTTCATCATCAACTGTCTCCCCTTGAGGCCCGTAAAAGTCTCTCTGTGATATGTTTGACAACATCGCTATTTCATATACATTACTGTTGTTATTCTTCTAGCCGTCTTCTCCCGATGCTTGCAGCCTCTGTATGAATAAAATGGGCTATACTACCTAAATAAATCCCCCGTGCACATACACGTGCATCCTTCTCTTATTTGCACATCTCCTTTCCATGATTCATTTGTCATCCCTTCACATTGTTCTGTAATATATTCATTTCACATGTTCCCATGTCAAACCTTTTGTACTAATAATTTATGCATGTGCTGTGCTATGGCAGCTATGTGTATTCTTATTCACAGTAATGCCTACTGGTCTGCGATTGTCTGCATTATATACAAATCAGTCATCGTGCATACATATCACACTGATAACCACAATGTCTGCTCATCTGTGATATTCCTTGGTATTTGTTTTATTTACTGCTTTTGGCAGCACTATATACTAGGTTGTGACACTGCCTCTACAGTTTCTCTTTTTCACACTGCTAAGACATTTGCATGCAAATTATTTGCGTTATGTATTTGTCTACAATCACACTGTACAGTTGTAGTATAAAGTATGACCCACAGGTGTAGCCAGATTTATGGAACTGCACTCCAATTTCCATAATGTAGATCTCCAGGTGTAGTCACTTGCCCAACAAAGTGCATGTTATGGAAAGCATCCATGCTCAGTATTACAAAATGCCTCTAGAAATTACAGATTTTAGCCAATGAGGTATGCAATTACACACACACACACACACACACACACACACACACACACACACACACACACACACACACACACACACACACACACACACAAATAAATAAATTCTCATTAAGCATGGTAAATATGACATTTTCAGAAAGTCTAGCAGAGCTCATTGCATGTGTGACCTTCTGTGTGTGTGTGTGTGTGTGTGTGTGTGTGTGTGTGTGTGTGTGTGTTACCCCACAGTGCAATTGGACTCCATTGATGACATTCACACTTATGACATCCATACTGTTTGTGCCACACGATGGACATTGTGCAGGTGCACTCGATGATAAACTGACCACTGAAGTTTATGACTCTTGCCATGTTTTCCCATCCACATAGTGACATACTGTAGTTGAATTTTGGTATATAAGGGCATTGTTAATTGCATGGCACTTGTTCACTTGTACAGGAACAGCATGAAGATTACTAACTGCATGGTGTTGGAATTGTAGTGGGTTGTTCGTAAGAGGAAGAATGGCTGTTGAATTAAGGTGAAAAGGCATTTTTCCCTGCATAATGGCTGAACTGTAGTGAGATATTGATAATTGTGATCATTGTTAACATCATTATGGTTCAACTGTTTTGGACATTTGTAAGTATGAAGATTGTTAATTACACTGTGCTCAAACTGTAGTGGAACGCTTGTAAGGGTGGGCATTGTACATTGCATTATAGTTAACGATGTGTGCCTTTGGGAACTAAAACTGTGTAATGGCTTGAACCAAGAAATAGTCTTCATAATAACTTGCATTCTTATGAACAATACTATCTTTTTTATCAAAATTGTGATTCTTTTAAATAAATAAAGCAAGAGGATAAATCATTTAGATTTATATCAAACATTCTCCCCGGGGATTCATGAAGCTCAGCGCAAGGACGGTTTTAGCCTTGCACCAAGTGTCCTCCTCAGAGATGGTACAGCAGCACCATATGAATATTTATGAGGGTGTGCTGCCGCACCCTCGACATGCACAGGAAACGTGTGCGAGTGCAGGGGGCATGTTTAAGTGCTTTACGGAGGCTGCCTCCAGTAGTAAGCAATATATCAGTGTCTGTGGATGCCGAAATGTATGCAAAGCATACAAGAGTGTCCACGAACACTGAAACAACATCAAAGGTGTAAACACACAAGCACATAGTTGAATGTTGAGCCCCTGTCCCTAGAACTATTACATTTAAATTCCCCGTGACCCTATGTTACTGTTGTATCTCTTCGTTATTGAAAGTGTAAGCAAAGCATAGCGTGTTTGCGCATCGCTGCCCTTTGCTTAGCATAGCTTACACATCAAAAATCATCCAAATAGAAAAACACATGCAGAATCAATGTTAACATCAATAGTGTAGTGGTCACAGCGTCTGCGTCTCAAACAGGCATTCCCGGTTCAAACCCTACTGCAGCACATATCATTTTCTATGTGGAATGTGTACACGAACATATTTTAACATCCTTTTGCTGTATAACCTACATAATAACATGTAAATGTGAACTGGAGTACTGTATTAAACGTTTACTTAATTTAATTAATGAAAGTGTTAGTGTCATAATGAATAAGGCCCTAGTAAGCAGGTGTAAGCATAAATAAGCAGTAGTAAGCATATATAAGCACCAGTAAGCATGTTTAAGTGTGTTTGCATGGGGGTATGCATTGTCTATACAGATTAAGCAAAGTAGAAGCTAACTGAGTGTAAGAAACTGTAACCGGAGTCTAGCATTGCTTAGCTCCTCGCAAACTCGTGCACACCCACTCATAACTGCTTTAAAGTGCCTTAATCACTCTGTACCCAACATTCCATGTTCTGCCCAGCAACAAAATAAACAGCCTCTGCAAAGCTAAAACTCAGGACCCTGTATATTACAGTCACAGCAGTTAACCACTAAGCTATCATAGCAATAGATATAAAGGAGGTATCAGCAAACTAATCCTCACCACAGCAAAATCAAATCAAATGTGAACTGAATCAATGTACAGTGTGATGTTCTATAACCCACCACAGACCATAAATATGTAATTGGAGTACTGCAGTAAACAGAGAGTTGAGGTGTCATCGTAATAAAGTTTTGAAGTCCCCAGGACCCCATACAGTGTATATACACATGAATCTCGGATACCAGACATATATATATAACCTGTAATGAATAATAAAACGGTGCCAAAAGGCAAATATAATGCTAGATAACCAATAAGCAATACTAACCTCATCACAGCCCAACTTAGTAAGTGTAAGCAATGTGTAGGGAAGCCTATACAATCTGCCCACAGGTATACCTCTTTAAGCAGTGCCAACCTGAAGTAAGCAGATGTGCCCATAGCTTAGCCTTTTCAAAAATGGACAATTACAGAAAAGTGCAGGAATCCGGACCTACTTAAACCGAAGAGGCAGGAATATGGCTCATAACTGGTTGTAGCATCCCCATGCAGGCAGAATGGTTGGAGTGGGAGAAGGCACTTGCTTTAAAGCACAGTGCTGGGGCATCCAGGAGTCCAAATTCATGGTATGGCTCCTGGTAAAGCACCATAACAGGAGACTACTGCAGGGCCAGTACCAGGGCTCGCAGTACAAAATGGAGGCCTGGGACAGTCTCGCCCGTGACCTCACTAGTGCCACAGGTATCCCCCAGACTGGTGAGCAGGTCAGGCACCACCATGCCGACCTGAAGCGGTGAGGGGGGATGTCCTGGAACAGTGGATCCAGGAAGCAAGGCAGATGTAGAATGCCCCAGAACTGAGTAAGTACTCCTTCCACTAAGTAGTTAATAATTGCCTAGCTTCTGTATACTAGCTAGGCAATTGGATAGGAATGGCTAAATATCACTGTACTTCTCTGTCAACTGCAGATGAGTGTGCTGCGAACCAGCAAGCCTACGATGCTAGGCTGCAAAGGATGTGTCGCGAGGTAGGTTAGTAAATAGCCTGCATGTACTGTCATAACAAATAAATGTAAGATCCTCAGAAAGTGTTGAACCAGTATACAGAATTGTGTAATATGCTGTGAGTAATGGTATAATCCTTGCATTGCTTCTGTTTACTCTGCAGTCATATGTTGTTGTACTGTTGCAGTTATTAAATAGTACCGTTGTAGTAAGCAGTGTTACCCACACTGTGGTATGCAGATAAAATGTGTATGAAGTTCTGTACAACAATGTTGGAAGTGCAAACAAGTCAGTCATACTAGACAGAAAACATTGCAAAGCTTCACAACAATTGCCTAATAGCATAGTGTACAGTGATCTTAACTATAATGCTTTTGTCACACACAGCAGGGCTTTGAATCCCAGGAGCGCTAGTAAGTTGTATGCATAATCATTCCACACAACTATACAGAGTTTGTTA
Organism: Protopterus annectens; assembly: GCF_019279795.1. Classification (NCBI taxonomy): domain Eukaryota; kingdom Metazoa; phylum Chordata; order Ceratodontiformes; family Protopteridae; genus Protopterus; species Protopterus annectens. The sequence continues at coordinate 860,573,317 of NC_056734.1, forward strand.
GAATGTTCAGAGAGAAAGCTGTATGCATATTAACACTTAACAACTGTACATATTTTGCTAGAATGCTCAAATAGAGAGTGGTATGCATATTCATATCCCTCAACTGTTCCAATATGCCCAGTATGTCCAGATAAATGGCCCATATCACCTGCCTTTTGCGCTGCTCCCCTGACAAATTAGTGTGATGATCCAAGAAATGTAGGCAGCTGTTAATGACATATAACTGATAGTCAGACTTGTACATAGTCAGAGAATGTACATGTAAACAAACTTGTCATCCCAGCATCTCACCCAAAGTCTGTGAGAACAATCTCAAAACATGTTGCATTAACACCTGCATCTTGTCAAGCCTGTACGTAAGACACAGGTCCTGTACATACTAATCTACAAACATACCATTGTACAATATAAGACCATTGGGTAGTGTAATAATACAGGCAAGGGACAGAACACTGCAGTGACTACGAATGTTGTGAAAACTACAAGGATTTATTAGTTGTTAATTGAACTATCTCTCTCTCACCCCTACCATATGTGAAAAAATAACTGATGTACACAACTCATTCAGTATGTCTACACTCCTAACCTTTGTTGGGACATATGTCCTATTGGCTTATAAATATTCACATCTGTTTCTAAGCATGTGCCATACTAAAATACTCCCATATTGGTGGCCTGTTGCCATCAATGAAACCTGCATGTTGTTGTAATGGGAGCGGATAGGAACCTGTCACCCATGGTACGGTCTGGGCCGTGGTGCGTAGGGAGATCGACAGGGAAATGTGAGACTGCCTATGCCAGCTTAAGGGCCAAGTGGTGCAACTAGATGGTGACCCTGCCCCTCCTACACAGCCCCCAGCACAGCCACCTTCTAGGCTGTGAAGGTGCAGTGGTGACTGCCCATGGGTGGGGACCTCAGTCCCACTGTATTCATCTGTGGGCTCATGGGCTTGCGACTTCCAAACACCCCTCACCATCCAAGGTGTTTCCCCCACACATGTGTCATATACTGCCCCTGTATGCATCTTGTATGTCTTGTCTGTCATCCTACCCAACCTATCCTCCTTGATCATACCTACTCTCCTTCCCAACATCCCACTCTCACCTAAAAATAAAAGAAGAAAAGGGTAATTTTTTTCCGCAAAAAAAGCACGCCACATACATAGCTGTCCATTTCGCATGCATGTCCACTGGACACATGTAAACATTTTTAATTGGCATCACAACATACTATTGTTGTCCTCACCCGTCTTTCAGGGGTTTGAATGTCCAAATGTACCTCCAAATTCATTGCAAATGCACAGCCGTTGCTGTAGAAGAAATGGACAGCTATGGACCTTCCCTACACCCTTCCTGCACATCCCTAGGTACCTTGCCTACTGTCTTTCCCTCTTTGTGCTCCTTCTTTTACCACTTTCCTATCACACCTTTCTTCTTTTCTTTTAAAGAAATTAGTGTGGGGGTAAGTGGGAGTAAGCACTTGTAAGCAGCAGTGAGCGGGTTTCAGCCTGTTTGCGTGGGGGTAAGCACTGTCTACACAGGTTAAGCAGTCAAGAAGGTAACTGAGTGTAAGGAACTGTAACTAAAAGTTACCACTGCTTACTGTCTCACAAACCCCTGCACACCCGCTTCCAACTGCTTAAAAGTGCCTTATCCACTCTGTATCCAATGGCCCTTGTCCTGCCCAGAAACAAAATAAACTGCCCCTGCAAGGCTCAAGCACAGGACCCTGCACACCTCAGCCAATGTGATTTACCACTAAGCCATGGCAGACATGAACAAATATGATTGTACCTCAAATATAGCATCTCACACAGTCATACCACAGTACAGGAAATGCATTTACATATCTACATGTATGTGTGTGTATGTAGATACAAATGTACAGATATATATGCATGACTGCTGTGTCAGTGAAGTGTAGAGGTGGGTGTTTGGGGAGCTTTGAACCATGGGTAATTAATTATGCATTGAGGCTTACCTGGGTTGGATAAACGTTTAACCCTTAGGTGTAAGCTACACAAGCAGTAGTAAGCGTGTTTAAGTGCATTTGTGCGGGAGCAAGCATCGCCTACACAGATTAAGCAAAGTAGATGCTAACTGAGTATAAGGAAGTGTAATCAGGGGTTAGCAGTGCTTACTGTCGCACAAACCGGCGCACACCCACTCACAACTGCTTAAAAGTTCCTTAATCACTCCATATCCAATGGTCTTTGCTCTGCCTAGTAACAAAATAAACAGCCTCAGTTAGGCTCAAACCTAGGACTCTGCACTCCATAGCCAAAGTGCTTAACCACTAAGCCATGACAGATGCAAACATATGTTCTGTTTTCAGAAACATATCATCCAGTCCAGTCATGCAACAGTATAGAAAATGTATACCAACAACTAGGTGTATGTGTGTAAATATATTAATATCTAAACAGATACAATATATCTAGCTATGTATATATATATATATATATATATATATATATATATATATATATATATATGTATATATATATATATATATATATATATATATATATATATAGATAGATAGATATATATACAGTAATTTCTAAAGCTATATGCATATATATTAATATATATGCACATGTATAGATGCATATGCCTAAATTGACCCATATATGTGTCTACATCTATATGTCTTCATATACACAGTATGTTACATTTGTATACGCAGATATGTATCCATGTAGGTATATACGGACATAGTCATATATATGTTAGCAGATATATATATCTATATAGGTATATAAGGCCATACATCTAGCAATGGCAGATTAACAAATACACATATGTCCACATGCAACGTTACTGGGGTTGAGAGGCCACACACACTATAAATCTTGTACGGATAGGCATCCCCCCACAGCCAAACATGTGTGCCCCGCAATACACTACCAAGTACAGTCTGCCTCCCATAGGACATGTACTATGTGGAAGCCATCAACATCCCCAGGATTCAGATACACAGACACAGATATGTAGATACAGATATACATATATATATATATATATACATATATATATATATATATATATATATATATATATATACATATATATATATATATATATATATATATCCAGATGTGAATACACATACACACGCAGACTTATGTACAGGAAGATACATACATAGAAGGTGCAACAGCCACTATGCCTACTGTTAACACCTGAACAACTGGACACTGTATGGGCCACCCATACAATTGCCAATCATTGCCTGCAACATATACCCATAGAAGACCATAGGAAAGACACCACACACAGGTTTTCAGACATGGGAATCCTTTAATTGTATACTATAACAGTTCTATATGTCATGTCGTATAGCTGCTCAGATACTGACGACCATATAAACAGAGTACTGCAACTGTGAAACTGTAACACTACTACAGTAGTCTGGAAAGGTTCACAACTGTTGCTGTCCAGGCCAATCCCTTCAAATTGTATAATAGTGAAGACAGACTAGCCCACAGGATATCAAACAATCAACAGTATGAACTTATGTGTGTAGTTCAGCATCCTCTATCTACACTCTGTACAAACTCACTAGGAGGGAGGTAAAGACATTTTGTGGTCAAATGGATTGCAACTGGTACTTAACAAGGCATAACTGACACCATCACAAGCACATCGACAAACAGGACAGTCTATATGGCAGGGGGCAGTAGGCTTGCAGTACCCCAATTCATGTAAGTAATGTCACTATAGATGAAGTATACAGTACTGTACATCCAGTTACCTTGTGGCAGCCCACCCCTGCTACCCCCACATTTAGCAACAAGCCTAGGTCATTTACGATGCTCCCCACCTACACACAATAATACAGGCCCATATACCACTGTTACATACACTGGCCTCTGGAGTGCATACGGGCACACATGTATTGTGTAGGTGATGCCAACACATATATGGCCTCAGCCCCATTGTATGTGTGGGGGATACAACAGCAGTGGGCTAATGGCAGCAATGGCAGTGTGATATACTCACAGCCCACTACAAAACAACCCCCAACAGCATGACATATCTGCAAAGCTTGGTATATAGATGGAGGACAGAGACTGGAACACAGGCACATATGTGGAACACTGTTGCCATACACTAAGCAAGGTGCTGGTGTTACAGGATAGTCTGCAACATACCCTTAGTCAGGGAATTGAGGTTAGACACAGAAATTGATGTAGCCATGTACTGATAGCACGCAATGCACACACTGTCAGTGTAATATCTAACACAGGACCTGTGTGGTGGACGGACAAGACATGATAGGCATACCTCTGTCCATCAAGAGGATAGGCCCACAGTAGTGAGCTTTGCAGACAGACTGCATTCCAAGGTACACTAGTATTTACACACACACACAGCCTGTAACACCAGTACTATGCAAAGCATAATACAACTCTACTCACAGTCTGTGTGTAGTTCCTGCTCCTCCTACAAATATGTGGCTGCTCTCAGTGTGCAGGTTCTCCTGTAAGAGATATTTTTACCTGCTGTCTGTAACACTGATGCCCACGAACAGGAAGGATGTCCATCACACAGGATATGTAAAGGGACCACATCCACATGCTGTAGGGATTTATAGTGGGTGGTTGCCATGACAGTGTTAATTGGAAGTAGTACACATGTGTAAACACACACACACACACACACACACACACACATATATATATATATATATATATATATATATATATATATGGCTATCTGGATAAGTCTATGTACATATATTTCCACCACATGTCCTGGACTTGGTGTGCAGTCCTACCCCAGCCCCTATAGTCCCAAATTCGTAGTGCAAGGGGATGTCAGGTATGTATAGCAGGTACATTACTAGACTATTGCTACTGTCATCAGGATTGTCTTCACAGAGATGGTGTGTGTGGAAGGTGACATCTGCTCATAACATGTGTGCCATTGCCTAGTGATAGACATCCTAAGGAACTCATTGTAGAGTACCACCAATAGCATGTAATATGTGGTACTTTGGACACACCCTGTACAGTCCAGAGGTTTATATGTAATCCCTTATTGCACAACATGTGTACCAGGCCTGGCATTATGGATGTAGACAACCATGTAGATAGGTGGAACACATAACGACATGTATACATTTGCCACCATAGGTTTTGGATTCAAACACTCCTGTGTGGTCTGACACATAATGAATGCTGGTACAGGGGTGCCATGGACACATACTACCCACTAGATATTGACATACATCTGTACAGCATCCCACTGCTCTGTCTGACATACATGACCTTTAAGGGAGGCAAGGCAGCAGTACATCTGGCATGTATTTGCATATGACATCTCACTGGGTAAGTACACTACGCTGCTAGGCATTTCACAGTGCACTGTGCAGGCTACATGCAGACTGGCTCAACACTGGCCTACATCTCCTATGGGGGAATGCACATGTACCTGCATATATAGCAGGCTCAACAGCCATGTCACAGCACAGGGTAAGATACACCTGCGTGAAAGTGCATAACCACAACCAATGTGAACACAGCCACAGCCACACATGGTAAGCTAGCATAACATTACAGTATATGGACCATCTGTTCGACACCATCCTCATATGTGCCACTCAAAGAATGCCCTACATATACTGGGCTCTACCCAGTTTGGTCTGATGGCTGTCTGTGGTATGGGTATGTGTGTGTGTGGCCATGCAAACATGTACGGCAAAATGGTACCATACAGTGGGGCAGCATGTAATATCACCTAAAAGGGGAGCTAGAACAATTACATCCACCACAGTCTATGCACAGGCTAAAGTACATATTAGCAATACACACACTGCCGACATTCACCATCACTACACAGACCTCAGTACTGTACAAACATCCACAGATTGTCTAGATTATATCATGTAATATGACCCCTACTGTACATGATGTTTAGCAGTCTGATATATCATTGCCTTGTCATCAGAGATGATGACACTATTTATGGTGTAAAGCACATATATACCACTTCATGCACATCATCTGTACAACGGTTGACAGAGGGGTGTCTGACAGCACATACACAGGGTCAGTATAGACATGTTGCTTTGATAACCTCATACATTTACCATTGTAACAGGGTTTGTTACAACATATGTCCTATGACGGATATGGAATAAGTAACTGTCACGTCCTTTACCTTCTACAGACAGCAATCCTCACACTACCTTCTGCATTCCACAAATAGATGCACCATGGCTAACCCATGAAACCAAAAGCACAACACTGCCCATTCTACAGATGACCCTGCAGATAGGGATTCCTCAAATACATGGAACTGACATGGCAGGTATTGCCACATGTACAACAGACGTATCCAGACAAACACTGTTAAACCAACATTACTCCAATGCAGTATGGCAGCACTTACATTCTGTAGTCAGGCCAGGCACATCCCCCTCCTGTTTGTTGGCCTCTTTCCACAGTGTATGTTGTTAGAGGTAAATCCTCAATCCATCTTAGATGCTGTTTGCCAAACAACAGATCTAGTTCCTGCTCACAGTGAGTGAAATGGGCCAACACCACCATGATGTTCCTAGGTATTGGAGTGTGTTTCCAAGCAATTGGCTATGGGAATGTTACCACAGCTGTTCCACATGCAATCAGCTAGGGGAGGGCTGCAGTTCATGCAGAGGCCATCATCTGATCATGAGCATCACTTGAAATACACATGCTGCTGCCTAAGCATAGCAGGTGTGGGTGTCCACATCCACCAGAGAGGGAGTGGGGAAAGCAGACAGATGCAAATACATGTCAGGGAGGGGTGGGTGAGTAAAACCAAAGCATGTTTGTGTCACACACCTACAAGCACAGGGTATCAAACCCCCAACAACTATGTAGTGCTATCCAGTTATTGGATGTGCTACATAGGTTACCTGCTGTAGAGCACTCAGAACATATTTGTGATGGTGAGTGACATCTGCAACAGGGATAAGGTAGATATATGGTAAGTGATGTACACATGCCTGTCTGCATGTACAGGTGCCAGCATCAACACAGGCATACTCACAAAGGGGCGCACACACATTGACACACTTGGCAGGGCCAGGAGTGCAACTCATCACTAATGGGATTGCCACAACACATCAATATGCAGGTATCACATGCACCTCACAGGCCATATGGAGGTTGTATGGGCAAGGAGTATAAGGAGGTGTCAGACATCAGCCAGCATGCTTCAGTATGCCCTGGGGGTTGTAGTGGGTGTGTATGTGGACATATGCACCATACAACACACACAAGAACACACAGGGTGGAGTTCTGACATGCATGGGTGCATGTCTGTATGAGTGTGCGGTGGTCATCTGTGCCAGCAGGCTATACAAGGGTAGGCGATGGGTGTACCATGGCATCAGGCCACATGACAATGGTCTGCATTGTGGGCCAGATCTGTAGTTTCTGCATTTGCCCATACAGGTGGGTATTTTATCCCCCATACAGTCACCTGGGTGACTATTGTGTGTGGCCAATGCTGTGCATCACTTGCCATGTATGAGTTCTTTAGTCCATGGCATGGATGGTGTCTGAAATGTGCACACCTCCCACATGCATGTACAGTGACATGTGGAACTGTACCTGGGGTGTCTTGCCCATGTTGTGAACACAGATTATCATCAGATGTGTGGCAGGAACTGGTAATGGGCATCAGGTTTACCCTGCACCTACATTGATAGCATGCTAACAGCATTCCCTGATGCCAGTGTCATCTTTCCATACAGGGCATGGTGTCACACATGGTATGTCCATTGTGAGTCACATGTGAAGGCACCAAAGGTGGTGCAGATGTCCATTGGGGAACAAGGTGGAGGTGCACTGTCTGCATGTTTGTGCATATTGGACAGACAGGCAGGGGGACATGGCCTCTGTAGCCCACTGCTATCACTGCATAGTTCCTTTCAGTGGCCAATATGCAGGGTACGACCCACATATTGGCTGTTGCCTAGGCTTGTGTGTGCATATGACATGGATTGAGTGTGTGCTCTGGGTAATAGTAGGGTTGCTAACTTTGATTGGCTGGCCTTGATGCCACATGTATGGGTATGGCTTTGCACCCTAGCATCTCAGCTAATTTACATCTGTTACCCTTGTATGATTGACATTAGGGCCACCATAAAAGTAATAAGCAAAACCCCCTCCCCATTGCCTACAGGTGTCACACACTCACACCCACCTCTACTCAGGATACGAGTTACAAACACACACACACACACACACACACGCACGTCATGCCTGGGAGTAGAATCCCCTACTTAACTAGTATATTACACTACAGCACTATGCAGTTATAGTATGTGCCATGGACATTACTGGAGTACTTTTTCCCCAAAGGTTTATTTCATGATGAATGACATCAGCAGGACTACCAAAGAAGGGCATTTTATCTGTACTGCAGGTGACTAGCCTACAATGCATTGCTCCCTACACAGACATTGAAATACACACAAAACATCTAGAACTTCCATGGGTGGAGATGGAACTCTACCACAGTTCTAAATCACACTACAGCAGTACACAGTTACAGGATGCACTACAGAGATTACTGAGCTATGACCTTCCCACAGGTTTATTTCTAGGTGGGTGACATCAGCAGCCTTGCCACAGTTAAGTGTGTGATTTGTATGGAGTTTGAGCAGCCTAAAATGCATTGTTCTCTACTCAGCCAAACAAACACACACACACACAGATTCACACACAAGCACACACAGTTGGGAGGTCTGGGGTTAGAACACCTACCTAACTACTTTATCATATTACAGCAATACATAGTTTCAGAACATGCTATGGAGATTACTGGATTATCATTTTCCCAGAGGTGTATTTCTTGTTGGGGGACATCAGCAGCCTTGCCAAAGTTGGGTATGTGAATTGTCTGGAGTGTGAGTAGCCTAAAAAACATTTCCCTACTCAGTCAAACACACACACACAGATTCACACACAAACAACTTCCAAGTCTGGGGTTAGAAAACCTACCTAACTACTTTGTCACACTAGAGGAGTATGCAGTTACAGGACGTGCTAAGAAGATTAGTGGGCTATGATTTTCCCAGAGGTCTATTTCTAGGTGAGTGACATCAGCAGCCTTGCCAATGTTGAGTATGTTAATTGTCCGGAGTGTGAGTAGCCTAAAAAGCATTTCCCTACTCAGTCAGACACATGGATTCACACACAAAAACACCCACAGTTTTCAAGTCTGGGGTTAGAACACCTACCTAACTACTTTATCACACTACAGGAGTATGCAGTTACAGGACACGCTACGGAGATTACTGGGCTATGATTTTCCCAGAGGTGTATTTCTAGGTGAGTGACATCAGCAGTCTTGCCAAAGTTGGGTATATGAATTGTTCAGAGTGTGAGCAGCCTAAAAAGCATTTCTCTACTCAGTCAGCCACGCACACACAGATTCACACAGTTTCCAAGTCTGGGACTAGAACATTTATTATTTTATTTTATTTATTTTTATTTTACATTTGTTAACTGGGATAGTCCAGCTGGATACATGTCCATTTTCAGTGGAGGCACAGGGAGAAATTCTCCAAAGAGACAATTTTACAGAACATACAGACACACTTGGGTACATATTTCATCTAGATCCATTAGGGTATCTAGTTATCTAACATCTACCTAACTACTTTATCACACTACAGGAGTACGCAATTACAGGATGTGCTACGGAGATTACTTGGCTATGATTTTCCCAGAGGTGTATTTCTAGGTGAGTGACATCAGCAGCCTTGCCAATGTTGAGTATATGAATTTTACGGAGTGTGAGTAGCCAACTAAGCATTTCTCTCTACACAGTCAGAAACAGATGGACAGACACACAAACACACTCACACATTTGGCAGGTCTGGGGTTAGCACTACTACCTAACTAGTTTATCATTACAGACTTACATAGTTATGAGACACGCCATGGAGATTACTGATCTACAGCTCTCCCAGAGGTGTATTTCACATTGGATGACCTCAGCAGGCAAGTCATAATACTGCTACAGGGAGGGCAGTGTGTGCATGGCCCATATCCCATTCATGTAGGGGTTGACATGCCACATGCGGGCACACACAGGGTCATAAGTCACAGGTACATGTATACAGCTACTAAATGATCACTTCCTTGTGCAGTCATGTTGCACAGCTGACACATGCACCACAATAGTCTGTCATGCTGACAGATACTGGTGGTTAGTGTCTGCAGTGAGTGACATCTGCACCTCATGTGTTTGGGGCCCTTTGGCTGTGTGATGGGTGGGGCAGGCCCAGATGGCTCCTTGTCACAGTCACCCTCTTCCACATATCTATGTCCATCTACCTTTGGCTTATTAAAGTGTGTTTTCCTTACATATATATCTCTGTATTCCTATCCACTGTGTGTGCAAGGCAGGAGCAGGTGCACACTGACTTGTGCCTGCACTAAGAACTATGACTGCCAGATTTGTCAGGTCCACTGGTGTTTGCAGACATGGCGTTCATGTGTTTAAGTGTGTGAGCATACCCAGTGTGACCTTTCAGTATGTTGTTGACTGATATTGCCTTCATTCCTCTAAGTGTGTGAGCATGCCCAGTATGGCCATCTGTATTAAATATGTGAATCAAGTCCAGGTAGTTTGTACTGCAGTGCTGAACTTTGTGTTGTACACTGACAGGTAGCGTGCTGTGTCTACAGGGTATCCACTGGTCATTTGGCATTGACTGTTTCTATATTTCTGCATAGCAGGGGGGGGGCACCTTACTGATTCTACATTTCTACACAGGCATGGGGAGCACACTTGACTGTTACTATAAGTGTACGTAGAATGGGGGGGGGCAAACCAAACAGTTGTACACATTTGCTACGACTGTACTGGTATGTCGGGTACTCCATCTCAGTCTGTAGTCATACCTATCATGCTTGCTAGAGGCATACTGGTGTACTATAGATCCTACCTTTAATTACCTACATATTGGTTTCTGACTTCCCAGCCTTCACATCTTACATCCAAATTCCTGGCCTGCTGTAGTCCATCTTGGTAGGCCTGGGGGTGGAGTTACCCATAGGACTCATTCAGAGGCCATTGTACAGCATTTTATTGTGTTTGTCTACACCTATCCTGCTGGCTGTGACTGTTGTTGGGTATGTGACCTCCCCCAACTTGCATGTGTGAGTCACTTACCTTGTGGGTGTCCCAGTATTGAGGGTGGTGCTGCAGGGCTACCTATGTCGAATGCACATAGTACACTCCCTATACATGGTTAAGCAGAGATAGTGTCATGTTTGGCATCCCTTTTACTGTATGTGAGAGTCAGAGAGAGGTGTCATTCCCTGGGTCCCTACTGTGTCAGTGCATGTGCTATGCAATGCCTCTTTGCCAAGGCCAAGGCAAACTGGGCACACCTCCTTCTGCCTACTGGAGCAGGCTCAGGTTGTTCCTCCTCTGAGTCACTCTGTGTCTGTGCAGGCCTTGGCAATGGTGGGGGCTGTGTGGCCCTGCCCATGCTGTTCCTTCTACAGCTGTTAGCGCAGGATCATATGGCACATACTATGAAGATGTGGGCACACATGGCTGGAGAGTACTGCAAGGCTCCACCAGATAGGTCCAAGCAACGGAGCCATGATTTAAGCATCCCAAATACACAGTCTATAATGATTCTGGTTTGTGCGTGTGCCTCATAATGGCATTCCTGCATAGGTGTTTGTGCATTTCTGATGGGTGTCATCATCCATGGTTCCATTGCATAGCCAGCATCCCCACCAGGTGGCCAAATGGGATGTGTGTGGGCTACTGTGTTGTATCCATAATAGCTCCCACTGTAGTGTCATGTGTATGTAATGCTCAGTACATGCCAGATATGCTGCTCTGTCAGCCCATCATGTGTCAGCTGTAATATTTGGATACACTCCCTGGTGTTGACTATTACTTCCCTAATGCAGCTGTAGAGCTGCATACGTGGGTTGTAGGTGGCCTCTCTGCTGACTGCAATATTAAGTGTGCACCTGGAGTCTGCCTTCCCTCTGGATGCCTGGTCCATGCTACAGACCATATTATACTATTTGCTGTCCTGTGATTACATGACAGGTATTCCTGGTGTGTAATGTGGCAGTTCATGTCCATGTTCATAGGTTCATATGTTGGTACTAGGCTTTCGGCCTTAGAGCCTATGCAAGCCTAGCCATAACAATTCCTTGGATATTTCTTCCCACAATATTTACTTCTCTGGACCCCTGTCTAGCAGGGTGACTGACATGATCCCCAGGGTGAATTTCCTATCTCCCATCCAATCATCAAGGTTTCTTTAGAAGAGGGCCAATGAGGCGCTCTGCTTGACAAGTATGGGCCGTCTATTCCAGAGTATGGGGAGTCTCTGGGACAGGAACCTATCCCTCCAGCATGTTTTGTTCATCGTGATGACAAGGTTTAGATCCCTGGAGCATGTGGCTCTGAGGGATTGGGATTTCTTTAAGTGGAGCATGTCCAACAGCTCAGGGTTTGACATGGCCTTGTATGTTAAGCAGAGATCGCCTTTGAGTAGACGATATGCCACAGAGTATAGCTGGAGTTTTTTAGACGGTTAGCATATGGCATCTGCTTTAGGCATGTGATTCTTTTAGTGGCATATTTCTGTGGCCTGCATGCAGGGTACAGCATGCATGCAGGGTAGGTGTGTAAGATGTGTGCATGGAATATACCATCACCATTACATGTCCGGTGTGTTGGCATGTGTCTACATAAGACATACTCAACAGCTTAAGGTTCTGCCTTGTTGTTACCCCGGAGGGACCTACATAAGAGGGTGAGAGATGCAATGTCAGTGGACACACCTGTGGCACTGCTACAGGCTGGGTACAGTACTACCATACATCAATGGTAAATTCCCACAATACTACCACATTTAGACATCTGTTTATCACTACAATGCAGTAACACAACATATTTATGACATGTCAGATATGCATGATCTACCTGTACCACTGTGGATATTTAGATAACAGTGGTCTACTGATCATCCTGTGTTCTTACCTACATGCTCCTTGGCTGGTGTGTGGGTGGCACCCACCTCCATGAGGGGTTCCAGTGGTTGTTGATGTTCTGGACAGACAGGTGCCACGAGGCTGTCCAGGAGCTCCTCCATGCATGTCAGGGGGGATGGATGGCATGGCACCCCCCTGTGGCAAGGTGATCCCCCTGGACTGCAGCAGCATTCTAAGGGGCATTGGGAAGCAGGTCGCTGCAGTGATGCTGGATCTTCTTATAACTGCGGTTATGCAGGCCGACATAATTGACCCTGTGTACTAGATCATTCCACAGGGCGGTTCACTCCTGCTGGTCATGGGCTGTCCTGCCAAAGAGAACCTGGTAGTGCTGTACCAGGTGGTTGATGACCTCATTTTCATCCACTGAATACAAGGTAACCTGCTGTGTGACATCTTGCCTGAAAGACATAAAGATGGAAATAGGCCTGAGCAACTAATATGGCAAGGTTACCACAGTTCGTAATAGATATCTCTGTCACCCCCCCACCATATCAGGTTCCACAGACTGTACACACAACTCATTAGGTATGGCTACAGCTTAACTATCATTTGGACAGATTGTATACTGTACCAAACCTTCTGCTATGTTATTGTAGCCATGTCTTCTGTGTGGACACTATTATTGCTGGCCTGTTACAGACTATTCACTTGCATGCCATTGTCAGGGCCACTATGGTTTCATATATGCCAGTGGTATGGCTGCTCTGAGATTGCTGCACATCTGAAAGTCTGTGTTATTGGAGAGATCTATGCATGCTGTTGGACATGTACCGGGATTGTGTAGACTATTACTACCAACAAATGTTCTATAACAGTGACACAATAACATGTATATGTTCTATTGGCCAGCTGATCCACCTCTCCACACCCATGTGACCATGATACCTGGCCACATCACATATGTGTGCCAACCTGGGGCCTCCTCATGCACTGTTACAGCAATACCATTAGGTGGAACCACCCAGGAGATGTTAGCCTCCCTTAGGGCACACACCAACATGTTCCTGTCCCCTGAGCTCAGGTCTAGGGTCTGTTCCATACTGGGTTCCACAGACTCATGAGGGATGTGCTACATCAGTCTGAGGCACCCAGTACACATTCACATGGCTAACATGCTCCTCCTGCTCAGCATCCAGACTATGCACCTTCAGGACATGGACTGCTGTTGTGACTGGCAGTTGGTGGGATTCTTGTTCTCATTCTGCCCATATTGGGGACCATGGGGCATCCACATCACAGACCACACATATTATCCACTGTGTTTACCCACCACATGTCACATACCACCCCTGTAGACTGTCCACTATATCTACTAATCCTGACCACCTCCATGTGTGTATCTGCCATACTTTCCCATATTCCCATTACATACTTCACAGACAGGGGAAATGTGGTGATAAGAAGGGACTAACATGTGACATACCCATCCAAGGTACACACACTGCCAGCTGTAGATATCTGTGTGTATTGCTATGTGTGCTGCTGCCTCGCACATAGCACACATCACTTTGGTAGTGGTATAGGGGACATGTCTTTACATACATATATGCTTGTGTGTGTTTGTACTTATGTAGACATGTGCATATAGGTATACATCTATATATGTGTAGATATATGTGATTTCATATATATGTGCACATATATATGTCTACACATGGGTATATGTATATTTCTGGACATACATGCTGATATACATTTATCCTTATATATTATATATGTGACATATGTACACATATGCATACCTATATGTGGGGTACATTCAGACATCAGCTCCACAATCTCACAACACCTTCCTGCACAGCTGCACTGTTCTGCCCTGCTACAACACAGACAGGTGCTACGTATGAACACGGCCTAACATTAGTGGAGTATATGTGGGACCTGTTTGTAGGTAACCCCATTACACACCTATGGCATTCTGGTATGCTACATTACAGATTCACCCGAGTATCCTTTCAGTGGTGGTCTGTGGCTCTTACATCTCCATTATAATGGCATTACTTCCACCACCAGCTATTGGCCATGTCATATACACACTTCCCATTACACAACACACACTATGATGGCTTACATCTTATCTGTCAGTGCTGACCTGCACAGTTAACAGCTATGGCCCACTACCCACAGGGACAAACACTATTGTCCATAGCAGTTGTTCAGTTGAACATCATCACAACACCTGATGGCACATATAACTCATTCCACATCATCTATCCCATTATGATGAACCAGGTACTACTTTCTAATACATGTACATATACTTCACATACCTGTTGTGGGAATGAAGTATTTATGAATGGCAGCTGCATAAATGCCTGCGTTTCCAGCTGTTAATTTGCTTAGCTGTATTTTTTTTCACTTTCGCTTTTGCTTTTGCTTGCTTGCTTTTTCTCTCTCCCGCTCTCTCCAGTGAATGGATTGAACTGCTTTGAATAGATTGCAGCCTGGCTTTAGTAGGTGATGCACTTGATCAGGTGATGGCCTCTGCACCAATCAGTGTCCTACACTTGCTAACTGCATGCAGCTTGCTGTGTAGTACTTCCAATTACCACTGTCATGGCAACCACCTACTAAAAATCCGTACATCATGTGGGCATGGTCCCTTTACCTTTCTTGTGTGATGGACATCCTTCCTGTGTGTGAGCATCTGTGTTACAGACAGCAGGTAGCAATACCTCTTCCAGGGGAACTGGCACACTCAATCCAGCTACATATTTGTAGAAGGATCCAGAACTAGAGACAGAGTGTGAGTAGAGTTGCATTATGCTTTGTATAGTACTGGTGTTACAGGGTGTGTTTGTACATACTAGTTTACCTTGGAATGCAGTATGTCTGCATAGCTCTCAACTGTGGGCCTATCCTCTTGGTGGCCAGAGGTGTGCCTATCATGTTTTGTCTGTCTGCCACACAGGTCCTGTGTCAGATATTTCACTGGCAGTGTGTGTGTTGAGTGCTATCAGTACATGGCTATATCCATTTATGTTTCTAACCCCAATTTCCTGGCTAAGGGTATCTTGCAGACTATCCTGTAACACCAGTGACTTGCTTAGTGTATGACAACAGTTTTCCACATATGGGCCTGTGTTCCAGCCTCTGTCCTCCACCCATATACCAAGCTTTGCACATATGACATGCTGTCAGGGGTTGTTCTGTAGTGGGCTGTGTGTATATCACACTGCCATTGCTGCCATCAGTCCACTACTGTTGTATCTCCCACACATATGGTGGGGCTGGGGCCAAATATGTGTGGGCTTCACCTACACAATACATGTGTGCACTTATGCACTCCAGAGTCCATTGTATGTAACAGTGGTATATGGCCCTGTATTATTGAGTCTATGGGGGGGGGGGCTGCACCATAAATGGCCTAAGCTGTTACAAAACTTGGGGGTATCAGGGGTGAGCTGCCTTAAAGTATCTGGATGTACAGTACTGTATACTTCACCTATATTTACATTACTCACATAAATTGGGTTAATTCAGGCCTACTGCCTCCTGCCATACAGACTGTTCTATTTGTCAGTGTGCTTGTGATGGTGTCAGTTATGCCTTGTTATGTAACAGTTACATCCCATTTGGTCAGCTGAAGTCTTTACCACCTAATGATTTTGTACAGAGCATAGATAGAGGCTGCTGAACTATACACCTCCATTACATACTGTTGATTGTTTGGTATCCTGTGGCCCAGTCTGTCTTTACTATTGTACAATTTGAAGGCCTTGGCCTAGACAGCAACAGTTGTGAACCTTTCCAGACTACATTATTAGTATAACTGTTTCACAGTTGCATTACTCTGTTAATAGGGATGTCAGTATCTGAACAGCTATATGACATGGCATATAGAACTGTAATAGTACACAAATAAAGGTTTTTCATTTCTGCAAACCTGTGTGTGGTGTTCTTTCCTATGACCTCTCTGTGGGTATATGCTGCAGGCAACGATTGTCATTTGTATGGGTGGCCCATACAGTGTCCAGTTGTTCAGGTGTGAACTGTAGGCATAGTGGCTGTTCCATATTGTGTGCGCCTTCTACATATGTATCTTACTGTACATATCTCTCCATGTGTATGTGTAGCCAGATGTATATCTGTCTATCTATATATATATATATATATATATATATATATATATATATATATATATATGTATATCTGTAGCTGCATATATCTATCCATGTATCTGTATCCTGGGGATGTTGATAGCTTCCACATTTTACATTTCCTATGGGAGCCAGACTGTACTGCATGATATCTTACCAATACCAGCCTGACATCATACAGGTGGGTTGTAGTACTGTTAACATCTTGTGTCCATGTCATGTCAGATCCTGGTTATGGGATCTGTAACTCTTGGTAGTGTATTGCAGGGCAGACGTGTTTGGCTGTGGGAGGGTATGTCTATTAGTACAAGACTTATATTGTTTGGGGCGTCTCAACCACATTAACGGCACATGTGGACATATTTGTTTTTTTTAATCTACCATTGCTATCTACAGATGTGTGACCATATATACATATATATATATATATATATATATATATATATATATATATATATATATAATATATATATCTGCTTACATATATATAACTATGTCCGTATATACCTACATAGATATATATCCGCATACATATATGTAACTTGCTGTGGATATGTAGACATATAGGTGTAGAAATATATATAGATGTAGGCATTTGCATGTATATATGTTCATATATATATATATATATATATATATATATATATATATATTAATATATATATATATATATATATATATATTTATATATATATGTATATATTTTTATATATATATATATATATATATATATAGATACATATATAGATATGTTGTATCTGTTTAGATATTAATTTATTTATATACACACATACATCTAGATGTTTGTACACATTCTCTATGCTGTTGCATAACTGGGTTTGATGTTATGTTTCTGAAAATATCAGATTTATGTATATCTGGCATGGCTTAGTGGTAAATCACTTTGTCTATGGTGGGCAGGGTCCTGGGTTTGAGCTTTGCTGAGACTGTTTATTTTGCTGCTGGCCAGAACACAGGCCGTTGGATACAGAGTGATTAAGGCACTTTAAAGCAGTTGTACGTGGGTTTGTGCGGGTTTGCGCGGAGTTAAGCACTGGTAACTTTCAGTTACAGTTTCTTACACCTAATTAGCTTCTAATTTGCTTAACTTGTATAGGCATTGCTTACCCCCTCATAAACAGGCTTAAACCTGCTTACTGATGCTTAAAAGTGCTTACTCCCACTTATCCCCATGCTAATTTCTTTAAAAGAAAAGAAAAAGGGGTTGATAGGAAAGTGGTGAAAAAAGGGGCACAAAGAGGGAAAGACAGTAGGGAAAATAGCCAGGGATATGCAGGAAGGGTGTAGGGAAGGTCCATAGCTGCCCATTTCTTCTTCACCAACAGCTGTGCATATACACTGAATTTGGAGTTAGATTTGGACACTCAAACCCCTGGGTGGGGGGTGAGGACTACAATAATTCATTGTGATGCAAATTAGACCGGATTACATGTGTCCAGTGGACATGTGTGTGAAATGGACAGCTATGTATGGGGCAAATTTTTTTTGTGAGAACAGATTGCCTTTTTTCTTTTTTATAGGTGAGAGTGTGGTATTGGGGAGGGGTAGTAGGTATATTTGGGGAAAAAGGTTGGGTAGGTTAACAGACAAGACAAACAAGATGCATACAGTGGCGGTATATGACACATGTGGGGTAAACACTTTGGACAGGGAGGGGTGTTTGGAAGTCGCAAGCCCCCAAATGGAAACAGTGGGACTGAGGTCCCCACCCATGGGCAGTCACCACTGCACCTTCACGGCCCCAAAGGTGGCTGTGCTGGGGGCTGGGTAGGAGGGGCAGGCTCACCCTCTAATTGTGCCATGCAGCCCTCAAGCTGGCATAGCTGGTCTAGAATCTCCTTGTCAAACTCCCTACACACCACGGCCCGGACCTGACAGTAGGTGACAGGTACCTCTCTGCCCCCACTCCCGGGGGGGCTGAGCCCCATCCTCTGTGGCAGTTCCACCCAAAGGTGGTGCAGGGCCAACAGAGGAGGAGGTCCCAGGCTGGGACTCAGATGTGCTGGTGCCTGGTGCCATGGCCAGCTGAGGTGGGACAGGTGGGTCCGCTGGGACCAGCCTTCCCATACGAGCTATGGTGTTGCAGTTTTAAGAAAGATATCGGTTAGTAATAGTCAACAGCATTCAGGATTAATTATAACAGCATGCATAGGTATTCCCATTAACCCAAGACACCAGATTTACAACAGTTGCAGAGCAAGCAGAACACATGCATATATGGGACAACAGTGGCCATTACAACAGCATGCAGGTTTCATTGATGGCACCAGGCCACCAATATGAGAGTATTTTAGCATGCCTCATGCATAGAACCAAATGTGAATATTTGTAAACCAATAGGACATATATCCCAACAAAAGTTTGGACTGTACTCATACCCATTGAGGTGTGTAGTTAGGTTATTGTTGCACATATGGTGCGGGTGAGAGAGAGAGAGGTCAATTAACAACTAATATAGCCCTGTAGTTTTCTCAACTTATTTAGTCACTGCAGTGATCTGTCCCTTACACGTATTATTACACTACCCAATTGCCTTACTTTGTATAATGGTATGTTTGTAGATTAGTATATATGTGGACTGTGTCTTATATATAGTCTACACCTCTTACCTGTTATAGATGTTGAGAAAATCATTGTTAACACTACCTGACAATTTCTACACATAGTCCCAGATTCCATGCTTGTAGACAAGTATATAAGTGAACTGTGTTGTACCTATAGTCTACACCTCTTACCTGGTATAGCTGTGGAGAAAATCTTTGTTAACATTATCTGACAAAGTCTACACATACTCCCAGAGTGAATGTTGATGTTATACATATACCTAACAATCTGTTATTGCACACACTCTGGTCAAGGCTTGACAGGATGCAGGTGTTAATGTGACATGTTTTAAGAATTGCTGTCATACACTTTGGGTGAGATGCTACAATGACAGGACAGGTTTGTTTTCATATACATTCTCTGACTATGTACAGGTCTGACTATCAGTTATATGTCAGCAAAAGCAACCTACATTTCTTGGATCATCACACTGATTTGGCAGGGAAACAGGTTACCGGGCAGTAGATTTGAGCCATTTATGTGGACATGCTGGACAGATCAGAACAGTTGAGGGGTATGACTATGCATGCAGCTTACTACCTGAACATTCTGACACAGTCTGTGCAATTGATGGTTATGATTATGCTTACATTTTACTATCTGAACATTCTAGCAAATTCTGTACAGTTGGATCTAATTATGCATACAGCTTTCTATCTGAACATTTTCACAAACTCTGTACAGTTGTGGGGTATGATTATGCATACAATTTACTACCACTCCCAGGATTCAAACCCCTGCTGTGTGTGGTAAAAATATTAGAGTTGACATCACAGTACACTGTGCTATCAAGGAACTGGTGTGAAGCATTCCAATGTTTTCTGTCTAAGTCTCCCTCAGTTGTACAATGTGACTTACCTCTTGGGACTTCCAACATTGTTATACTGAACTTCCTACACATTTTATCTGCATTCAGCAGTGTGGGTAACACTGCTTAATACAACAGTACTATTTATAGAATGCAACACCACAACAACATATGACAGCAGAATGTACACAAGCACTCCAGGGGTTATACTTTTATTCACAACATATTACACCTTTATTTACACACAACCTATATGACGGTCTTCCTGCCATATTGTCTGGTTTATTCAGTACATCCCATACACAATACATTTTTATACTGGTACAATGCTTTCTAGAACTGTTATATTTATTTGTTATGACAGTACATGCAAGATTATTACTAACCTGCCTCGCATTGCAGCCTTTCCAACCTAGTAGCATGGGCTTGCTGGTTTGCAGCCTGCTCATCTGCAGCTGTCAGGGAAATTCAGTAATATTTAGCCATTACCTATCCCTAGTATACACAAGCTAGGCAATCATTATCTACGTAGTAGATTGAGTACTTACTCATTGCTGGGGCATCAGCCATCTGCCTTGATTCTTGGATCCACTGCTCCAATAGATCTCCCCTCTGCCTCTTCAGGTAAACATGGTGATGCCTGACCTGCTCACCAGTCTGGGGGATACCAGTGGCATTGGTGAGGTCATGGGTGAGACTGTCCCAGGCCTCCACTTTATACTGAGAGCCCTGGTACTGGCCCTGCAGTAGTCTCTCCTCATGGTGTTTTACCAGGAGCCATACCATGCCCCAGCACTGCACTCAAAATCGAGTGCCTTCCCCAACTCCAACCATTCTGCTTACAATAGGGAGCTGCAACCAGTTATAGAAAGTATTCATGCCTGTGGGGTTTAAATATGCCCAATTTCCCACACTTTTCTGTGATTGGACGGTTTTGAAATGGCTAAGCTATGGGCATACCTGCTTACCTAATGTTGGCATTGCTTAAAGGGGTATACCACTGGGAAGTTTGAGTTAGCCAGCCTACACATTGCTTACACCAACTAAAGTGAGCTGTGCAATGCTTAGCATTGCTTCATATTTAATTTGCATTATATTTTCCTTTTGGCATTGATTTATTATTCATTATGTTATATATGTGTCTGGTATCTGTGATTCATGTGTACGTACACTGTATGGGGTCCTGCGGACTTCAGCACTTTATTACAAGAACACCTCACATCTGGCCTTACTACAGTACTCCAGTTCACATATTTATGTTATGTAGCAAGTTATACAACATCACACTGTACATAGATTCCTTTCACATGTTCAGTTTGATTTTCCTAAGGTGAGGAATTTTTATTGAAACCTCAATCTTATGTACTGCTATGATGACTTAGTGGTTAACTACTGTGGGTGTAGTGTACAGGGTCTTGGGTTCGAGGCTTCCAGAAGTTGTTTATTTTGTTGCTGGGCAGAACACAGCCCATTGGATACAGAGTGATTAAGGCACTTTAAAACAGTCAAGTGGGTTTGCGTGGGTTTGCACAGAGGTAAGCACTGCTAACCTCTGCTTAATGATGCTTACAGAGAATTAGCTTCAATATTGCTCCACCTGTGTGCACATTGCTTACCGCCGTGCAAATGGGCTTAAGCTCGCTTACTATTGCTTAAATATGCTTACTACTGCTTATTTGTGCTTAAACCTGCTTACTAGTGCCTTATTCATTATGACAGTGACACTTCACATGTGCATTTCCTTCAGTACTCCGGTTCATAAATATATGTTATTTAGTGAGTTTTGAAACAAAAGTATTGGTCATAACATGCTTTGCCATGGAAAATGGAATGTGCTGCAGTGGGACTCAAACCGGGAATGCCTGCTCATAAGGTGAATGCTCTGCCCACTGCACTATTACTATGCTGCTTCATTTGCATATATCTTCCTTGTTATCCTCTTCAGCCTTTTAAGCTCCTAACTGTAGCTAAGCGATGGGCACACCCATGCACCTATGGTTAGCTTTAATCAGATATTTAAAAAAACAAATGGGTTTCTTAATTTTATTTTTATGTATTGTTGCTGTTGTACACATAGGGGATTGTTGGTGGGGATATGCAGACACCGTTGAGTGGTCTCGCTCATTCTTTACCCCTTTCTCCTGTTCTACATTGCAGGGGCATGTTTATTCTGAGAGCTCTAATCTCAGATACGCCCCCTGCACTTGTACATGCTCCATGTAAGCCTAGGAGCTTGGGCAGCACGCCTTATTTTTATGCATGGTGCACTGCCATCCTGCATCTAAACGGGTGCTTTCATGCAGGACTAAACTAGTCCTGGACGGAAGTTTAGTAAATCTGGGGTATGTCTATATTTAGTATAATCTTTCTGACTAAATAGACAGCATAAAAATGTGGTAGGGATGTTCTTTAAGACAGGTCATGTACACTTAGTGTACACTCCAACTGCAAAGGAAACAAACACACTAGACTCCTCCAGCAGACCACAACTGAAATGAAAGGACTGGAAACAGAAACATCCAGGCTTATTAGTTGCATTTAACTGGATCTGCCAGTTTAAGTACAGTTTTCACTACTGAATACCAAGAAGTGTTAGGTCTAGCACCCAAAATTAAAATCAGGAGAGTTGAAAACCACAAGAATATTTTTGAAATAAAATAATAGTACCAGTACAAAATATTTACTTTTAAAACTGACAAAGTATGGCCATTGTAAATATTGTAAGTTTATTCAAGAAGGACCATATGTAGTTGTTGATGGACATGACAAGACTTTCTTGTCCAGGGTCATGTGATTGTTATATGAAGATGGTTGTTTACCTTGCTACATGTTCATTTTACTCTGCATTCTCTACAGGTAAAACAACTAGAAAGTTTACAGAACAGATTTATGAACATGTTTATGACATAACAAAATCCAAATCCACAAATGCTCTTTTTAAACACACTATGTACTGTCCAGATTTCAGGAGATTTATTTTTTTTCATTGTTGACAGGGTGTGTATGTTGGACAGAGAGGGATATAGTAAACTGTTATTAGAGCAGAAAGAATTCAACTGGCAGATCCAGTTAAATGCAACTAATAAACCCAGATTAAATGAAATATAATGTCTTAACTGCATTTTAAAAGCAAGAGTTGCTACATTAAAATAAGTATTTAAGTATGTTTACACCCTTTGATACTACACCACATGCCAGGGTAAAAAAAATTCTAAGAAAGGCCTTTAGTTTTATGTTTTTTATGTCTGTTTTAGGTCTGTTTTGTATATATTTGTATTTGTGTTTTGTATATATGCACTATCTCTTTAAATGCTGCTATACTTGTTCTTGATAAGGGGTTTTATTGGTTACATATTTGCTGAGAGGTAGAGTTAAACAAATTTGCTTCCTGTGTTATTTTATTTCTGATTTTATCTCTAGTGATGCCTTTATTAAAGGTGAAGCGCTTAGAAATTAAATTAAACTATACTTGGTTATGCAGCTGTACTGTTTCCAGTCCATTAATTTCAGTTGTGGTCTACTAGAGGAATCTGGTGTGCTTCCTTTGCCATTGGAGTTTCACCTTAGAATGGGCAACCTATGAGTGGTTAATCTCTCTCTCTCTCTCTCTATATATATATATATATATATATATATATAGTATAGGCAATTATGAATTAGAGTTTATAGGAACAAGACTATGCATTTACAGGTAATTATTTAATATTCACAATATTTTATTAGCTATCAGATTATTAAATTGACTTGATATGCTAAAAGTATTATTTTTACACAACCCTTCATGTATTTTCTGAGTTTTGTAGAATGATTGCATCTAACTAGTGAAATAAAACTTTGTTAAAAAAAGAGGTAAAAATGACAACATTGCTTGATGCCATTTGTTATGGTTATTGATTGAGAAACAAATCTTCCTGTTTTGCCATTATAAATATGAATGTATAATGATTTTATAAACTTTATCTAAGAATCTAGAAAACACAGATTCTTCAAAGCCTTAAGTAGTACTTCCAGTTTAAAGAATTAAAAGCCTTTTGACAGCTAAACTGATTGTTGGTAATTATTAACATTTCAATAATCAACCAATGTTATTATCTTTTGTTAGACATCTAATAATGGTAACCTATTTCATTGTCTATGATATTTGGCAAAATTAGTTTTAATCTATTAAATCAAGTTCACATTAATATGTAATAACAATATTGTCCGGTAATAATAGCATACAATTGGATTTCTAGGAACTGTCCGTATATTTGTTAGAGGAAGGACTGGTATTTTATTTGTATAAATTAATAAATACCTTTTGAATAAATAAACACTTTTTATGGAAATATTTTGTAAATCTCATCAATTATGTCATGTTATTGGGCCTTTATTGTTTTTTTGCTTATTAACTTGTTCAATTATTACTCAATTGGTTGCAGGTTTTCAGAGATTTCTAATATTTTTAGTTGATAATGTATGTGTCATATTCCTTTATAGAAGGATGTATGATACTCCTTCATGTTTCCCCTTTTCTTCTATGTGGATGTTTTCATAATATTTTTGAAATCCCACTATGTCATCAATATCCATAATACTTCTTTATGTATTGTAAACCAAATGCCTTTTAATTGATTCAGTCTGGTTGCAATTCTAGACCTTGTTTAACAATCTATGTAGTTTCTTAAGAATAATCAGCTATGACAGTGACTATGCCTTTTTTACCAATAGCACTATTTTACAAATTAAAATTAATTGATATTTTTCTTAAAGACCTTAAGTAATTAAGAATATTGTTTCAACTTTTTGTTCTTGTTAGTTAACTACATTTGAATCTTATTTTTATTTGTCCAACTTATTATCCTATTCCCTTCTGTTTTTCCACCAAATATTAATCTTACCATATAAATCTCCACTGATATTAATTACAATATCTATTTTCTTCTTTATTTAACTATACCTTAAATTATGTGTATATATATATATATATATATATATATATATATATATATATATATATATATATATATATATATATATATATATATATATATATATATATATATATATATGCAGGTGCCAATTAATTATTGTTATTCTACAGCTTTTATAATCAATCTGAAAATAGGGGCATTGTAATAATCAGTCAATGGGTAGCAGACCAATTTAAAATAATCATTCTTTGTACTTATTTCATTAAAAATGTAAATTCTCTAATTCTATGGTTCTATCCCAATGACACAAGACTAATGATTTAAATTAAAAAAAAAATCTAGGTTTGCAAAATTATTTAAATCTGACATTGTGGGTGAGAACAATTAAAAGCAGTGTTTACTGCTAAAATATTGAATATGTTATGATGTTATGACATCCAGTTACCTTTGAGTGATTTGTCTTAAGTTGTCATGAATAGTGATGATCAATATAATTTGTGCATAGTTTTGGTTAGTATATTTATTTTCACAGTCATTTTTTTATATGTGTTTTCCTTTAATTCTTCATCCATGATTTCCTGCTATGGCTAACTTAGCCAATTAATTCTCTATATATACAAGAGCCAGTTTGTAGTGAAATCACTGCTGCAAAAACTGAACATTTTACCTTGCTGACCTAAATCAAATCTTTTTCTTGCTCTGATGCTTGTAACATTAAAACAATAACTATGTATATAAATGGAACCACTTTCTTCAGTACAAATGCAGACTAAACAGTCTACCTGCTGATGAGATGGGAAGCAGATGCTCACCTGGACTTGTCCCAGCATGATTTTCCAGTGTCAAGGCAACTAACTGACTTTGAATGTGAGAGTCATAAGTTTAGCATGGATTCAGTCCTGTATGCCACAAAACTAGTTTCCATTCTTTGTTTGGGTGATTGATGGCCCCAAGGCAAATGGTATTGCTTTCTAATTTTACTTGTATAAGACCATAAAGATAGCTTTTGAGTTCTGTAGTTTACAGAAAAGGCATTTTCTCACATAACAATGGTGTTAAAACCAGAATTCTTGCTGCAGGATTTTTATATAAGGAGTTTTTGTGTTGCTTTAATAGTCTCAGACAAATACTGATACACCTCCATTTTTTTTGTCTTTTCAGTTTAGTGCACTAAAGAATGGGAAGACTATCAAATCTGGTTTTGAATTAACATAGAGAAATCACGTTTCATGTAACAGAATAAAATCTTTGAGACAAATGACTTTTTTCTTTTTGATATTCCCCACTGCCTGCCAACCATCAGGCTTTCCAGATCTGATCTCCCATTTTGTTACCTTGTGGATCAAAAGTTGTCCATTGGAGACTGTTATACAGCCAGTCCTCGGGATTCTTCTGGTTAAAAGCTCTATGACTTCTTACAGTATCCAGTAAGTCTACTTGTTTTTAATAATTAAATTCTTTGTATTTAGAAAAGCTTTCCTCACCTCATTTTTCATTGGAATACTTTTGTCTTTTTTTATGGTCTTATTTGTACTGGTCTAAAATGACATTATGGAGGATAAAAAAATCGTGCTAATTCCCAGCAAGATTAGAGTGGTAGGTATAATCTGTAATATATTATTTTCAAAGCAGGCTGGCTGTTCGGATTCACTTTATATCCTCGAAATACTGAAATATCGAAATTCAGTATGTCGAGGCTATAATGTGGAAACCTGAAAAGAATGAAAACTCAGAAGTGCAAAATTCAAAATCTCGCATACTGGAGATTTTGAATTACCGCTTCTGGTGTACACAAACACACACCTTCCTCCCCACACACAAACACAAGCTCTGTCCTGCATAAAAAAAGGGGGGCAAGCCACCTACACCCCCATATGGGGGGCTGCACCCATCACACCCCGCCTACTTAAATATTCTAACTCCAAGGTCACACTACATACAAAAACACACAAAACACCACCACACAATCTACAGTCTCCTTGCACACACACATCACAGTAACAAAACACACCAACACACACCACAACCCCTACCTAAAACCCTTAACACATAAACACTTACCTGAATCCATAACCACAGTGAAACACCAGAAGTGCTAATTCAAAATCTCTGGTATGCAAGATTTTGAATTTCCTGTTTCTGAGTTTTCATTCTTTTCAGGTTTCCACTTTATTGGCTCGAAATACTGAAATTCGATATTTCAGTATTTCGAGCTTCTAAAGTGAATCCGGCTGTTCACATATTTCATTCCAGGCTGACAAGAGCTGAATCCTGTTCTTACAGCTCTGTGCCCATAGCTAAGGACTGAAGATCTGGAATTTAGTTGCAAACTTTGGTACCATTTAAGGAGAGGTCAAAATCTCTAATGATATGTGACTGCTTCTTGTGAACTAGGTATCAGCAGAAACATTTCTACTTGTTACTAAGTACTGACCAGCTCAGATGGTTGATATCCATGTAAATTATGATCACTTCTGCAAATAAATGCTATTCAATATAAAGTCCATGTCCTTTATCATTATTTTTTAAAAGCCGGTTATGTTTGCATGCTCCTTTCAGAGGCCATGAAGATGTAACTGTTTTATGGATTAATGTACACAGTTAGCTAGGGCTGTATATTTTTGCATATTTTTGGATTTTGGCACCAGTCTGCCTTTAGTAGAGCTCACTAGGCTTTCTGAATTCGTGAGTGCATGTAATGCTTAAATATGGTGGCTCTTTAACTGGGTCGCATTTGAGGCTTTGTGCTTAGGCTTTGAACTATTTGGGTCTGGCTAAGTGAGTCCTGAAACTTGATAATACTTTGTAAAGTTCAGACAGGGGTCTCTGTCTAAAGAGTTCCTTAGTTATCTATCTGGAGGGCAGAAAAGAAGTCAATAGGACCTCTCTTCTTCTCTCCCATTACCATAGGTGCCCCTCAGGGCTCTATACTAGAATCCCTTTTCTTTATATTTTTATAAAGAAGCTTTGCACTGCCATACACCAAGCAAATAGAACATAATATGCCGATGATACAACTATAATGTGTACAGTCTCCGCAATGTCCATACTCCACAAAATCACTCAAATTTCTTTCGCTTCAATTGAAACGTGACCTAAAAATTAAAACTTATTCCTTAATCCCAATAAAAACACTGATGCTCTTAACCCCAAAAACATTATCTCAATCAAAAACAATCCTTCTTAGTTGCATATACAAATAATGCTAAAATTCGAGGTAGTACTACATAGTAAATTGCTGAGCGTTGTAATAGAGGACTGTCTAAATTTGATCAACATTTTCTTCAAACAATTAAAAAGGGCCACAAGAAACTTGGTTCCCTATACAGGGCAAACCAGTACCTTAAGAGTCAGCAAGGAAAACCCTAGCTTCATCCTTCTTACTTCTAACAGTTTTATATGACTCACCTATCCTAAAAAACCTAAGCTCTACACTAAAATCCAAACTAGCCTTCTGTTACAGCAAAGTAGCCAAATTTGCTACCAACACCACTCATGGAACTCAATACTGCCAAGTTTTAAAACAACTAAACTGACTAGAGCTTAAGAACTAACTAGCAAACTCTCAACTAATCATGCCATTCAATGAATATATTATCCTGAAAAATGCCCTGAATTAAAAAACATATTATTGCCCTACATCCCCACAAGGGACCTTCTTTCTGGCAATACATTTCTACTAAGCACTAGTAAAGCAAATAATTCATTTGGGGAGTCACTATACTCCTGTTATATCTCCAAACTCTGGGACACCATCCCTACACAAGTAAAATTAAATACAAACTCCCAAGCTATAAAATCCAGCTGAAACAATACCTTACCCAGTCCTGGTCATGCTCATGTTCATCACCAGGATGAGACCTCTAGTAAAGCAGAAACTTCTTATTGTTTATCACTAACATTTGTCCCTCCTCCACTTGAAACTCTAGACCCGTAACAAAGTTCCTCCCTGCACTTGAACCAATGCACCCCTCTTCACCCTCCTCTTATACAACACTTCTCATCTTTCTCTTTTTCTAACTGCTCCCATCCACCACTCTACCCTTCTCATGCATCCCCTGTATAGCAACTTATAAACCTTCTAGATATAGCGATTTGGAACAGGCAGCTTAAATAGAACTAATTCTTTACATTGTTCTCTCAGTCATATGCTATTATCACTATCCTCCTATACAATAATATTATCTCCCCTCCCCTCCTACATAATTTTATAAATGACTTCATTACTTATCTTGAACTTCTTGCAAACCCTTCTTTACTAAAATGTATGAACAGTAAATTGTTTTACAGCAATATTTTCCCTTCTACAGTATCAATTCAATTACTGCAAGATTTTAGAGATACAAGAACTGTATCGACTTACAGTTGTTGATGTAAATACTTTGCAGTATATATCTATCTTGTAATTAATTTTTTTTCTGAGAAGTGTAGCTATTATTTCTTCCTGAGAACTGTCTGAAATGCCTTGTTCATATAAATGCACTGTGATGAACTTTTCTCCTTGGGCCTCTGCTGAAAATGGACTCTGCCCAGTTGGACTTTCCTGGCCAACAAAGACAAAAATAAGTAAATACTCAGAACCTCAGCATGTGTTCTAGTAGTTATATCTATTTAATCATCTGGATTTCAAATAAAAATATTTCTACCATTTCTGATGATAATTTACATCTCAAACAGATATTTAGAAAATCATAAAAAACAAGTAATGTTAAAGATCAACAAAGCAATGGATGAAGATAAAAGGGTAGACATGCATACCTTAGCCTGGCCAAAGCTTTTGACATAATCCTCCAATCAAATATAGCGTAAAAGCTAAATAAACTGAGAATGAACCCCCTACATCACCAGCTAAATTGAAAATTGATTTAAAGATAGTGTACAGAAGTTCAAAATAGGGGAAGTTACCTCCACAAAGAGACAAGTAACCAATAGGCTCTCCCAGGATTCAATGCAGGGGCCACTCCTGTTTGGCATCTTCTTTTCTGAAGTAAAAAAAACAATACCAGTGGGCTCTGTGTGACTAAGTTTGCAGATGACTACAAGCTAGGAGCAATCATTAAATTCCCATATTGCTTAACCATCCAGCAGGAAGGCTTATCCCAAACAAATAACTGGTGCCAGAGTCATCAACTAAAACTAAAGGCCAAAAAATGCATTATTGTATCATTTGGGAAGTTGTCTACCCCTGGGGAACTACTACATTGACTATTCACACCTAAGAGTTGACCTAGTTGTTCAGGATTTGGGAACTTACATGGACAGTGACTTAACTTTCAACCAACATGCATCATAAAAAGTCTGTCTAGATTGCACAGCATATAAACAGAATGATTGCATCTAGATCTAGAGATGTTATTGTCTCCCTTTACTCAGCCATCATTAGGCCACTTATTGAGTATAATGTGCCTTCTGGCATGAATCTGTCCAGACACATTCAACAACTGAAATGCCCACTGAGATACCTTACTGAAAGAAAACATGGACTAAACAATATGTGTGACATAGACTGACCCAAAGCCCTGTCACCGGACTTGGTATTGAACAGGCTGCTAAGAGGTGACCTGTGCCTGTCATACAAGGCATTCTCCAACCCAATACTGATGGAATTACTACACGTCAGCAAGTCAAATGGTGTCAGAAACACTTGGTCTAGAGATCTAAACCAATTCTGTAACATCTACAGAACAGTTTGGAGGGACAGGTATATAATGCAGAGTATATCACTGTGCTGGAACAGACTCACAATCCACATAAAAGAAAGTTCATTACTGTCCATATTCAAATTAGATCTATGGATCGTTAATAGAAAATTTATACCAGGACTGCCCCCTTACTACTAATAGACATAGACAGCTCCTAAATATTTTAGTCTATGCATGGGTCCCCTCAAATTGTCTATGGTATGATCCTAGCTGCTTTCTCTAAGGCTAACATATAATTATCGACCTTGAGAAGGGCAAGGCCAATTTTAACACCAAGCGGGATAGATTACATCAATCATTAAAAAGAAATTGGCTAGGCTATTACTTACATATAATCTTCTGAACCTATAATGAGCTGTTGCTCTTGTAATGGTAGAGATAACTGCCAACAATGAGAGATTTAGGGGTATGTTCATGAGGGGTCTACATAACATAGCCCTAATTATTCAGATAAGAAATATTATGCTACACTTGCTTCACAGCTCCTATTTCATATAATAAAAGACATCATAACACTTTCCACTAAAAATGAGACCTTGATGTTATGCAGCTAAGTTAACTAATATTTTTCCCTTAGAAAGCTATGTGATATGTTATCTGCTTGGATCTTGGTCTTGGGCAAAATATGCTACTGTCAGTTTCATTTTCTAAGTTTCATGGTTACTTATTTGACAAAAAAGAAAGGTTTGTGCTAGATACTAAATATGACATTTGGCTGTACAATAATCTGTTTCATAGCTTGATTTTTGTGCTGAATTTTTAAGAGTGCACACAATAGTCTTGTCTTTAAGAATGCAATATAACAAAACAACAGCCAGTTTTGTTCTTCATCAAGGACCTATGAAAAGAAAGAAAACTATTTTATAAATAGCAGGTTTGTGCTGTTACCTTAATATGGAAGGATGGTGTCAGCTGTGGACTTTTAAAAGCAATAATTGTTCATTTGAGCAATAATTGTTCATTTGAGCAATAATAAGTTAACCACTCAGGATTTAAAATGAAGATACTGCTGACTGAGCATTCACCTAAAGCTAAGTCACATCCAATTTCTGTAGTGTATGAACTGTATGATCGCATTCCTATAATGACCCCAAGAACAGCTTCTATCATACTGAGTTTGCGAGACAAGTAGCAAATGAAATAGATTGCAAGGCCTTTTTTTCTGCATCTCTCTCTGTCACACAGACTAACACACACACACACACACACACACACACACACACACACACACACACACACACACACACACACACACACACACACACACACTACAGAACCTATGTACAATTCAGAGTTTTTTTCACTAATTTTTTTTTATTATTTCAAATAAGATGTCTTAAGAAACATTACATGAAATATAGATAAATAACATATTTATAATTCTAAAACATTGCTAACTTCAAACCATTATATAACTATTTACATTGGTGTCTATGCAAATAACATTGAAATTCTATATTATATAAAGTTAGAAACATAAGATGATATATCGTCGTCAATCTTTTCGAGTATTTCCAGTACTTTCATCCAAGAGTAATAGTATGAAGTAAATCTTTTAGTTCTGTTCTTCACTGTTAATATTTCCATGTGAGCAACTGTTGATGTTAAATTCTTAAATTCCTGGAGAAGCCTCATTTTTCCAGTGTATAGTTATGATTTTACGTGAAATTGCCAATAGTGACCATAGGATTTTAGTGTCTTTTTTGGTACACAGTTTGGAATAGGAGAATTGAATAAAATTATAGACTTTGTTAACTGAAAATTATCATTATAAACAGTCTGAAAAAATAGTTCATAGACTTCCAGTACATATTGAGACATATACAGTCATAAAAAACATGCTGCCAATCTGCTTTTATCTTGATTTGGCATCTCCAACATTGACCTTCACTAGAAAACATTTTGGCTAGCCTATGTTTTGTAAAGAAACTTCTGTGTAGATATCTCCAAGTGAATAATTGCCAGTATTTTGATAATGTAGAAAATTTGGAAGATTTTAGAATATTACTTTTTTCTTCTTCAATTGGAGGATGGTTGTTTATTAAAGTATAATAATCCCAGTATGATTTTTCATGATAATGTTTTGTTTTTCTAACAATTTTACAGATATTAGATAAGTAACCTGTACCCTGATAAGTTTGTTTTGTGATAAGAATAAGGTATTCAATGAGTTTTACATTTAAATCTAGGACTCTATGTTTGCTATAGTCTATTAATGTTAGTATTCTTTTAATATTATCTGAAGTGTTTCTTCCTTTAATAAAACCTGTTTGATCTTTGTGAATTAAGAAAGGAAGAAAGTGTTTGATCCTATTTGCATATATAGCCATAAACATCTTATCGTCTATATTGAGTAATGATATTGGCCTATATGAAGAGCACTGCTTCTCATCTTTATCTAGTTTGATAATTGGAGATATCAATGAATATTTCCAAGAGGGTGGCATGTTCAAATCTTTTTCGGCTATATCATATACTTTTAATAGTAAGGATATGGCTTGATTGGGTATTAATTTATACATTTCTGGTAGCATATTCTCTGAGCCAGGTGCTTTATTTGTCTTGAGCTTTTTAATTTGTGATTTTAATTCTGTCATGTTGATTAGCTTGTTTATAATGTCTATTTGTTCTTGTGTTAATTTAATATGAATATTATTTTCTAAGTATTTTTTATATCCTTGGTAGGTGTATCTTGGGTGTTTAGGGAATTGTCAAAGTTAAATTGAAGTCTGAATGCTTCTAAAATATTATTTAGATCCATAACTCTTCTGTTAGTATTAGGAATAAATATTTCTTTTATTTGTTTAGATTTGATTATTTTTTGTTCTATTAGTTATGTCTCAGGTGTGCTGGATTAGTAGAGTATGAGTTTATTTTTATATTTTCTAAGTTAATCATAATCCTATGATGTAACAATTCTGCATACTTCTTATTGATTTGTGTAAGTTCTTGAACTAGAGTAGTATTGCCCTTTTGCATTTCCAGTTTCAATTCATCTGCTTTGTTTTGTAAGTCTAGCATATCTTTATTCCATTACTTCCTTTTATTTATGTACCAGGGTAATATTTTCCCATATGTAACTACCTTTAATGAATCCCAGACATATATTTCTGAAATATCCTCTGTGTAGTTTATTTCTAGAAAGGTTTTGATTGTTTCTTGATAAAATTCTTTAAATTCTGTCAATTTTGTGATATAGGAAGGTATCCTAGTAATGGGATTTGAATGAAAAGTAGTAAGTTCTATCTCAAATACTATGACATTATGATCAGATAAGGGACAATTTATAATTTTGACTTTGTCAATTTTTGTTATCAGGTCATTGGCAACATATATTCTATCTATTCTAGTTAGTTCTATATCTATGAGAATAAAATGAAAAGATTAGTGAGTCTGGTTCTGCAAATTCATTTATATCTTTTAAATATAGTGTATCTATAAATTTTAAAAGCGCCTTGGAGATAGTTTGTTTTTTTTCTTTTAGATTTAGAATCTGTATCTTTTTCATTTATTATACAGTTGAAGTCTCCTGCCAATATCAGGCTATCCTTAGTTAGATGAATTATCTCTTCAAAGTGCTGTTTAACTGTTTTTAATCCTAGTCCTGGAATCCAGAATAGATTTACTAAATTATAGATTCTCTTATTTAACTCTACTGAAGCTAGACAAAACATACCTGATGTATCTTGATGAGTAGTAATGATTTTAGGTGTTATAGTTGTATTGCAAAGTAGTATAGCTACTCCTCTTTTTTTTTTTTTTTATATTGAGAACTTATTAATACTGTGTAATTATTGATAATTAAGTTGCTTATATCTCTATCTAATAAGTGTGTCTCTTGTAAAAAGACTACTTGTGGTTTATGTAAATTTATGCATTTGAATAGGCTTCTTCTTTTATTACTATTATTTAGACCATTAACATTTATGGATAAACATTTAATTTCCTAGTTTTGAGTTTGTTTTATATGTGATTTTATGTAAATATTGTTTATTTTTTATTCTGTCTTGAAGGAAGAATTTAAAAATGTTTTTACTGTATAGTTTTTGCATGTTTCTGACTGACACCAAAGTGATAATTAAAAACAATAAAACTTCTGAACTTGTAATTCTTAACCTTAAAAACCATTCCCTATCACTATGAGGTACTATACCTCCTTGGTTAGTGAATATAACCAAACAAACTTTCTACCCTCACAAATAATGTTTGGATCAGTTTCTCTTATCCTCTTAGTTTTAAATAAAGACACTTAAATAATATATGAAAATAATATAATCAGCTAAAATATATAAGTATATTCTTTTTCTCTTTATATTATTGTAATTCAGTAA
Organism: Protopterus annectens; assembly: GCF_019279795.1. Classification (NCBI taxonomy): domain Eukaryota; kingdom Metazoa; phylum Chordata; order Ceratodontiformes; family Protopteridae; genus Protopterus; species Protopterus annectens. The sequence goes on from NC_056734.1 coordinate 860,608,836, forward strand.
TACTTGTTTCTAATCAGGTTTCAAAAAGGTACAAAACATTTAGATTAAAGTAATATCATTTCAAAATAGTTTAGAGTATTAATAAACATTTTCTCATGTTCAACAATATTTTTACAAATATATATATATATATATATATATATATATATATATATATATAGAATTATACACTCTGTGAAAATCTGAACAATTGGCAGATAAATGAGTCTCTGACTACAAAATCAGTTAAGCAAGGTTTAATTAATGTCCTAAAACTGGAGGAAGAGGAATGATAGCAAGGGTATGAGTTATTTAGCTTTATGGAAGAATTACTGTGGCTGGGATGGAATGAGCCCATAGCAAAAGTCTGCAATGCCCCCATTATATTTTCATCTTTTGGATTTAACCACATCACCATTAGGTAAGGAGAGTATGTTTAACGTATAAAAGGGGGAAGTAGTCCCTAGGATTTGAACACCAGTGCTGAATTTCCAGATATCTAGTGTGCAGGTCATACACTATGCTTAACAAATATCATGTCTGGAGAAAAGGATGTTCTTTAATGAATGTGTCACCAGAGCATCTTGGGTGAAAGGCAAATACAACATTTTATAATCATGTAATTATCATGAGAATTTATTTTTTGAATGTTTGGGACATATGAAAGAAGAAGGCAGTTGAGCTATCACCCATTCAACTCCTGTAACTAAACTGAGTTTGCTAAACTAGTCATCAGAAGTAAAGACCTGGCAGATTCCAACAATCAGTGATAGTCAAATCATAGTTTTTTTTTTCTCCATTGAAAAAGGAGGGGGGGGGGTTCCTACCCATTCAGACTTTCACTGTCAAAAAGCAATATAAATATACAAACATAGATGCATGCATATATACATAACTAACTAAAACCTTATTTTTATTAATTAACAAAACACAAATAAATAAGGATGTATATATTATTCATTGGTAACCAGTGAAATCTACTTTTATGTTATTTCATATACAAGCCAACATTAAGTTCCTTTCTGCTGAGTGACATTAAATTTCTGTTGCTTTTCTGTGTAAAATGAGCTACACAGAAAGTCATCAGCTTTTGATTTGCTTCTCAGGCTCATTTAATAAACCCATTATTCACCCCCATATCTAGTGTCAGTGAAGATTGCTTTAATTCTCTATATTGGTGAAGTAAAACATTTACAACATCTTACAGCAGCAGAATGAACTGAGTCTCCCTCAAGTGTTCTTGTATGCATATACACCTATTGCAACTTTGTGATAACTACTGTGGCAATTTAGGGGAAGGGGAATAGAGGGGATAAAAATGTTATGGCAGCTAGCAGACCAATTTTGTGATAAAAAGTTATCATATATACATTAAAAGATAGAGGAGAAAGGAACATGTATACTATGAACACACAATCTGGGTGGTGAGTGAGGGTGGAGTTTAAAATGAAAGTATGCAGAGAGAATGCAATATTAGTGTTATCCAGAACATGGTCAGTTCAAGAAAGGCTTAAGGAAACGCTAATTTATGAAGATTGAGATTGTAGTTTAAAAATGTTTTGTCTTACTAATGTATATATCTCTGCATTTGTTTAAAAACTGCATACTTCTCTCAAAATGCTGTTCTCTATGCAGTTAAGAAATTAGTGCATCTCTGCGTTTGTAAAATAAGCTGGAAAGTACTTAATATAAACATGAAATACATAAAAGCAATGTGGTTCCTGACAATTTTCAGTGCCACAACTATATTGTTGCCCCAACAATGGAAAAGCACCGAGGAATGTCTTGTGGTCGTAGGTGTATAAATAATGGTCATGTTATTTTAAAAAATGAAACAAGCAAGCTTCCTGGATGAGCGTCAGTTAGATAAAGCCAGGAGATGATATACATAAGCAAAAACATGAAAAATGTCAACAATGTACGTAGCTTGTACTTCTAATACCATCCGTGACTGTAAGGCTGTCTTGAGAACCAAGCGGGAATGGGTATGTGTTTTTTTTTTTTATTTCTGGCAAGATTAACTACTATTCACATGACTGCTCCAGCCTGCTCTATAGATTTCACATTACAGAAAATGCATTTCAAGCATACTATGATATACACTATCACAGGGCAGAACATAACAGGACATTTAAACATCGGCAGAACTGTCACTGAACTCCGGATGTCTAGAACCACATCATATTCGGCTTGAAGCCACAAAACAACACAGAGAGCAAATTCTGCCTTACTCTACATCAACATAGACAAATGAACCAAAAGAAAACAGTTTTAAGACTATTTAAATTAGTCTTATGATAATGCCAAACTGAAACACTCCGTATTAATCATGACACATTCCCTCCCATCTCTGCTGTTTACCCAAACAAGAATACTTTTGTCTTTTAGAAAAATATGTAGTCAGGGATATAACTGATAACAAAGTTTACACAACAGGACTTACTATATCTATTAAGGAATACAACTATGAACTAAATAGAACATCATATGTTAATGAAGACTTTATATGTAAGAGAGAAGAAAACAAACATAAAAATATTGAGAACTTTGCTTTGTGTTGATTAATCTGTTTAAGAAAATGAATATATTAGATGGATAAATAATAAAAAATGAAGTAATATTTAAATTATGCTTAATATACTTGAGTGATTGATTTAAATATACTTGAATTTATATTAACTTTAACATTTAAAGTATAATAGACATAAAGAACTTTTCTTTTGTTTGTATTATTATTTAAACTTTTACAGAATATAAAACATATAAAATTATTTGTCCTTTAGTTTTTTTTTTCTTTTGTTCAACAGTCTTCCAGTTGTTTAGTTCAGCATTTCTCTTTGGAGTACTAATTGCCCAGTCCATAGATTCTTCTTGTGTTAGGATGTTATTGTTGGTAAGGTATTTTATTGCTGACTCTACTGTTTCAAAGACTTTTATTCCAATTGGTAAGAAAATAAAAGATGGGTTTTGAATTGCTTCTTCTTCAAGGCTTTTATTATTGGTAGAGATTCCTTTCTTTTTGAAACCACCTTTATAGAGTAATCATTGTCAAATCTGATTAATGTATCATTGTATTTGATGGGAGAATTTGCCCAAGCATTTCTTAATATCAGATCTTTATCTTGTGTAGAAAAAAGTCTCACAATTATGGACCTTGGTTTGTTCTTATTTGGAGAAGAAGTATTTCCAGGTGTTGCTAGTGATCTATGTGCACGTTCTATACCATATGAAAGAGCTTCAGGTAATTTTACTACATTTGGTATCCAGGTGGTAAGAAAGTTTATCATATTGTCCCCTTCAGATTTTTGTGGTAGACCATATATTCAGATATTATTTCTTCTTGTTTGATTTTCCATATCATTAATCTTTTCTAGTAAATATGTATTCTGTTGTAATAAGAATTCAGTTTGTTGTTCTTCTATTTGGACTCTGGTGTCAGTGTCATTTAGTGACTGTTCAATAAGTGATATCTGTCCTATCTGCTGAGTAAACATTTCCTGAAGTTGTTCTAGTTGTTGTGAGCACTTTTCTTTAAAAGTATCTATTTTATTGTCCATCTTGTCAATTTTAATTGTGAGTTCCTGTATATTTGTTATAAGAGATTGTAGATCCTTTTTGAGAGAAGAGTCTTGGGCTGAATTCCTAAGATGACTCATATTGTAAAGCTGATATTGGTGCTGATTTGCCAGTAATTAATTTGAAAGGAATTATTAAAGTTCTGACAATGAAAATTCTCCTGTAGATGCTCGAAGTTGTTAAAAATAAGTTAGTAGTAAATATTTCTTCAAATTAAATATATTTTTGTAAAATTTCTGTCAGGAATAACAATGAGGTAAGAGAGCTGAAATGAAGTACAGCTATCAGTTCAGCATCCTAGCCACACCCCCTACAAGTCAGAGTTAATAGTCCACATACTGCACATCTTTGTGATGTGGGAGGAAATAAGAGTAACTGGAGAAAGCCTATACATACACGGATACAAATGTCTCCCTATTGAAATATCTGCACTCAAAACACTGAGTCCAGGAGAGGATTGAATCTTGAACATCACTATTATCTATTCTCCTTTAAACTTCTTTTTGCAGGGTGGCTAGCCCCACTGCACTCCATGATGTAAGAGGCAAACACCCCCCATAAACCCAAAACTTATATATATATATATATATATATATATATATATATATATATTAGCTCTGAGATTGGCATACCATGGAGAAAAAGACTTTTCTAGGAAATGGCCATCTCATATTTGGTATACATAAAGCTGATTTTTTTCAGCCATTCATTGTCATAGGTTCATAGGTAAATATTAGGCTATCAGTCTTCAGACTATCACAAGCCTAACCAATAAACAATGGTCAGAATGAAATCTTGTACCTTGCATCTGTGAGGTAAAGACCTTAAGAATTATGATATCCCCCCCCCTCCATGTTTCAGGACTCACTTTAGTGGGTCCTGACATTTCAAATTGTTACCATGCTAACTATACACAGAAGGCACCCCAACTGAGAACTGAACCATATGACCTCTTGCATTGAGGTAATAATGTGCCACTGTACCACCTACTGAGAATTCGATATGGTCAAACTATTTCACCACAACATTTTACAGATGTGCTGCATTTCTCTTTTCCTGTATGTTTGCAAACTGAAGAAAGGCAAATGATGATGATGATGCAATAATCAGATTTTAGTGGCTTCCAATTGAAACGTTGACACTGAAAATGCCAAAGAAGACTGAATGTTGAAAATAATTCTTAAAATGTATTTTTGCAGGGGGCCAAGTCCCCCCACCCTCACAAACTTAAATATACCAACTGCAGGATTGCCATACCTCAAAGAAAGGGGAATATACTGAGAAATAGCATCTTCAACTTTATTTATTTATTTATTTTACATTTGTTGACCGGGAGAGTCCAACTGGATTATAAGTCCATTTTCAGTGGAGGCCCAGGGAAAAAAGCTCTAAGAGAATAATTTTTTTGCAAAACATAGTTTTAAGGACAGACTTTTGACATACAATTTCCATAGAAGAGACTTTGACATACATATTAACTAACAGATAGGATACATTCATTCTCTACAATATAATATTACATTTTAGAAGATATTCCTAAGATTAGGATTCCTGTGATAGATCTACTATCAGAGTAAAAGCAGAGAGAAGTAGAATAAGGCTCTGAGAGAGCAGATGATGCTTGCTATAGTTGAGGAGGATAACAAATTAATTTACTATATGTCTTTGCCTGCTTTTAGTTGCTTATGGAAAGCACAACATTGCTGGAGTAGTTTTCCCTAACTCCTGGAGAGATGGGATGAGCAGTAGATTAACATTCCTAAGTGGGTACAGTACTATGATTGGTTGGCTTAGCAGAGTTACTTAAATTAGATGAAGTGTTCTAATGAGACATTAGCCAGGAGGGATACAGGAGCACAGTCAATTATTCAAAAAGTAAGTTTTAACAAGTTTCTTGAACTGCGATGGGGATTTGTTGTCAGTTATGTGGAAAGGAAGGGAGTTCCAGGTTTTTGCTATACAGTGGCTGTAGACAGACTAACCAGCTTCATTGTTATATTTGGTTACTTTGAGGAGGTTTTGTGTGCTAGACCTCAAGGGCCTGGTGGTTGTATAGGGTTGCAAAAGATTTTGTAGGGCTGGGGTGTTTTCAGTGTTATGTATTATTTTGTGAGCTAGTGATAGTTGATCGAGTTGAAGTAGTAGTGGTAATTCTAGCCAATTGAGTTTTTTAGGCATTCACAGTGATGTGTTCTGATGGGAGAGGCTGTAGCAAATTTGGCTATCTTATTATAACAACTATCAAGTTTGTTTAGGTCAGATTTTCATAGATTTATAAGCACGGGGGAGGCATAAAGTAGGGTGGATAGTAGGTGAGTCCTGTCTATTGTAGTTTTGGAGTGGTCAGTGAGAAATCTTTTATTGCGATACAGTAGGCCAAGTATTTTATGTACTTTTTCATGGTTATAGAAATAGGTAGGTCAAATCTAAGGTGATTATCTATTTCAACCCCTAAGAGTTTGGTATGATTTGTGGGGGTGATTGTGGTCTTGTTAAAGGAAGAGATGAAGAAAGAATCAGTGGGAGGTGTGGCTCTGTGGGAGCTAAAGAGTACTATCTTTGTTTTACTTGGGTTCAGAATGAGCCTTTGGTTTGTAATCCAAGTTTCTGCTAGGGAAAAGCATTCTTGTGTTAGGGAGTGAAGGATGTCCATTGATTTGGATGCACATATTATAGTGGTATCATCTGCATATTGCACTATTGAGGCTTTAGGAATACTGTTTGGGAGCTGATTGTTGAAGAGGGTAAAAAGAAGTGGCCCCAGGATGAAGCCTTGGGGTACTCCTAGGAAGACTGGTAGGGAGGGGGAGAGTTGGTTTTGCCACAGAACAGCTTGTTTCCATCCCTGTAGATAGTTTTTGAATTAGGAGATGGCAGGGGTGGTAAGGTTTAGAGTTGCTAGTGAAAGAAGGAGTTTATTGTGGTTAACCATATTGAATGCTTTGGACAAGTCAAGGAAGGTGGCAGATACAAGGAGTCTGTTGTTTCTGTGGTGGTGTTGTGGAAGGGTCTAAAGCCATGTTGTTGTGTTGCTATTAGATTATTTTCTAGGAGATATTTCATTAGTTACTTGTGTATTACCCTCTATAAAATTTTAGATAAATGGGGTAGTATGGCTATAGGGTGGTAGTTATTGAGTTCCAGGGAGGTTCCCCCTTTATATAGAGGGATGATTTGTGATATTTTCCATAGTTTGGGTACTATACACTTGGAGATGGATCTGTTAATTAGGATGGAGACAGGATATGATATGGCTTCTGCAGCCAGGTGGAGGTATTCAGCGGGTAATTTATCTGTGGCTAGAGACGTTGGTTTCAGCTGGCGTGGTAGTTTTCCAATGGATTTGGTTGGTTCTGGGTGGAAGCTGAACTCAGGGCAATTGTTAGTTGGGGGGGTGGATTTGCAGGGGTGGGGATGTTGTCATAGGGTTGGTTGTTTGCAAGGGTCTGGATGGTTTCTGTAAAGTGTTTATTAAATTGAGTGAGGATGTCTTTTTGGTTGTTATCTATTTCTTTTGGGGGTTGGGATAGTGGTTTTACCTGGTTGTAGAATAGAGTTAATTGCTTCCCAGATTTTTGTGGGTTGTTCCTGTGTTTATCCTGTAACTTTTGGTAGTAAGATGTTTTGTCTGTTTTTGTGAGTTTTTTGGCTATGTTACATAGTTCAACGTATATTTGTTTGTTCAATTGGGATTTACTGTTGAGGTAGTTGGTCCAGGCCTCGTTTCTTTTTTTGAGGAGGGATTTTGTGTCTGGCGTTAACCAGGGGGCATATTTAGTTTTAATTCTTGTTGTTCTGGAGGGGGCGTGATAGTTAAGGGTGTTTAAGAAGGTAGTATTGAAATATAGTACAGCTCAATATATGTAGGTCCATTATTTCCACCAGCATTTTGGGACTCAATCTAGCAGGTCTCGACATTTCAAATGGTTACTGATTTTTAGCTGAAGACCTGGTTCCTGTTTTACCAGAAGCGGCCACTCACCTAGAATTTAACTTGTATAGGTAATGGACAGATTGCTGATAAGGTTATCAAGCTGTTACTTCAGTTTTACAGGGAACAACAGGTTTCCATTGTGACAGATTTTACAGGGAACAACAAGTTTCCATCGTGGCAGATTTTAAGTGCTGAAGTTAAAAAAATGCTGCGCTTTTTCCTCACCCTCAACTTAGAAAAAGTAGACATTTGTAAGCAAAGTAAAAAGTCCACAAGTAAAGCTTTTGAATTGAGTTGAGGCTGTCAGTCACTACATTATATTAGATAATTTCTTCCACACAAATACATTCTCCCCCACAGGCATACTATACTCTTCTCATTTAACTGTTAGCAGAACAGCAGTAGCTGTAGATGCATATTAAATACCGACATTGTTGTTTAGTTATTGGGACCATCTATCCACCAGGAATTTAAAACAAGCTGATAATAATCAGTATGCTTGAAGGACATGAAGCTAATACTCTGAATGATGCTTGAAGGACAGGAAGCTAATACTCTGAATGATGCTTGACGGACATGAAGCTAATACTCTGAATGATGCTTGAAGGACATGAAGCTAATACACTGAATGACGCTTGAAGGACATGAAGCTAATACTGTGAATGATGCTTGAAGGACATGAAGCTAATACTCTGAATGACGCTTGAAGGACAGGAAGCTAATACTCTGAATGATGCTTGAAGGACATGAAGCTAATACTCTGAATGATGCTTGAAGGACATGAAGCTAATACTCTGAATGATGCTTGAAGGACATGAAGCTAATACTCTGAATGATGCATGAGAGAACGTTCAGTCTCCTTAATAGAAAGCATTAATAATGCTGTAGTTAAAATGATTGCATTATTTTAGTAGGAATTTCTAAGAAAAATACAAACTCTACAATTAAAAGACTTTGGATTGCACTCCAGCTGCCAGTCAATAAATCTTTAGTAATTTCCTATGCCTGAGTGTGCAGTCCTCTCCTGACATGCTGTTCATGTACATTAATACTGTGTTATACAACTCATGAGGGCATTCTCATGGAATGAGTATACATCATATATTATAGTCAGCCATCCCTATGATTTACCAATATCACATATGTGAATAGTAAATACACAGATTTTTGCATGTGTAGCATTTACTATGCAGCATTAGCAGAGTGTCAAAGTTGATCTGGTGGATAGTTCCATATGCTTTGAGGACAGGAGTAGTTAAAGGAGTTGCAAAGGTGATAATGTACAAGACCTCCACATTCCTTCACTATTCTGTTAATGTTTACTTCTTGCTCATAAAGGTAGTGGATAGATGAGTTGTTAAATGCTGTAATACTCCATTTTGGATGTTGAAGTCAATGCCATTTCAACGGTATCATTCATGTGCAACATTAAATGCTATTTAATGAGAGGTAGCATCAGTGGGGTGCAGAGCAATGCTTCTGCATTTAAAGTTGAGTGCATAGTTGTTAAGACAAATAATGGATTCAATTTTAAAATCAGAGAAAGGATGCCAAAAAGAGTATCCTCAAAAGAAAGTTATGAAGCACTCCTCTGAAGTTTGAATAAAACAGGCAAAATCAAATGTAAACATTGGCATCCAAATTACAATGGTAACAAACGTATGCAAATAATGCAGATACAAATTATTCAAGTGACATTTGAAACAAGCAAACAAACTGGACAAGGTAAATCAACAATGGTTTCACACGAACACTTTGGAGAAAAGTAGACAGAAGAGAAAAAAGAGCTTAAGTCACCTTTAGGAGACCTCACAGTATCTAGACATGATCATTTGGTTATCAGAGTGGCAGGAAAATAAGTTGGAACAATAGAGTACCAGAAAACTGTTTTCTTGCATGAAAAAAAATACCAAAAATAAGTAAGAAACACTACATTAGTAGTCAGAGTTTCTAAATATAAACATATCAGACAAGGCAAACAAATATTTTAGTATGAAATATTGCTAGCATACTAATAGTAGTGATTGAAAAAGATCTGTAATAGTATTTTGATTTCATTAACAGCATATAAAAGGGAATTTGAGAAAAAAATCACTGTTGTTTTAACAAGCTATCTAGATGTTAACTCTCTACTGTCATAACTAATTTACAGTGAGCCAGCAAATAATGGGTTCCCTATAGACGTTCGAGTTACACATGCTCCAAAACCACCATCTCAAAGAAAGGGACTTGGGTGCTTTTAGCTCACATAAGATGCTGCTCGTACTTGAATACGAGTTTGGGCAAGTAGCTATGTGGAGGGAGCAGGAAGAGTGTTTAGAATCAGGGACTGGCAGAGGGATTTTAGGGTTAGGAACTGGGATGGGATTTTTAGGTTTAGGGATAGGTAGGAAGTTTTAGGTTTAGGGAATGGGAAAGGGAGTTTTGTGATTCAGGAGGGTGTTTGGAGTTTAGGTTTCGGGAGGGTGTTTGGAGTTTTAGGCTTAGAGAGTGATTGTGGGCTTTAGGTTTAAAGAATGAGTTGGAGATTTAAGTTTAGGGAATAGGAATGGAGTTTTAGGGTCAGGAAGCAGGTGGGGAGGTTTAGGGTTATAGTTAGGATTCTTGTAGGGTTACGGGAGATAAGTAGTTACAGAAGATCAAGTTAATGAGAGTTCAAGCAGTTTCCTATTCAAGCAAGTGACAGCAAACAAGTATATCATGAACATATAGCACATGAGTGCTTGTAATAGATCCTCAGATAATCATTTAGAATTCATCTACTTTGATTTATGTGGATCCGCAGGTTGTCTTAAAAGAAATGCAACCACGGCAGTTGCATATTTATGTAGACAGCAATATTAAACTGTGGTTTAATGAGATTAGGTGTGTATGTAACAAGCTATGTAACAAAATGAAACAAGCTTGTGTGTAACAAAAATGTAACAAGTTTGTTTGTGTCTTTCGGCTTTTCCCGGTTAGGGGTCGCCACAGCGGAACTCTGGTCCGCTAATGATCGGCAGTAAATTTTTACGTACTGGCTTGCCGGGCCTAATGCACAACCTTCAACGAAGGAACGCCCATTCACGCATGTCGCTACACAGAAGATGCTCTAACTGAGAATCGAAGGGCAACATCTAACTGTGAGGTGACAACGCTACCGCAGCACCACCACAGCAGTTTCAATAAAAATGTAACAAGTCATGTAACAAAAATGTAACAAACTTGTATGTAACAAAATGTAACAAGCTTGCGTGCAACAAAAATGTAACGCTATGTAACTAAAATTAAACATGTTGCTAAGGAATGCAGAAGTGTTGTCAAAAGTAGGGTTTGTAATTATAATATTGCATAGGAATATCTATATAGGATGCATGGACAAACCTGTACTTTGTATTTTGTTATTAAAATATTATTATTGTAAAATATTATAATAACATTTTATTATTGACTTAATTTGTTTAGCCACCATTTATTCTGAATAATAATTGGATAGTGATTGATCTTTAAGTTTCAAATGTTTTGTATTAAAAATTTCAAGAGAAGTGAAAAATCACACAATTTATACAGTTAAAAGTCCCTTCATTGCTTCAAAATGATAATACAACTTTGAGGTTAAGGGTTAAAGTTTGTTGAATGATATAGTTCACTTAATTGTAATAGTTATTGCTGGTATCATCTGACTAGAATGAAGGTGTGCTATTGCTTCTATTTTATGCTTTTGCTATATTTCATGGAACACAAACAGCTCCTGTGAAAATGGTTACTGAAACAGAAAGTAATAGTTTAAAGACATGCAGCATTAGTTTCAGTCCGAAACTTTGCACAGGCTGCAACTTGCAGAGATAAGCAGTTTCTGCAAATCTTTGTTGGTCACTGTTTCTTGAAGTAACAGAAAGAAGGCTAAATGAGACCTTGGACCTGTGAAGTAACTAAGCAAGCCTGCTGGGAAATCATCTCTGCATCCCTGTTTGATGCACTCATCTATGGTAACCATGGCAACATAAAGTGGAAACTATCCTATGGGTTCCTTGAGCAATTTCCAAAAGTAGCTTCTCTAATAAACAGGATAATCGGGGGGCCTAGATGTAGGAGAAAGATAATGCCAAAATGCCTCCACAGATCGAAGGAACAGAAATTGCTTCATCCTCTCAGGACTGCATTAGAGCACGGAAGGTCAGAGTCAGCTGCAGGTATGTAATTGCAGGAAAATTGCTTTTTACTAACAATTTCCAATCAGCAATACTGTATTTACATTCCTCCATTGATCAAAATTTTCTAATAGTGGGGGTCTACTGCAGATTTCATTCACATATACTGTGCTGTGAGAACAACATTTTCTAGATCATTGTATTTACTTTAAATTTTCTAGAATGTGGCCGCTTTTAAGGTCACATTGACTTTTCTCTTAAAATATGAACTATTCTGAGCTATGAGACTGTTCATACTGCAGCTTGTTCTGTTTTTTTTTTTTCTACAGATAATAAGATGAACAACATTCAAATTAAAGCGTATAAACTATTTTTTCCTATTACTGCTATGTAGCTCTTTCATAGACTAGCTTTACTGCCTTTTTTGAGTCTGTGTCAAACCTATTACCCATTTCCTTTTTTAGGGGAGAGTGGAAGTGGGATAGTAATGTTGTGCTGCTGAAACAGTGCTGATGTAAAACTGAAACTGCATAGTGAATTTTCATAAATATTTATTCTTGCAAGTTTATAAGTTTGCCACATCTATCACACGCAGCTTAGTTGCTTTATGTACAGTCTTCCATCATTTTGCTCACTTTATTATAAATACAACTAATATAAAAAGAAGTATATGTTTTCCTTTCCAGGTTTACAAAAAAGTTCAGAAGGCCTTGAATATTAAATTTTATAATTTCTGGTACTATAAGGTTTTATTATACAACGAACATTATGTTTTTGTGACATTGTTTTTAAATGCTGAAACTGTAATATTTTTATTTGCCATTTTTTCATAGAAAATAGCTCCTCTGCCTCCTGTTGCAGTGGGTTGTATAACGTCTGAAACATAGACGTTTGTAATTCAAGGAAGACAGAAAAAAGAAGAAGTACAGTTGTTGTTGTTGTCTTGCATTCACAGATGAGTTTGTCTTTCATTTAATTTCTGTTATGTTACATCACTCTGTTGTAATTAACTGACGTATATGATTGCATATTAACAGATGACTTAGGGAATGTACACCTAAATCTTTAGTACATCTTTCTTAGATATCTTATTTTGTGTGTGTGTGTGTGTGTGTGTGTGTGTGTGTGTGTGTGTGTTTCTCCTTGTGTGGGGGGTATTGCTGTGTTGATCTTACAGAACAAGGTCTGAGTCTGAAACAATCATTTTGAGATAATTATTTGGGAAATATAGCTTTATATATGGCAGTATATTCTGTATAAATGTAATTATGTTGTATCTTGACTTTTTTAGCAGCCTGTGTCCTTTATATTTCATGTATATTTCATCTATGTAAGATGGCTCTATCTTTCTGTCACTCTATCCATATGAATATCTATCTATTTATCTATATACTTTTTAATGAAAATCTAAACCCACCAGAAAAATGCAGATTAGGTTGCAGATGGTATAGTTACTTTCATAACTAAACATCAAAGAAACACAAACTTTTTCACAATAGCCATATTTCCCTTTATAACAGTCAAACAAAACACATTCTCTTTAACTACATAAAACACCATAGACAAACAATTCTCAAAACGAAGGAGAAAGAGATAATACATCATTTTATACACCTAATTATTCTAACTGGTAATCTAACATTCAATTTATTTCTCCTCTAATTGCTCATAGTTTAATAATTAGTAAAATTTCATATTCTATACTGTTGCGTTTACCTCTCATTGCTTTCAACCTGTACTTAACAAGTCCTACAATTACCTAACTAAAATAAAATAAAAGAATGAAGAAAGTTTCTGGTTATTCACTCATTCCTTAGCCAGCTGGTCTCCAGCTTACAATAAATAAATAAACAAACACATAAAAATATAACACAGTATGAACTTGTGCATTAAGGACTTTTTATAATCATCAATTTCCAGGTTCCTTTTCCATTCTTCTTAATATATTTAATTTAAGTTCCATTCTCATTTCACCCTGGATAATTCACATTATACTTGTCATCCAATTATGCACTTTCTTTATAAAGCATCGGAACTTCTTTCCCATTCTATCACATTAAAATATGTTTTTTTTTTTTTAGCCAAGATTGCCATGAACTGCAGTTCTATCCATCCCACCATGCCGAGCTCCTCTCTATTCTAAACATGTTAAATAAGTACTTGTCCAGAGGGTCTGTAAGTAAGAATCACACCATGCTTTACCCATCTGCATCCAGAAACCAGATTTCTGTATGTATCCACTAAGTGTGAACACTACCTGCCCCGAATTTGCCACACCTTTCCTATTTTAACCTCCCCTACCATCCTTCATCTTTAATTTATTTAGGTGTCTTGTACCATTTATACAAAATTCTTGTTTGTGTATCATGCACCAGACATTGCTTTCATACATATCATTATCGGATATTTTGCATCTTTCATGGACCGTATCTTCCTGTCTTTGCATTTTCTCAATCTCTTTCTTTTCCTTGTATTTCTGTACATTCTGTCAATACACCTATCCTAGTCACCAGGTACATTCCACTCCAATTCATCTTTCCTTGTCCTAGATCTTTTGCCTCCTCCTGTCCTCTCTCCCATATTAGAATCACAGACAATGACTGTAGTAGACAAATCAAGTAACACCGGCAATAATAAGTAAGCAACTAACAAGCAGACACCAAGCGAGACTTTATTTGTGCAGACAGTATTAAGATTGGGAAACACCCTATAAGATTTGCAGCATTTTTCTTGTTTTACATCTAATGTTGTGTATATTGCCCAATGTAATCACTGTTCTGCATTCTATGTGGGTAAAACTTCAAGAAAATTTAGAAAACACTAATATGAGCATCTGCTGGATATCAAAAACAGAAAATGGACTAATGCATCCTATAAACATAAAGTAGAGTTTCCCACACACAGTTTTAATTTTATGATTCTACAACAGATTAAGGATGATCGTCAGGGATGTATTATTAGTGAGCACCTGGGCAGAGCGGAGTTAGGTGGCAGTTAATATTGGATGCTATGAATAGTCTTGGGCTTAATGAGGCATGTTCTATAATTCCTTTTCTTAAACTAAAATATTATGAGGCATATTGGAAATTTGTATTGAAAGTTCATAAAAATTCACATATATACATTGTTTTTGTCACTTATTATTTTGTATTACCATTTTGTGGCTACTGTTGCCATTTTTATTAAGGGTTTTAACAGCTAGTTTTTTATTAGTGTTTTTTTGATCGTATGACTTTTCAGCTGTATTTAAATGTGCATATGGTTTGTGCATATGTGTTAGAAGTTCCTAATTTTGGAACGAAAATACTTAACAAAGTTTCTCTTGGTGTGTACTCATTGGTGCCTTACCTACTATTGCCAGTTTTACTTGGCTTCTATCTCCCATATTAGCCTTATTTTTGCCGTTATTGCTTTGTACATTAGTCAACCCCTTTTACTCAAACCACACTTCTTTCTCAGCTTTTAGAATTACAATATAACTGGCAGTCCTTTTACCTCCCTGAAGTTCACTGCCTGTTGGATCCTCTTCACTCTCAAAAAATGGATCTTTAGCCATAATGATTCTGAAAACACATCATCCTATTACTCCTCTTCCAGCCTCTTTGCTACTTATGTAATACTGTTGTCTCCACATTACTCTTAATTATGCCTGTATAGTTTCCTTTTGCAAATGACTGTTTTCCTTTCTCTCTCCCATTCTCCCAACTAACCCACCATAATTAACTATTTTGTATTCCCCTTACTCGCTGCCACAAATATATGGTCATCACATAAAACCTAAAATCAGGCATTCCCCATCTGTCTGGTTGTTTTCTTAGTCTCAGCCTAGCATATCACATTCTACCTTCGTATAAATCTCTGTCCAAACTGTTGTATTCAAGTCAGGAGCATGCCTTGTGGATGCAACTGGATACGCTCAAACAAGGACATTATCAGAGTTAAAAACACAGTTAAAACAATATGCTAATTACCTCTCTATTACTACACAACGAACATTTTTTGCCATGCTGCTTTTTTCTCTTTCTTCTACCTCATCTCTATTCTTCTCTACAAGTCTCTTGCACTATTGCTAATACCCTCAATCCTAAACCTGTCTCTGATCCACATGAACTTGGCAGCCTACCTAAAAGAAGAGAAAATCATTGTTATCTGATTATATTTTAATAGTCTTGTACCTGGGGTGGGGGACATTTTCCCACAATCCAGCTTATCGTCTCTAAATGTTGGTGTTCAGATCTAAACTTTAACAAATGAAGATCACAAACTTAAAATCTGTACGGCATTTTCTCTTATCACTCTACCAACAACAGGAGTACACCTGCACAGTCTTCCACCTGTTCCCTGAACAGGTGGTTACTTAGCTCTTACAGACAGTCTATTCGGGAAAGGGTTTAGGTTCCTGCTAAGCTTTTTTTCCACTTGGCGGTAAATTCCATTACCTTTAAGTTTCCCAAAACTGCAACATAGACAGCTACTTTCCTAGGAGCCATATGCCATTCACTGGGGGGTAGGTAATACCAGAAAAGATAATGGATGGTCTGCTTTGTGCACTGCATTGACCTTCACCTCTATCACAACTGATTGTGGGTGACTTTTCTCCATGTTATGGGCTTTAGTGGTCATCAGCAGTACTTACACATTGCATCAGTTAATTAGCTCATGAATAGATCTTCCATATCTTTTTCACTATTGTTTTATTTAACTTATATATTATTTGAATAATCCTAGAGGCTAATGAAATATGCTCATGTTAGTGGCAGAATCTGCCCAGTCCCCACTGTTTTGGCAATTAAGAATGCTGAACCATGTGCTAGATCCAGAGTCAGTAAGGGATAATCTCATGACTATGGCCCAGAAGGATTGATGACACTGGTAGGGAGGATAGGCATGTTAGGTCCATATCACTTTAAGCCTTCAGTGGAAGGAGGTAAAACATACTCTGTGGGAGTGGCAGTGTGGCACACTAAACAACCATATGTTTGTATCCTTCAGTGAGCAAGTGTACAGGAGCATGCATATGAATAGTTGAAAGTGTAGTGGCTCTGACAATGATATGCGTAACACACTCCTCCAATTGGAGGAAGAGGGTTATGTCATATAGTAATAAGGTCCTTATAGAAGTGATGTCACTGAAGGTACAAGCTGCCCTTATAGTTGTCTGTATGATGCCTGTTCAAGATGGCCATCATCTTTGTATATCTGGTTATGTTTCCTGCCATGAGGAAATGAAAGGGTTGTAGTGCAGCTTGTAGAGGCCTGTGATGAAGGAGAAAACAGGATCAAGGAAAAGAAGTGCTGGAGCTTTCCTGTTTCATAATGGTTATACTATGTATGTATGTATATGCACCTTGAAGTTACTGGTGCAAAAACACCATTTATTTATTTAGGCAATTATTCAATTAATTAGTCTTACATTTTAAATCAGCTGAGTGTGCTGGTTATGGAACCATTTTCAGCCTAGACAAAGGACACAAAGATTATATAAGCCTGAAGGCTAGGTAGGAGCAATTATGTTAATGTGTTGGAACTAAAGGCAGTGTTCGTGGTACATGTTGTTTTTTGTTAGTTTATTGCATTGTCTTATTGAATTATTCTGAGAGTTTGGTTAATTTAAATGTAGTTAATGCAGAAGTATAGTGACTAATGGAAGTGTGGGCACTTTCTAGTTTTGGCTGCTCACTAACTTCATTCTTTGGTTGCTGTTTGATGGATTGTATTTTTTTTTCTTTCTGATAGGGCATTATGTAGGTTTAACAGCCATATAACTATACTCCTTTATTTACTGAATTTCTTGCTATGATATGACCATTTTCTAAATGATTTTATTGCATCCACCCCTTTTTTTATTCTGCATTTTTCTACTTGTTCTTTCTTAGTCATTTCTTAGACAATGTATACCTTTTTATTTGTTGATGACATTTTTACATCATGACTCACCTTTCACTCATTTTACTTTCTTGTTATCCTTATGCATTTTTGGGATGGCTGTGATTTGCACGTCCTTATAGTTGTTTTGTTTTGTTTCACTCCTAACATCCCTGTTTTCTGTAGTTAGTTTTCAAATTCTAGATTAAGATATTTTACCTCCTTTTTTTAGCAATTAATCTTCCTTACCAGGACAATCTCCCATAACCTAGTTTAAAAAATCTTAACAGTAATGGTGATCCTCTACGACCCATCCTTCAAACAATTTTAGCTGGAGAAAATCTCCTTTTATTACATTACTCATTCCTAATGGTTTACTCTACAATACAACTAATTCTATGTGTGTTTCATGATGTGTGATGTTTGGACTTTAAATCATTTATTATGCTTACATCAATGCCATAGCCCATAGTTTCACAACTAAACAGTTTCTAATTAGTTCTTGAAGAAACTCTTCTGTTTGGATATAACACATTTGATGTATAAGAAAAAGTACAGCTTTTTTTCCATTTTGTGTTCAATCATCATTTTATAACTATGTACTTCCACAATATTCATAACCTGTCAGACATAGTTCAGTAAGGCTCCTACATTAACATTAGCCTATACATGTCAAACTACTTCAAGAAAGTATGATGACAGTATTGGGTCATTCCAGAATATTCCAGACTATAAAAGTAAGAACTGACAACCACTTGGACAATGCTGTGTTAAGATATTCAAACTATCTCATGTCAGTTTGTTGTCTTCTGAGTCTCAGCAGCTTAGTAAGCCTGGGTAATAAGTGATATATTACACTTTCTTTCACAGTAGAAGTTGTGCTCTAAGAAAGGCAAGGAATGTCTTTCTATGACCTATAGAAATCTGTGCATAGAAGTAACACAATTAAAAAAAATACTGCATCCGTATAAGGCTTGTCGATGATGATGATGTTATGGCTAGGGAATTTGACTTCTGAAATAATATGAAAGAATGAAATGTATTTTTTATTCCTACATCAGCTACAAAGTCCTGGCTGCCTGATCATAGTAACCATCTAAAGAGTCCAAATCGCATTATGTGTTGGTTGTGATTTAAAGCTGTTCAACTGGAGATGTTCATGTTCTCTTCCACAAGATAGACACAACATTTAGATAGTCTTTATAGATATTCTCAAGCAACCACATCATAAAGCCAGTGTTTCACTGCTGCTGAATCATTTGTATGCAGTTTGTAAATGAAACTACAATTTGCACTTCGTCCACAATATATGTTTCATATGGAAGGGTCACCCACAGATTTATGTGGAACACATGTAGCCTTTAAACGAGTATGAATGTATATAAAATATAGTTTGCAGAGGCTTATTATGCAGCAGAATTTGTCCACAAATAATGTCATTTACAAACTTGCACAGCCATTCATATTTAATATCACCAGTAATGAAGACAAGCTCTGGATAATTATATGTACAAAAGTACATTTCCAGTAATGGATGCCCAGTTACAGTCAGTCTTCCACATCATAAATACTCATGGTGCTATTTTTATTTAATGTAATATTTTCTATGCTTCATGCTGTGTCATCAATATGACTAAATTTAGTCCTACTTAAAACAGTCTGTGCAGCCTACCTTATACCAGTCCTTGTAACAGCCGTCTGTAATGTCTGTGACCCATGACCTGGTACTGTCAAAATGCCAGCTTGTAAATACTCCCAATATATTTATTATCGTGTGCCTTGATAGTGGGTTTGTTTAAAGTTCTTAGCTTATTATAATGTAGCGCAACACATACTGAATATATATTTTTTCTTTTTTCTTTTTTAAACACTGTTATTAAATTATCACATGTGACATAGGCAAACTTAGGTTTATATAAAAGTAAGAAAACCATATTAACAAGTTCACATTTACAAACATCATATGTCAAATAATTTGTTATAAACCATGGACACTAGGCAACATTATATAAATTACTCAATTCCTGCCTTTGTTTAAACCACATTCCTTCTCCAAAACATTTTTCTGCATGAACTGTTTCCATAAATTCCATTTTTTGTATGGAATTTTCTGTTACCCTTTTCTAAAGATCCCACCTCCTGTTCTTTTATCTCTGTTATGATATTTAGTAATTCAAGTATAGTTGGTTTAGATTTTGATTTCCATTTACTAGTGATTGCTGTTTTCGGCAGCCACTAGAATTAAATTTAACATGGCCTTACGATGAATAGAGACAATTCAGGTCCTGTACACAGCTCAAAAAAATTATTTCCATAGTTACACTCATTTGCTCACCCAGTATTCCTGATAGAGTATTGTGTAGGAAATTTCTAAAGTCAACCAACTGATTACACTCCCAAAACATATATCCCCAGTTACCTCTTTCTTCCTCATCACACCTTCGACATTTGCCTTCTAACTGAGGAAAAAAATTCTTTGGAGTCTCATGGGGTGTAAATGTATCTATACAAATACTCTCAAAAATCCTAAATCTTCTAAACTTTATTGCATATTTGATAGCCATACATATGTCCACCCACTCTTTCTTTGTGAATTGCATGTCTAGTCTCTCTTCCCAATCATTTCTGACCTCTTCTGATTGATTACTATAGTTATTTTTCAATATGAAGTATGCCATACTTATTATCCCTTTTTTAACAGCAGCTTCTGTTCTAGATTCACTTAAAAACTCAGCCAGTTCCAGTCTTTCATTTAGGATTCCTCTATCCCTTTCTTTTTGTCTATATTCTGATATCAATCCCTGATAGGGAAGGCAATCGCTAACCTACAATCCAAATACCTTCTTGGCCTCTTTACAATCTATTACCTTTCCTTCTCTAATTATTTGTTCCCCATACCTTGCCAGCTTCCTCCTGTAAATTCAATCTCCCTCTTGTCTATTCATTCTGCAAGTAATGGCAGTTATCCATATCAACAGAAACTCCTTTCTCAATGTCTGTGTTGGCTTAGTTCTTAGTATACTTTCTGCTACTTTATACTTTATTATTCTGTATGACTGCTGTCATTCTCCTTAATGATCTGCATACAAACTCCCATTATTTCCTTTTTTCTTGAATTATCCCCTTGCTTCGTCGTCATCCCCTTTCCACTTTGAATTGCAGCTTTTTGATTGTGTTATGTATAAGAGCCTTGACTATGTAGCTCTAAAATATCCCTTCATATCAGGTAATCCTAAACCTCCTTGTTTTGTCGGGAGGATCCACTTATCCCACTTGACTTTTGTCCTCTTCCCCTCCCAAATAAAATCTTCCCCCCCTATTAATTGCTGTCCACAACTTCTTCTCTGGTTGACCTGTGTATAGTTTTACTACCTATATCTTGCTATCCATGTCGATGGCTTGATATTTGTTGTGTTTCCATGTTGTCTGTTTATTAATGTTTGAGTTAACACAGTCATTCTATAAAATGACAACTGCAGACTGGTTCACTATGATCTGTGCTGTATTTATCTGAGCTGCGGTTTCTAAAGCTCTGCAGGCAGTGTCAGTCCCACACAAATGGCCATGAGATAAGGGCACAAAACAATCCAAATGACTCATTGCATGTAAGTATCTGTAAAGGTTGATTGCAGCCTATCTGTGAGCATACTGATTAAAATTTCTTGCTTTGGGAATTAATTAAATCAGGGTAATATGCTACTAAGTGGCTTCTGAGAACAGTGAAAGAATGCAGTCTGAATTTGTCAGCAATCCTCCAAGAACATACCAAACAGGTTATGTTCTATTATAAGTAAGCATTTTTTTCCCTATCAGATGTCCCCGACCCCAAATTGTTTCCTTTTCATCAACACACTGCAAACTTGCACAAGTTCATATCAATTGAGCTGTACTGCTATCCCCACCATCTGTAATGGCAAGCAATTAATATCTCTCTACATTACACTGCCTGATTACTGAACACCAGCTACACTAAAAATGGCATGTAGCTAACTTTAAGCAACAGTCACAAGAGTTATTTTCACAGAGAAATTACATTTCACTGGTGGATATCTCTTGTGTTGGAATGCCTAATGATGTCCTGCATCCAAATAGGACATTAAAGGAGAGCATAGCAACCTCTGTCCATAAGGGACATGGGTGCCAGGTCCAGTGTAAATTTCCTATTCCCCATCCACTTGTCTAGGTTGTGCTTAAACTGAGTAATAGACTAACTCAGCTTTACATGGATAGGAAGCCTGTTCCATAGGAGAGGCAGTGTCTGGGACACATATCTGTCTCGCCAGCATGTTCGGTTTAAGCCACAGACAAAATTCAGGTCCCTTGACCTTGTATTCCTGGTACTGTTTGACTTATGAATATGTAGGAGATTCATAAGTGTTGGGTTTGTGGATGCCTTGTGTGCCAGGGATAGATCACCCATCAGCAATATATAGGATACTGAGTAGAGAGAGAAAGGGCTTTAAGGTGCTCTACAAAAGGCAAGTTTGTTATGCCTTGTATTCATTTTGTAAGGAACCTTTGAGTTCACTCTAATTGCTGCATATGCCTGGTCAGGTACATAACAAAGTAAGCATTGTACTCTATGATTGGTCTGATAAAGGCGGATTACAGATGGATAATGACCTCTTTGGAACTAGATGCTATGCCCTTACTTACAAGTTGCACAACATAAAAGAATTTCCTCACCAGTGTGGCCACATGGTTGTCGAAGGGAAGGCTACTGTCTACGTGCATACCCAGATCTTTGACCGACTGTGTGACTCTTAGGGGTGTATTATCAACACAGTAATTAGCCTATGATGGTTGACATCCCAAAGGTTATAATTAGCATTTCTTAACACTGATTTTAAGACCATGGCTTTGGCACCATTTATTAGTCAGAGATAGACCTTCTTGAAGAATGCTAGTGTCTGCAGGGGAGTCGATGATAACCCCCTTGCAAACATAAGCAAACTTAGTCAGTCATAAACCTTCATCATTTGCGTCCATTTCAGAGAAATAGATGCCAAAAAGGAGCAGGCCCAATAATGTGTTTGAGAGACTCAGCTATTGACTGACCTCTTGGTGGAAGTGGCCTCACCTAATTTGACCTCCTGAGTCCTATCAGTGAGCCATTTGATTATCCAGTGGGTGATAAAAGGGTTTATGCCTAAGTTAGTGAGCTTGTCTATAATGCTTGAGTTGGGTATTGTATCAAAAGCCTTGACCAGGTCCAGGTATACTGTCTGCACAGTCTTACCTTCACCCAAAGCTTTGGTGACCCTGTCATAAAAATCCACCAGATTTAGGAAGCATGACTTTCCTTTAGCAATGCCAAACTGTGATGGGTCCAACATTTGCAGGTTACCTATGTCCTCATTTATCATGTCCATGATAATTCTTTCCATGGCCTTACATATGATGCTGGTGAGATTTATGGGCCTGTAGTTACCCAGATCAGTGGCTGGACCTCCTTTATGCATGGGAATGACTGTAGCTATCTTCCATTCCTTGGGCACAAAACCTGACTGAAAGCTCCAATTGAAAAGTTATACAAGTGGACCAATGAGGTCATGTTTCATGCTATTTATTAAACATCCCGGGATGTTATCGGGGCCCATCGATGCAGTGTTGTTGGCCTTGGAAAATGCATTAATGAACCGTTTTGTAGAAATGGTTGGGGATATTGT